>NC_133393.1:50453030-50755934 GCF_047511655.1 Castor canadensis
GGAGGTTGAATGATGGCCTGTCCTTCAGGAGTTAAGGTGCAGAGTGGAAGATCGATCCAGACAAATTTTGAAAGGAGGCAGCAGATGTTAAGAGGGACCCAGGGAACCAGAACCAGGCACTGGGCCCAGCCTGTGACTCCCATAGGTGAGGCCTGAGCCGAATCTTCAAGGTCATGGACTTTCTGGCTCCCTTACTGCAGTTCTAACTCTGTTGGTCCTCCTCCCCAGAGCCTCTAAGCCCAAAGTGGGAAGACTGCAAGGGCCAGCCATGCTTCTGGAAGCCCCTGCCCCTGGCTGCCAAACCTATGCAGGTGTCACAGAGACTATAATGTTGGGGAGAGTATTGTTCCCAAGATGCCTCACATCTGGCAGGAGCTACCATGAACCAAAGGATCAAAAGACCTGTGTTCTGGCTGGCAGAGTGGCTCAAGTGGTAAGAGCACCTGCCTAGCAAGAATGGGGCCCTGAGTTCAAACTTCAGTGCTGGCAAAAAAAAAAAAAAAATCCAGTTCTACTTCTTTCCAGCTGAGCTACTTGTAAAAAGTTACTCAACCTCTCTCAGTGTAAATTTCTCTGTCTCAAAAGGGAGTTAACACCCTCGGCAGAGAGGGTCATGAGGATTAAGGAGGTAATGTTTTACAGCCGAAGCACCAGGGTCAGTGGTGTGTGAGAAACACCACCTTTCCACCCTCCTCTTCCTCTGTGGGTGAAGCAGGTGTTTCCAGCTGTGCGTCTCAGGGCCCACAATTGCCGCTGGCCTGCCTGCTGGCAGTCATGGGGTATTTTCAGGGGAACTAAGCTTCCACACCTTCCTGAAAGTGGTATTTCCATCTTCTAAGCATCTGTGCAGGCATTATTTATGAATCCAATTTCTCTTCTTATTCTACCTGCAAGTTACATTCTTATTATCATCTAGGAGAGGTAAATTTATCCCAAACATAATTACAGATTACCAGAAATCAAAAAGTGTAAGTATTGTCACCTATGGATAGTGAATTTATTACATTTGTTTTACAATGACCCAAATAAATGTAATGAGACAGAGAGAGAGAGAGAGAGAGATGAACGCCTCCTAGACTTCAGTCTCAGCTACCTGCTACCTTGATGTTACTCATATTCCCCCCTTGACACATCCCAGTTGAAATGGTTCCTAAAACCCCAGTTCTAGGGTTCCAATATACAAAAACAGTCTAGGTAGTCCAGCTCTAGATTATTCAAAGAGAATCAATTCACTGAAAGTCACCTTATCTAAGGATCTATTTCTATAGTGACCATACATCAAATCCTCCAACTGATATGTGCCTTTCCTGTGTGTTTCTGGAGCTTAGAGCAGTTGGCTACAAACGCGTGGCAGGACCCGGGAGCTCCATGGTGACTCGAAACCTTGAGGATCTGGGCTTTCGATTCTCCTTTTCTCTGCAGTCTCCTCTGTCTACAGAGCCAAATGTTCCACAACTCAATGGCTTAAAATAATGACACATATTTATTATCTCACACAGTTTCTGTGGAGCTAGAAACCTGCTTCCCAGAAGGCAGCACTCCCTCCCATGGCCGTGGGCAGGAGGCCTCAGTGACTGCCACATGTACCTCTCCTGAGGACTGCTTGACATGGTGGGCAGATGTCCTAGAGCAAGTAATCCAAGAGGGCACAGAGGAATGGCACTACCCCTTTGGTGACACAGGTTTTCCCTATCCAGTATGAGAGGACAACACGGGGGAGGGGCAAAGGAAAGATGGGTCTTCTCTTTGCTTCCAGACTCCTCCTCTCTATCTCTTGCTGTGCCCCTCTCTCTGAACCATAGCCATAGCTTTGTTCTCTCTGTTTGCCTGTCTTCCCTCCTCTCTGCTTCTCAGATTTTCCACTTTGCTGCAGGTTAGCATCTCCCTTCTGTGGGGTCAGCAGCCTGGCCCTTCCTGTGCTCCTTCTCCACCTCCTGATCTCTATGTTACTCCACCCCCACTCTGGGCCTCTTCCTGTCCTACTCTCTCCAACTGCAGCAGCAGGCAACCGGGCAGCAAACTGGCATTCTTTACACTAAAGACAAATCAATTAAAATGATTAGAAATTGTTCAATCTATTGCAGCCACTCTAAATCCATGGCTAGAAATTTTTATTAAAAAGCTAAAATAAACTTTTTTTTGGTAAGTCTGTAAATCCAGTAAAACTGGGGAAAGAGTCCTTAAAAGGCTAAAATGTTGATAAGACAGAGGAAGCCTTTGCAAAGGACTAGACAGAAATCAGTAACAATTAAAAACTTCCCATGCAAAGCACTGAAATTTTGATGCTATATTTAAGAATACAGTGTATTTGAGTTCACTGAATGTGACCAAGACAACTATTCCTTAATATAGCTTTTTGTACGTAGGGAAATTGGGCAATGGTCATTCCAAGAACGGGAACTTCTGCAAGCTGGCTTTCAGAAAATTGGTTGGATGCAGGAAGTCTTCCCTTTTTGGCCATGAAATGTGTCAGTCTTTCTTAGGTTGGTTCTTCCTTAGGGTACTTTCTTAGGGTTCTGTTGGGGAAGTGGGGCTGGCTGAGGGCAGGGTCAGTACCTTGAACCCATTACCTCTCCAGCCAGGGCTTCAGCTCCTGACCTGCCCCACCCCTCAGACCAAGCCCTTCACTTTCCTCAGTCATTTTTGACTCCCAGATAAAGCAGTCTGGAAGCCTGGGTTCCACTGACAATATGCAAGTAGCTTTAGTTCTCATAGCAGCACTAGTACAAAGTTATTCTCACTCCTCCCACAGCTGTCAGGAGAGGTTGGGTGATATGTCACACAGGTTGCACCAGAAGGGGCCAAGTGGCATTCAAACCTAGCTCTGTCTGAGTCCAGACAAAATCTGGCCATTCCCTCTGCTTTTGGCTGGGAGTGGGGAGTCGCTTCCCTCAATGTCTCCGTCACTGTTCAATGTTCAGAAACAAAATTTGGGATCCCTGGTCTCCCAAGACGGGTGGCATGGCTCCTGATGGGCACTGTGAGTCATGCTGGGAATGGTGGGCCTGGCTGGAGAGCAGAACTTAGCCCTTCCTCTCCAGTGTGTTGTGCCTGACCACCGTGGTTAAGTGTGCACACGGAGCCCTTAGCAGTCACCAGATCCCAGTAAGCTGAGGACAACACGTGCTTCCCACCTGCTCAGGAGCCACTCAGCTCAGGCAGAGCCATGACCTGGTCACCTCAGGTTCTGACTTCGCAAGTGTGCATGAAGGAGTTAATTATTCCATCCTTGCTCTATGGAGAGGAAGGGAATGAATCATTTCTGTGGAACTGTCAAGTCACCAGAGAGAAAAAAGGAAAAACTTCCTCTCCAACTTGCTGTTTCTCAACTTTCTCTCCTTTACCTCTCTATTCCTCTCTTGTTCCTCTTTGTGCCTTTTCCCCTCTCACTGTCTCTGTGTGTCTGCCTCCAAGTTTGGCATTCCTTTATTCCTGAGGAAATATTGAATATCTGCTCTCTATATGTTGCCAGGATCTTCATATTGTAATAAGTTGTAAAATGCCTCTACTGGGGTCTGTGCTTACAGAGCTATGGGGCTTTTTTGCTGCAGACATCTGTTAAGTGGATAGGATTATAGGTCAACACACAGAGTGTAAGGAAAACCTCACTTTAACCACGTAGTAACACAAACACTTTGTGTTCTTGGATGGAGTGGACCCGTGTGTCAGTCCAGGTGTTGACATTGAACACAATGTTCCAGTCTGATGAACCCATTGACATGAGAAAGTTAATTCAATTCAACTAGACTATACATCAATGCCATTGATGTGGTGACAGACTAGGCCATTGCGAAAACTGCACTGCAAGGATGAAGGAGGTGTCCTGCCACCCTCAGGTGTTGTCTAAAAGGAGATAAAGTCTGGTACGTGGAAGATCCAGGGCTTCAAATGCTAAGTGTCATAAGAGAGGTCTAGAGGGCTCGTGAGACCAAGAGGATGATGAAAGGTTTTAAAGAGCAGGTGTCTTTTACTAAGAGGGATGCATACCATTCATTGGGCGGAGGACGAGAGAGTAGATGACCTTGAACAGCAGACTATGGAATCTGGCTCTCTCTACTAGGGTAAGAGAAGGGATGCTACTACACTGCCCATGTGCCATAGCGATCCCACCCATTTACCCACTTACCTATTGTAAAAAGTCAAGGAAGTCCGGTGGTCCGCTGTGGTACAACTTGGTGAATGAAGTATGGTCTTAGAATCCAGATGTTTCTTGTACAAATGCAAAAAGACCCAGTGTATTGAGGCTGCCATGGAGGTGCCCCTCAGGCCTCTCTGCAAGAGAACCTCTGTGGTGCTCTCCAGGGACAAACACTCTCCAGCAGCTGCATCTCTGCATCCATCAGAGTGACCACGCCTGGCCACACTTTGGCTGGCTGCTCCCAGTCAACAACTGACCATGGCAACAGTGCTAGAATGAAGCCAAGTCTTGCCCTCTGGGGTTTCCTCTTATGAGCAGCTAGGATTCACTCAGGATTGCTGTGGGGGATGGGTTCCTCCTGCCCAGTCTTCCTTCCCTCTCTGCCTACTTTTGTCTACCCTTACCCATCACATAGCATATGCCTTCTCTCCAAAACCTCTTGTGCCTTGAATTCTCAGAAGCCACATGTTTGTTACAAATTGACTACATTGTATTGAAGTAAAACTTTTTTTTGCCAATCTGTTCTTGAAAATGAGAAACTGAGGACAATTTGAGGCAGGGGGATGGCACGTTCAACATTGTCTATAGAAGTGTGTACAGAACACATTCACCCAGAATCAGGGAGACCAATTAGGGACTGTTTCAATAAGACAGGTGGTAAAGGCTTGGTCTGAGATGGGGATGGGGGAATGGAAAGAGGGTGGGTACAATTGACATTGCAACAATATTATCTCTGCTGACTGCCCTTGTCTCTGATCAGCATGGAATATAATGACAGGTAGTGGGGCTTTGAGGAGAGAGCACTGAAGGGGAGTCAGTAAGCCTGGGCTCTGCTCCAGCACTAATCAATTGTGCACCCAAGAAATAATAACTACTACTCTCTGATGAACAGTACAGAAGAGACTACTAATCTGGAAATCCACTCCTGTTCTAGCATGTACACCTTTTAAACTTTTTGTACAATGCACATAATGTAAAAATCCCCATCTTATGGTATATATGCACAATGGAATTTTACTCAGCCATGAAGAAGAATGAAATTATGTCATTTGGTGGAAATGGATGAAGTGAAGACCATGTGTTAATGAAATAAGCCAGTCCCACAAAGACAAGTTTTGCATGTTGTCCTTAATTTGAGGAAGCTAGGGAGAAACAAAACAAAATGAAACAAACAAATAACTCCCTCCCCCCAAAAAATCAGGTCATAGAAGTAAAAGGGCGAAGGGGAAGGCAGAAGGGGAGGGGTAATGGGGTAAGGAAGAGTCACAGAGGGGTGGATGTGGTCACTGCACACTATATGTGTGTGTGGAAATGCCATTATGAAACCCTTTACTATATAACAGTACAGGCCAATAATAAAAAATTGCCTTTTAAAAAATTTAGTTTTTTAATCTGATTGTTCAGGGGTGTTAAGTATTTTGCACTGTTGTGCAACCGTTACCACCATCCATCTCCAGGGCTTTTCATCACTCCAAACTGAAACTCCATACCCATTAACTACTGACTTCCTCTTCCCTCCTCCCCAGACACTGGCAACTGCCATTCTACTTCCTGTCTATGAATTTGAATATGCTAGGTACCTCACAGGAGTGGAATCATACAGTGTGTGTCTTGTGACTAGCTTATTTCACTTAGTATAACATCCTCAAGTTTCATCCATGTTGTTGCATGTGTCAGAATTTCTTGAGGTCTGAATAATCTTCCATTGTTTATTTATCCATTTACCTGTTGATGGACACTGGGCTGCTTCCTCCTTTTGGTTAGTGTAAATAATGCTGCTATGAATATAGGTATGCAAATATGTCTTCACAACCCTGCTTTCAATTTTGGGAGGTAAATACCCAGAAGAGGGTCTGCCAAATGATGTTGTACTTGATTTTCTAAGCAGTGCCTCTGAATTTCCCAAGAGAGTAACCACAATAGCCATTGTCAGTGAATTGAAGAACTGGTAATTGCCCAGAGTGGGCCAACATATCATCATCTATTTTACAAATTCATCCAAGTTTGGCATTCTGAGCCATATTGTATCCTTATTTGCTTTAGTATAAAATGTGTTCTAAACTGCATTCCACTTTAAGGAAAATTTTACTCTGCAGAGTCTAGGAATGTCTCTGTTCCAAGGAAAGCCCCATTTATCCTGTGGTTTCCCCAGGCTCCTCTGTGGTGGCAACACCCACTTGGATGTGCACACAGAATTGAGTTAGCTTTCCCATCCTGTGTAGCTCGAACATTTTTCTGACTTACAGCAACATCCTGCCAGGGGAGTCTTCACTTTAAACAAAGATGAAGTGAGAGGAAGGCTCTTATTCCTGAGCCAGGAAGTATGAGTCACCAGCACTGAGAATTTCAGGCATCGCGTGAGTGCGATGGAGGCTGGGAAGAAGGTGGAACATTTCAAGATCTGAAATGTCACAGAGGCACAGCCCCCTGTGGGTCTGGCACAAGAGCAGGGTTGTGTTAAAGAAGGCTGAGCCCTCCGTGGGCTTATTTCCCAGCTTCTGCAGCTCTAGGGAGTTCTAGAAGAACTGTGAGTCATACATACAGAGAAGTAGTTAGCACTGTGACTTGGAATTCACAGAAAATTATTGAAGACATTCAGTTGTCCACTCAAGTGGATTTTATGTTGTCTGAATATATGGGTTCTCCATGGAGGCTGCTGATGGGCAGACTGGGACATGTGTGACAAAGGCACCGTGATAGGCCACAGGAGTCTTTTTATGCTTTTGTAGTTCTTTACTGGGAGGAGGTCCTGAGAAACTACCATGATCATCCATGTGGGTACTCTAGGTTTCATCCAAGGAAACAGGAGCAAAGGGCTACTGGACGTCAATTTAGGCAATGCTGAAGCTGCCAGTTCCCACCCAGCTGAGCCTTTGGCTGCAGTCAGTTCAGGGCAGGTTTGCGTTTCTGTGTTCTTCATCAATCCTGATAGTCTGAAGTGAAAGAGTCAACAGGCAGGTGGTAAGTGAAGGTGAAGGCAGACAGGAAAGTCTTAGAAATTCCTCTCCAAAGGAGTAGATAGCTGTGGGTGAATGAACAGTACCTTTCACAAGAACACAATCCTGGAACTCAACATGGAAATTTGTCTTACTATGGGTTCCTTAGTAAGGAGGTACTTTTACCTCCCCTTAGGACATGAGGAGCATCACAATGTCAACACTGGCACAATAGCTACCTGCCCACATATGCAAGCTAGAGATCCCCCTCCCAGACCCCGCTTCTGAAATGAAGCATTTATTCCCCAGTGGCTGCAAGTATCACCAGCAGATAGTCTTCAGCTGCCAACTCTATTCTGGAAATGCACCAGCTGAGAAGAACCACTTGGCGTCAAGGTCTTGGCCTCTTCCTGACGCAGGCTGCACAGCAGCAAAATGCAGAAGATACTTTGGAAGTGGAGAGAAAGGGAGGGCTGAACAGAAATGACCCTGGTTCATGGCCAGCCACATTGGCAATGGCTGGGAGGTGGATATTTTGAAATAATGACCTAGGGTAACCATGGGCAGCTGCAGGAGAGGACAAGACAGGCTGATGTCCCAGGTCTGAGAACACTTCCAGTGAAGTCAGGGCAGGAAGCAGGCCAGGACACCCCCATCTGTATTAGTCAAAGTTCTCCAGAGAATAGAACCAGTAGGAGAAACAGACAGACAGACGAGAGGGGATTTATTTCGGGAACTGGCTCATGTAATTATGGACACCTAGAAGACCCACATATAAATCCATGCCAAGGTTTTTTTTGGGGGGGAGGGAGTCATATTTTTTATTTCAATGTTAAAACATTACTGCTTTATTAAATGGAAAAAAGATGGATCGTTGGCTTTTTGCGCAGCCCATCCAGATTTACTCAGAGACGATGAGCTTATGGAGAGCCTCTCATCCCTGACTCTCAACTTCAAGCTGAGATCACCAGTTTTTTCCTCCTAAAAAAAAATCTCTTTTATGAAACAGAGGAATTTCCCCCCAGAATGGAAAAGATCATTTTCCTTTTTGCAAGTTTATGGACAGACAGCCTTATTGAAACTGTTTTCTGAGCTTCCCAGGCCTTGCGTCATAAGGATGACGTCACAATAACAGAAACAAAATGGCAATTCTTTTGCTCTACTTCTACCTGCATGGGGGAACCCAGGGCCCTCAATTTCCTCCCACACAGCTTGCAAGTCCCAGAGGGGGTCTCTGTGTGCTTGACAGCTCTGTCTTCATCTGCCATTAACCTTGCTTCCTGCCTCAAGTCATCTGTGATGTGCTATGCTCTGTCAACACCAAAGAGCTTGCCCCTACTACTGAGACCTGTAGACCACTACTTCAGGGGGTCCTCAGAGGCACGGGTTTTTAACCAGTGTTGTGGAGTGCTAGAGAGGGGTCTGGGCAGGAACAGGAGAGAGGATGGCCAGAAGTGGGGGGAGTTTGTCACCAGGCCCAGCATCTGGTTCCTGGTTTCTTCCATACCACTTGCTGTGGATGAGCAAAGCAGTGAGGAGTGGACATATGTAGGCGGGCAGGTTGGCAGATAAGCACAGCTGGTCAGGGAAGGGAGAGAAGTTGTTTGAAAGGGTCAGAGCACCCGGTGGGGAAGGAAAGGAAGCTCCCAAGGGGCAGTGAGCCTGGAGTTGAAGAACGGACTTAGTGAGGAGGGACTGTGACCTTGGGTCACAGGTTTCATTTGTCATGGTTTAGATGTCCCAGACCAGAGAGGTGCATTTTGCAGATGAAGTAATGGGGTTTTAAGATGAAAGATCAGCACCTCAGTATGTGCATTTTATCCTCTTAGAAGTGCTTACTTTTTAAGATGTGCTCCAAAAACTCATGCCTGGCCTCTCTAGGCTTTGGCTAAGTGCTGCTCACCTGGACCATCCTTCAATCTGTTTTGAGTCCACACGACCAAGCCAAAATCTCATCTGCAATGATGTCATTGGAAAGCAAATCCTTTTGTTGATGTCCAAACCAGGCCTTCCTCTGGATGAGATCCCAACGCTGATGAAGGCCAACAGCTTACAGCTCAGGGACTGGGTGGCTTCCTGGCCAGGTAGAGTAGAGCTTGTAGCCCCGAGGCCTCTCCAGCCTCTCCCTAACCCATCAGCAGTCCCACCCTTGTGGGATCTACCATGGTTATCCATAGGCAGAGCCCATGGCAAACACTAGGCCTGTGAAAGGGCAAAGCCAGGTCACTTCTCATGTCATTCCATGTCACTCTGCAAATGCTGAGTCACCCAGATGCAGGGCAGAGAGGGACCTCAGAAAACAAGCTGCAGCTGACTACTGGGTCAGTCATTTCTGTTGAAGGAACAAGTGGGCGTGGGTTCTGTCCTGTTCAAGCCCTGTGCATTAGTCATGACAATCACTGGATCATGCATGTCATACCAGGAATGTGTGTAAAGGGCCAGATAGGTGGCAGGGACAGGTGGCAGTCTGCAGTGGAGGAGGGAGAAGGGAGAGGCACTCTGTGTTTCCCCTTTCCTCCTTAGCAGAAGAAAGCTTGTCTGTGCCCTTTCTCTTCATTCTTGAATATTCCTGTCTCCCTTAAGATGATTTTTGTAATCAACCAGGCTTGAATCTTCCTGGGCTCATGTTATAAGATAAAGTTTCAGCTTCTAATCTGGCATTCAGGGGCCTACCATGCAGCAACCACTAATGTGTCATGTACTGAAAACAGCCCTGGCTTGGGACAGAAGTCCTCTTGAGGTTGTTGTCCTTTGGTTCTTCTTTGCCTTATCAGTCCCCCTACTGCTCTGCCAACCAGCCCTCTTCCCAACTTACTGCCCTCTCCTTCCCTCAGCTTCCGAAGTCCTAGTTAAAGTATAACTTATATCCTTCCCTGTGCTTTTCCAGATGGCTGGCACTCGGGGGTCTCTTTGTCCCTTGTAAGTTTTCTATAGCAGTTGGTGGGAAACTTGAAGAGAAAGAACGGAGACATTGGGACTTGTAAGTCTGAACTCAAGCCTCAGATCCTTCTTCAAGGAGCCATGATGTCTTAAACAAAACATGAAACCCTTTTACCCTTTGATTTCTTCTTCTGTAACAATGGTCTCAGGTTCGTGGGAGAAAACAGTAATGGAAACATAGTAAGGACTCAGTCAATGTCGTCCCTTTATTCTTTCAATCATTCCTTTAGAATCCATGGTATCTATCTATATTTTAGGGTTGTTGTTATTGTTTGATTTTTTTTTGAGACAGTCTCACTATGTTGGTCAGGATTGCTTGAATTCCCGGACTCACGCAATCTTCCTGCCTCAGCCTTCCTAGTAGCTGGGATTACAGGTGCACAGTGCTGTACCCAGCTTATGTGCGTTTTTATGTATGTTTAAAAATATTATCCCTTGGTGTCCTCATATTCTGATCCATGGATTCAACCAACTGTGGGTTGAAGATATGCTAAAAACACAATTGCATGTGTAGCAAATATTTGCAGGCTTTTTCCTTGTCATTATTCCCTACACAATGCAGCATAACAACCACTTCTATAGTATTTCCATTGTGTAAAGAATTCTAAGTCATCCAGAGATTATTTAAAGTGCACAGGAGGGTGTACATAGGTTGTATGCAAATACCATGGCACTTTATATAAGAGACTGAGTGCCTGTGGGTGTTGGTATTCTCAGGAAGTCCTGCAACCAGGGCCCAGGATACCAAAGGACAACCATACATATTTATATTTATTTTATTATGCATGGCTCCCTAATTGAATTGGTTGTGTGTTCTTCATTCATTTTTTGAAAAAATTTTCATGGAAGGTCTTGTGCTAGGCACTAGGTATTCAAAGAAAAAGGTTTCCTGTTAGGAATCCCTGTCTTACACTTCTTTGTAAAGTCACCATATTTTTTATTGACAGGTAAAGTAAAAATAAGCAAAAATTTTCTCCACATAGTGATAAGTGTAATAGGTGCCAAACAAATATTTGTTTAGTCTTTAGGCAATGGAGTTTTGGATGAAAGGTGTGAAATCCTGTTTGATGTTCTTATTATTTCATCTTTGAGTTTAACACATTCCAAGTGTTTCCAAATAGAAAAGGCTGGATCTTCAAAAACAGAAATGCTGCAAAAATAATTGCTCATGACTTAGATGACTTCGTTATGGCTTCTTATAAAAGCCATCAATCCGAGATGGCTGTATGCACATGTGTGTATGCACATGTGCCTGTGTGTGTGTGTGTGTGTGTGTGTGTGTGTGTGTATGTGTGTGTGTCATGTGGGATGAAGAGAAGGCTCTGACAGCACCCTCAAAGGGAAAAATCAATGAGAAACCAACTGACTACAGCTCTGGGATTCTAATGTGAATCAATGGGGAGATAAGATTTGATTTACAAAGAATTTGAATTGCATGCAAAATCTAAGTCATAAACCTTTGCCTAAAGTCAGAGTTACCTCGTGATACACCAGACTGAGGGTAGCACGGGCTGGGTGATGAGTAGAGGAATTGGATCCACTATTTCTTTTTTTTTTTCATTTTTCTTTTATTATTCATATGTGCATACAAGGCTTGGTTCATTTCTCCCCCCTGCCCCCACCCCCTCCCTTACCACCCACTCCGCCCCCTCCCTCTCCCCCCCCAATACCCAGCAGAAACTATTTTGCCCTTATTTCTAATTTTGTTGTAGAGAGAGTATAAGCAATAATAGGAAGGAACAAGGGGTTTTGCTGGTTGAGATAAGGATAGCTATACAGGGCATTGACTCACATTGATTTCCTGTGCGTGGGTGTTACCTTCTAGGTTAATTCTTTTTGATCTAATCTTTTCTCTAGTACCTGTTCCCCTTTTCCTATTGGCCTCAGTTGCTTTAAAGTATCTGCTTTAGTTTCTCTGCGTTAAGGGCAACAAATGCTAATTAGTTTTTTAGGTGTCTTACCTATCCTCACCCCTCCCTTGTGTGCTCTCGCTTTTATCATGTGCTCATAGTCCAATCCCCTTGTTGTGTTTGCCCTTGATCTAATGTCCACATATAAGGGAGAACATACGATTTTTGGTTTTTTGAGCCAGGCTAACCTCACTCAGAATGATGTTCTCCAATTCCATCCATTTACCAGCGAATGATAACATTTCATTCTTCTTCATGGCTGCATAAAATTCCATTGTGTATAGATACCACATTTTCTTAATCCATTCGTCAGTGCTGGGGCATCTTGGCTGTTTCCATAACTTGGCTATTGTGAATAGTGCCACAATAAACATGGATGTGCAGGTGCCTCTGGAGTAACAGTCTTTTGGGTATATCCCCAAGAGTGGATCCACTATTTCTGAATAACTGCTAGTGCACATGATACATCTCCTGTTCTTTAAAATGTCCAACTGCTTTCTGCAAAAAAGATCCAGTAGCCAATATAATGCCCTGCCCCCTAACTCCTCAGGAATTTGTTTCCATTCCCTCCATGGTGTCCCAGGCTTCTCTACCTTTTCCATGTAGATTCTCATAGAGCGTCACCACCGTGTAACAGCTGTGTCAATTAGCCACACCACGCCACCAGAGTTATTGGCTAATACTGACTAACCCGGTACCTGCTGGGTGGAATTTGTGGGTGTGTTCTAGCATCTACTGACTGCCACATTCTTTGGTGCGTATTTATGGCCCTTTGTTCATTATCTCCACCCAAAGGCTAGGATGTCTGCTGGTCAGTAGTGGGAGGGGACTGCTCTGGCTTCTAGGATCCCCAGCAGCTCAATGACATTCCCTGAAACAAGTCCCTTTGCCTCAATGGTGCACTTTGTCATCTGCAGCCATCATCATTAATGACAGCCTTGCAATGAACCTTGACGTTTCTGCAGGAGTTTACAGCCTGCAAAGGCTTCATATACGTCACCTCTTTTAGCTGCACATCTGCCATGGCATTTCCTGTCTATCGTCCTTCGATGGCTCTTCTGCCTTCAGGATGAAGCCCAGGCTCCTCCTTTCTTGGCTCCCCACCCCACTTCTCACTTCATGTTCCAGTAACATCAAACTGCAGTTCTTGACATACACTTTCCTTACTCTCTTTCTTTATATGTTGACTTTCATTTGCTCTTTGGCTGGCATATCCCTTCCCATTTTGCCCCACAATATCCCCCTCTACCAGCCACTGTCATGTCCCTCTTAAGCCAGGCGTCTTCTCAGAGCCAATAATGTCCAATGCGTAGCCCTCTGGTGGCTGAGACCACTGTATGAGTGTGGATATGGATTTTTTCATTGTGGTAAAATATACCTAGCATAAATTAGTTCACCATTTTGAACATCTTAAGTGTGCAGTGCAGTGTGTCATTTTGGGCAGTCACACTGTTGTATAGCCGTAATTACCACCCATCTCTAGTACTCTCACTAGCCAAACTCTGTACCCATTTGTATTAGTCTGCTAGGGCTTCACCACAAAGAATCACAGATTGGCGGCTTAAACAGCAGAAGCTCATTTCCTCGATGTTTTGGAGGCTGGAAGATGAAGGTGCTATCAGAGTTAATACCTGGTGAGACATGTCTTCCTGGATTGTAGCTGGCTACCTTCGTACTATGTCATTGCATAGCCTTTATTCTGTGTGCATATGGAGAGAGGGAGGGAGGGAAACAGGTAGGTGAGAGAGAGAGAGAGAGAGAGAGAGAGAGAGAGAGAGAGAGAGAGAGAGAAACTCTGGCATCTCTTCATCATCTTACAAAGACACCAGTTGTATTGTACTAAGGCCCCACTTTACGACCTCATGTAATCTTAATTAATTATCTCCCTAAAGGCCCAACCTTCAACTACAATCACACTGGGAGTTAGGGCTTTAATGTATGAATCTGGAGGAAGTGTTTCAGTCCATAAATGATAGCTCCTCCTTGCCCTATCTCCTGGTAACCACCGTTCTTTCTACATCTAGATTTGACTACTGTAGGTGCATCATATAGGTGGGTCATACAGAATTTGTCCTTTGCAACTGGCTTATTTCCCTTAGCATAATGCCTTCAAGGTTCATCCATGTAATAGACTGAAAGAATATCTGACAGAATTTCCTTCCTGTTTAAAGTCAAATAATATATACCTTTGTATGGATGGACCACATTTTGTTTATCTACACATCCATTGAAGAAACCACTGTGTTTTATGAGTGTCTGGGTTTATCTCTCCCCTGAGTCTGGACACCTTGATACTTCTCTGCCAAACATAGTGTCTGGCATGTTGTAGTCTCAATAAACATTGAAGGAATGATGGTGACTAAACTTTCAGGGAAAGAGATAGTTTTAGAGTTATATAGAAACAAAACCAGGGACATTCTGGAGCTAGTAGGAAACAGTCAGTGCCCAGGATCCATAATAGTATAAGATTGTAACACAGACGTCCTCAGCCAACCTGGGTTTAGCCTCCCAGGGGCATTTGGCAATGTCTGGAAACATTTCAGTTGTCACAGCTGGAGGGCAAGAACTCCTGGCATCCAGTAAGTAAAGGCCAGGGATGCTGAACATCCTACAATGCAAGGAAAACACTCACCACAAAGAATTATTTGGATCAAGTCTTAATAGCATGGAGATTCAAAAACCCTGTCCTAAAAGGAGACATCAGGAACTAAGTGGTCTTAGCAGGATAGAGGTGAACAGAGGAGAAGGTAGGGCCTCCTTACTGGGATCAGAGGGAAGACTTAAGAGAAAACACCAGGGTGACCCATGTTTTTAAAAGGCTTCTAGTAGGTACTGAGTGGCTTTCTAGCTTGGTGGGTCCTGGAGCCCTGGGCTTTTTAGAGGGAAATATTAAAAAAGCCAGTCAGTTCCATGTTCCACTTCTTGTGATACTCTGTATGTGTTGCTTCAGGGTGGAAATATAAAAATGATACATGTAAACATGCTGAATCACATGTAGATAAATAGCAGTGTGTAGATATGTGCATGCAAAACAATACTGAATGAAAACAGGACACTGCAAACTACCATGTGTATGCAAGCACATCTGTGCTCAAATACATATTAATGTACATAGACAAAGGTCAGAAGAATTTGAAATAATTCGTAGTTTATATTTGTTTGTGATCTTTGTTAAATTTTGCTTTTAAAGTATTTTATATAACTATCCACTTTAGAACCCTTCTTTTAGGTTAAGAGTTACTATCTGTTGAGATTTTATACTCAGTCAAGCACAGTACTGAGCACTTTGTAGACAATGCAACATTGGATCCTCAATGACCCCGTGAGGCAGGCGCTGTCCTGTCTGATTTGCAAAGCAGAAACCTGAAGCTTGGGATTAAGTAATAATTGACCAAGATCACAAAACCAGCACATGCTGGGGCCAGGACATCTATCAACTGTACTGTGTCTGTTCTGGAGCCTTGGATAGCCCATATGCTGCCTGCAGCGTTTGGTGATCTAATACCATGGCTAGCTTTATCAATAAGTCATGTGGAGTTGCCAGTCTGACCCACTCAATATCTAACTCCCTGTATTAGTCAGGATCTCTAGGGACACAGAACCAATAGAGAAATAGGGTATATTTACATATCATATATAAACGTATGTGTGTGTGTGTGTGTGTGTGTGTGTGTACACATCATCTTATCTATCCATCCATGCATCAATCCATGTATCTAAGATTTATTATAAGAATCAGCTCACGTGGTTATGGAGGCCAAGGAGTCCTATCCTCTGCCATCTACAAACCAAAGCTGAAGGAAGCCAGTAGTGTACTTCATCTGAGTCTGCAGGCCTGAGAACTGAGGATGTCAATGGAGTAAGTTCCATTCTACATCCAAAGACCCAAGAACCAGGAGTGCCAATGTCCAAGGGCAGGAGAAAAAGAATGTCTGAGTTCAAACAGAAAGAATAAATTTGCCTCTCCTCTCCGTTTAGTTCTTTTTGGGTCCTCAGTGGATTAATGGATTAAATGGTGCTCACCCATACTGGTGAGGGTGGTCTTCTTTACTCAGTCTATTGATTCAAGTGCTACTCTATTCCAGAAACAGCCTCACAGACACACTCAGAAACAAGGTTTTACCAGCTCTCTAGGTATTCCAGGCTAACCCAGTCAAGTTCACACATAAAATTAGCCATCACATTTCCTGCTTTGCAATTTGACAGCTCTACAAATAGTTGGCATGACCTTCAGCTTCTTCTGTGGTCATGATCTTTAGATATTAGCTTTCACGTGATTACTACCATGGTCTTTAGTGTTCTGATATGATGACCTATATTGGGTCTCAATCATTTCATAAAACCAAAAGGAATTCTAAATGGTATTTATTATCAGTGTCCACAAAACAGAAAAAGTAACTGAATATGCACCCATCCCACCATGATCTGGTCTTGACAACAAATTGTTACAAGTGTCTAGTGCCATGTCATGTAAAAATGATTTCTTTAAAAAATTTTAGGGGATGATCAAATTTTACTCCTTGCTTTATTTTTTATTGATGATGTAATAGTTCAGGTTTTTGAAATGTAAATGACATAGTGCTATTATTTTATGGGACTCTGAAAAGTTGTGGCTCAAAGGTCATGCATTTTTCAGGATAGGCTATATGGCCAGGGATGTAACTTCTGTGCGCCTGGTGAGCACATAGAATTTGGTTTGTGCTGTGGTTCTCATCAGGGTCCCTGGCAACAGGTCTGGAGACAGGTGCTTGGGTACACTTCTCAGGAAGAAATAAAAGGGAGGATAAGACAGGAAGGTGAGGATTAAGGTAGAGATGTTACTCTTATCCACAATGGGGCTCTCTGGAGCACAAACCTCATCCCAGGCTTATCTCCCATGTAGGCAAAGATGCTGCCCTTTTGAACCCTTCCAGACAGTCAGACAGTCATGGGTGTGGGCTGATTGTCCCTTGCTAGTGAGGGTGTAACCTCCCCAGGGGGGTCACCTATGAGCCAAGAGAAATCAGCAGCCAAACTCATATCAACAAGGGAGGGCTGGGAGAGGGGAGAAGGAAGTATGGGAAGGAAGAGGAAACTGAGGAAGGGGAAAAGGAGGTGGGAGAGGGACATGAGTGCACTGAGTGGTGAAAGGAATCAATGTGGGGGGCACCAAGAACATCTACCAATCCTCTCTCCTCTCTAAGATCAAGTGTTTCTAAAGAACTCTGTAAGATTCATGTGTACAGAAAGAATTTAATGAAATACGCAGGCAAGTACAATTAGATACTTTCTTATTACCCTTTCATTGTTCCAACTTTTGTTTTATCTTATTCCGTTCAAAAATCATAATGAGAACATAATTTTGTAGCTTGTGTCCTTGTGAAACATACATTTATGAACAGGTGTCTGGATAGCCATTTTGAAAACTATCAATTTGAACTTCCTTAGAGAAACCTCGCCTCGCCTCTTCCACCAATGGTAGACTCTTGAGACTCTTGCTACTCAATTTGTAAATATCTAGACTTGTTTATGATTGTGGTCATCACCATCATCATTTTAATGGTACGATGAGTGATACACAGGTTGGTCTCTGTGAAGATTTTATATTTAAGATGTAAAAACATTTAGAGACAATGATGCCATGTGAAGAATCTTCATGAGTAATGATTTGAAGTTGCCATTTTTTCAACAAGAGGACTCTTCCCAGGGTGGAGAATAGCCAAGAACTTAGCCTCTGTCACAGCTTTTCCCACAAATGCATTACACAAAGAGCTTGATCTCATGGGTGTTCTGTAGCCAACGGTCTTCATCCATCAGTGGATGGATCTGCACGCAGCCTGATACCGCTGACCAAAATCTAGTCATGGGCCACATAACAATATTTAGCAGAACAATGGACCACATATATGATGGTAGTCCCATAAGATTAAAATGGAGCTGAAAAATTCCTCTCACTGCATTCCTCAAATGCTTGTGGTGATGGTGGTGTGAACGGACCTACTGTACTGCCAGTTGTAAAAATATGTAGCACGTATATGTAGCACACTTAATGCTTGACAATCACAGTAAACAACTATATTACTGGTTTATGTATTTAATGTACTTTTAATCATTATTTTAGAGGGTACTCCTTCTACTTAATTAAAATAGTTTACCATAAAACAGCCTTCCTTCCGACGTCAGCCAACAGCCTCACGCATCTTGTGTTCACCATGTCTCTTGATTGCATTAAGTCTGTGGAATGATTGGCCTAGACCATCTGGGTTTGTTTAAGTACCCTCCATAATGTTCACACAATGCCAGAACTGCCTAACAAAGCATTTCCTAGAACATATCTGTCATTAGCAATGCATGACTGTAGTAAGGCCTTGGTAGGAAACAAAATTTTCCTATGACAGTCCCCATGGCAACCTGCACCCTCGCAGGCTCTTTCCTGACACCAAGTGCTTTTCAGTTAACTACTGTTCCAAAACCCTCAGTTTATACCAGAACATTGCTTTTTAGAAGGCATTTAAAGAATTTTGTTTTGCTTTTTGGTGGGACAAGGGTTTGAACCTCAGGGCTTCGTACTTGCAAAGCAGGCACTCTACTACTTGAGCCAGACCTCCAATCCAATTTGCTCTGGTTATTTGGGAGAGGGGGTCTTGAGAACTACTTGCCTTTGCTGGCCTCAAGCTGTGATCCTCCCAATCTTGGACTCCCCAAGAAGCTAGGATTACAGGCATGAGCAACCAACACCCTACTGAGACTTTCATACAGAGCTATAAAGCAGTTTCACCACAGTGATTCATAAATGATTCGTGATACAGCCCTTAATTTATCCCATAATCATCATCATGTTAGTGATGCGACAATGCCACAAGATCAGTCTGTGGAGATTTACCTATTAAGATGTAGAAACATTAAGAGATAGTGATTCTGTGTGAAGCTCTCCGCGGTCAAGACTTGAAGGGTGAAAAGACCTGTACGACAGTTTGTACTGGGCTTGTCTATTCCTACTTGAGCTACAGTGTGATTCTTTAAGGGTATGAAGAAGCCACTCAGATATTTTTTTGTATTCTCCTGAAATGACAGGGAACTTTTGGTCAGGCAATGAGTCTCTCTCACCTGTTCTGCTGTAGAGCCATCTGCAAAGTCCACTTGGACACCATCACCATCCATCATGTGTAGTTTAAATATCCCTTCAAGACAAAGCTCACTGCTGAACTATTGACAATAGCTGTGATTAACCAGGCTGCCAGAGAGAGAAACCTCTGTGCTCAGCCACTCATTTTGTGGAGCCCTTCATTCATTTAGATGACCTGTAGTTACTGCTGCCAAGTTTGCCGATGACAGATGCCATGCAGAGGCCAAGCGGCTGATTCCATGTTTAGCAAATGTGCATTGGAGTTAATTTGCATCCACTGCATAAAGGATAAGCCTGCAGATCCAGGTCCTTTTTCATGTATGTGTGGGATCATCAATTAAATTCAGAGTGATGGACAATGCCCATAAGGTAGAGGAAAGCAAGAAGCATTTAGTGTGGCTGAGAGCCCGTGCACCACGGAGGCTCATTTCCTGTCAAGATGCTAATCAGTTTCTCTCCATAGCTATCATTTACATTTGCCCAACTTCCCCATCTAAACAAACAGAAGGTTAATTCTCTTTTTGGGGTTCATGAAAGCTCAAGAGCCTTCCCTGTCTTGCAGCCATCCAAACAAGGAGAGCCCTACCCTCACCCCTAGTCTGGAGTATTCTTTAGAGACACTGGTAGCAGCAGACAGAGGCCCTTCCCTCATTGAAAAATGAGTGTTTGGATAAACCCCAGCCTCCTAACTTGGAAAATTCCCATAGGGACACATTCCTGCTCTAACCTCTCTTGGTTCAAAACTTCTAACCCAGACTTTTTAGCAGAACTGTGAGGTGGGAGGATGTGCTTATTACAGAGATAGTCTTACTCTTTTTCTTTTTCTTCAAATCCTACCACCTACCCAGCCCACCTCAAACATACAGTCTGCACTCAGACAACTCGTGTGCCATATACCCACAGACTTATCCAAGGTTTCACCTCTCTACAATCAACTGTCTTCTGAAAATACTGAATGGGAAATCCCAAAAATAAACAATTTATGTTTTCAAATGTGCACTGTTCAGAGTACCAGGTCCCTTCATAGTCCCACTGGATATGCTCCCTGCCCCTTGGGTCACTTGGTAGCCATCTCAATTATCTGATCAACTGTTAGGGTTTCACAGTGCTCATAGTCAAGTACCCATATTTTACTGAATAATGGCCCCAAAGTGGAAGAGAAATGATGCTGCAATCCAAATATGTCAAAGAAAAGCAAAAAAAGTGGTTCCTATAAGTGAAAAGGTGAGTTTGTTATAGGTATGGATATACAGAAAAAAATCATAGTATATAAAGGATTTGGTATTATATTCTATGGAAGTCTTGGAATATGTTCCCTGCTGATAAAGTCCTGTTGCATGGCATGTCATGTCAGGTAGCCTCCCAGCAGCCCCGAAGATAGGAATGGGCTTCCCATCTTTCTGATGAACAAAATGGTTTACAGAGATTACTTTTCAGGTCACGCAGTGAGCCTCTATTGGAATCTGCTTAATTGGCCTGGGGGAGAAGACAGTATTATATTTTTCTATAGCTTCCAGATGATTGCAATATGCATGCAGGTTGGGAACCATGGGTTTGGGACTTCCACTCTCTGAACCAGCTTCCTAAAAAAGAGACTGTTGATGGGGACTCTTCCCCAGGACCCATAGCGGAATGTGAGGGTTTCCAAAGTCATTTTTTTAGACAGAATTTGTTTTTTATGTTCTGGGATTAGAGGTCAGTTGTGGAGGGAGGGGATCACTAGCAAACAAAGATGGCAAGGAAAAATTCTTTTTAAAATGAATAATTTAGATATCCTAGGGTACTGATTTCTTCTGGCTCTGTTGAAGCAGTAATTCAGATTCTAGAACTTCAACTGCCAGTCATGCTTAGCAATCATCCCTCACACCCAGGTGTGAATTGTTCAGTGGTCACAGCTCATTTATGTCCCATCTGTGTCAGCCATGATCTCTGCAGGAAACAAATGGCCCTCTCAAAGTAAGATAACCTAGGATTGTTCTAGACAGGAGCCACTTACAAAGCTGAAGCCAGTTGGGAAACCACAAGAAATAGTACAGACTCTAGAAGGAGAGAAGCATACATAGTGGTAGGCTGGTCCATGACCAATTGCTGGCATTTTCTTTATGTAAATATGCTGCCTGTGGCTATTCCAAGCTACCAATGTGAAGTCACAAGATGGAGAATTAGGACTAGACATGTACCATGAGCCCTCTTGAGCTGGTATGAGCAAGCTCCAGGCTACCACTGCCCCAACTCACTTGTCCTGTCCTCCACCCATCCCCATATCCTCATTGGCTATACCCAGCTGAAAGTAAGAGGGGAAGGGAACTCCCTGAGGTAGTCCATATGAATAGCCTTTCAGCCTCCACAATGGGAAGCATCAACAAGAGAAGGGAAGAGCTTCATAAAAATGCCTCCTGGGGAAGTAGGTTACCTTTTCCTCCAATTCCTCAGGCTTTGATGCCACTCCAAGCCTTTTCCTGGTTGTGCCCTGGAATGCCTGTGTTTTACATGCATGACCCAGGTCACATTACAGACAACATGAGGCACAGGCTGAATTTTGAAAAGTAAAATGACTTTTTGTCTGCTGTTTTTGCCTTCATTCCATCACGTGGTTGCGGAGAGCCAGGGACCAGGAAACCCAAGTTTACGGTACTTCCTGTGAGTTAGAGACTTTGATCCTGGGTCATCAGGTAAGATTTAGTGGGTTCTGACCATACACAACTACATCATGTGAGGACTGAAATGAATCATTCCTCAGAGTAGCCATGAGTTTGCAGGGGCTCCTCAGCCACACTCCCCTTCCCACTTGTCCATTTTCATTCATGTCTGCCAGGAAATAGGACCTGATATACAGGTTCTACGTATCATCCCTCTCCTTTCTCCATACAGTTCATAGACCTCTAGAACCTGATTTAACTCTGATTGATGACTTCATCTTCTTATTCTCTGAGTTCTCTGCTGTATTTACTGAGGGGATTTAATTTTCAGGGAATTAGTAATACAGGGATGGGAGAGCTAGGAAGAAAATAGAGGACAGATTAGCAACATGGAAAGCTGCTATCATTCCTACAGCTAGGGGACGTGGGTGGATGTAGATTTGCCAGACTGTGGAAGTTCAGTGAGGGGTGTGGCACAAAAAGATGCAGCTAGTGAAAAGGATCTCTCTCCTTTCACTCTTTGCTCTCACACTTTTTGTTCTCCGTGGCAACCTACATGCTTGAGATTGTAGTTCTGCCTACATAAAGCAGAGGAAGAAGGGATGAGTATGAGCACAAGTAGCCCCTTGACCTGCATAATCATTGTGGTACATCTGTGCATTTCTTATCTGGAGCAAACAGATAACTTTCCTGAGTCAAGAAATCCCAGGAAACAAATCCATCATAGTAGGATTGAGAAGTCAGAGTTAGTTCCATCAGCTCAAATTCTAGGCACCTGTGCTATCTGCTGCTTAAAGCTGTATTAGTCATGGTTCTCTAGATAAGCAGAACTGAAAGGAGATGATAGATGATAGATAGATAGATAGACAAAGATTTATTCTGGGAATTGGCTCACATGATTATGGGGACCAAGAATTCTCACCCTCTGCAAGCTGGAGACACAGGAAAAAGCTATGCTAGTGATGTAATTCAGTCCAAGTCACAAGGCCTGAGAACCAGGGGCTATTAGTGTAACTCCCAATCTGAGGCAAAGGCCTGCGAGCCAGATGCACCGATATGCAACAGTCGAAGATGGACGTTCCAGTCTAAGCAGAGAGAGTGAAATCATTCTTCCCCTTTTGTTTTGATCCAACTGGACCGTCAACAGATTGGATGATGCCTGCCCACACTAGTCCACTCATTCAAATGCCCATCTCTGCCAGAAACAGCTTCACAGACAGATGCAGAAATAATGCTTTACCAACTATCTGGGTATGCCTTAGCACAGTAAAGTTGACACACAAAAAGTTACCCATACTTTCCTAATAGGTCCCTCCCCACCTTCCCTTCCAGCATGTATCATCCCTCTCCTCTCCCCATGCAGTTCATAGCAGACCTCTAGGTCCTGATTTAACTCCGATTGACGACTTCATAACACTCCTTATTCTGAGTTCTCTGCTGTATTTACTGAGCAGTGATGTCTCTGCTTCTCTGGGAAGGAAAGTGACCCAGAGTGGCTTGTTAGCTTGCCTAACTTCACCCACCACATTAGCTGAAGCTCCTTAATTAGAACCCAAAGCTCCTTAGCCATGATTCAGGGATAGCCCTGTTTTCTCATGTGGCTCTGTGTGGCTGTAAGAAGATCACCTCCACAGAAAGCTTCCTCTGAGCTTTGCTGAGATGAGCTGGGTGCTGGCAGTGCGCCACCCTTCACCTGATAGGAGAACTGACTTTCCAAGGGATAGGACGGAACAGAGAGGATGCCTCAAAGAGGAGCTGGAGGAGACAGCTATTTACCTTGAACAGCCCCTGCTCAGATCAAAATATGGTACAGTTATTACGTCTATATTTCAGTCTCATCTGGCATAAGCTGAGAAAAATCTTTCTCAAGATCATAACTATTTGTAGCATTTGTTAACATTCTTCTTCTAATACCTATTTCCAGTTACTGTCTAGTCACTGGATGCAGAATTGGAAAGAGATGTGTGTGATTAGCACTTTTGAGCTGGTTAGAGCAGGCTTCAGCCCACTCCTGCCATTATCTCACTTTTCCCCCCAATAATGCTCCCATCTCCAGGTAAGGACAGTCAACTCACACTGGTCATGAATTTTCCATACAGAGTTTATTGTGTATAATGCCCACTAATGATGTAAGACTCTGACGTTCTGATGTACAAAGTGGGCTTGGATGTTCTCTTTGCTAAGTTATGCCTGGTAATAAATAGGCTCATCCTCACAGATATTATGTGCACATTCTAACATCTGCTGCAGTTTAGAGGTTAAAGGCATAGCTCTTATGGGTTCAAATACTATCTCTGTAACCTTAGGTAATTACTTTCTCTATGCCTTGTTTTCCTCCATATAACTAATGGGAGTTCTAGTAATCTGGATTTCATAGGTGATATGTTAGTCAGCTTTTTGTTGCTGTAACAAAATACCTGAGACAATCACATTTAAAAGAGGAAAGGCATATTTTGGGTCATAGTTTTGAAGGTTTTAGTCCATGGTAGGTCGGGTCTGTTGTTGGGACTGTGGCAAGTCAGGGGAGCATGAAAAGAAGCATGTGACATAGGAAGATGCTCATCTTCTGGTGGCCAGGAAGCAAAGAGAGAGATAGAAGAGGGGTTCCAATATCCCCCTTCAAGGTCACATCCCCAATGACCTAACTTCTTTTCATTAAGCCCCACCTCCTTAAGACTCCACCACCTCTCAATAGCACCACAGGCAGGGGACCAAACCTTCAACACAATGGAACTTTGGGGGACATTCAGATTCAACTATGCCAGGTGGTTCTAAGTATTAAATAAATATAGTGCCTGGTAAAAGTAGCCCTCCATGGATGTTAAATATCACTGTCACTATACGCTGCTGCTCAGAGCACCTGTTAACAGATGGGGAAGGCATGGCAGGGGTAAGGCTGCATCTGGGCCATTCTCAGGTGTCGAGAAGGCCAGCAAAGCACCTGCAGAATGATAGGCTCTCATTTCAGAGGATGTAGTTCAAGTCCTCACCCAATGGAGAATCCCTTCCAATGCACCAATTTCTGTTTAAATAACTCCAGCAGCAGGGATCTCATTGCTTCTCAAGGCTGCTCATTTTATGTTCAGCTCTCTCTCATTTGTAGACTTCCTCCCCCACCATGCCAAATCAAAATCTTCCTCTCAGCATTGCATAGCCCATTAATCTGAATTGGTCCTGGCTACACCACACCAGAAAATTTCAGCCCTCTCCCACCTGAGGAGAAATTGTTTGGCATTCTGGGCTTATCAGGAGCAGTCACCAACTCTCAATGCGAGCTTACACCTATGCAGAACCCAGTGACTACAAGCCGAGCCCTCAGGAAGTCCAGTGCTCTGAGGCTCTCAATGCCTAGAGCCACTAGACAGTCAGCTCTAAGCATTGTCTAGTTACTCCAAGCACAGTGACAACTCTGCTAACCACTGGTCATTGCACAGAGAGGCTCCAAGTGTCCAGCTCAGCTCTTGTGCCACCCCCTGTCTTGGTGGGGGAGTGCATCTTCATTAGCAGTCCTGCCAGGATTGCACACAGTGAGAATGAAGTAGGTCTTCATTCTCCAAAAAATCCAACTTAACCCAAATGTAAGGTGGTAGGAGTGTGGTGCCAGAAATTCTATGATGACTTCAAATACTTGAAGAGACTATCCTGATCCATGAAAAGTATTTCTTCCACAGGCTAAATATTCCAAATAGCTTCCTAGAAAACAGTAGAGGGTATTCATGATGAGTTTGGCTCAAGCATTAGACTGAGTTCAAATCCTTGGATCCTTACTTGTTATCTACGTGGCTAGGAGCAAGTTACTTAGCTTCTAAGGGTGAGTTTCCTCAACTGTAAGGTTGGGATAATAATTGCTTATACCTCACAGAGTTGTTGTAAAAATAAAGAGAATGAATTAGAATGGTGTCTGGTGCCCAGGAAGTACTATTCAAAAATTCCTGTCTTCACATGCTATCCACAGGTGTGGGTCACTGCTATTCCACATCTATCACATGGAACTATGCATACATGCACTTGTGTATGTTACCTAATGGCTTCCCAGTTCTTCTAGACACCTTACTTTGTTCACCTCTATTTCAGATGCTTGAGGCACACAAGGTGTTCAATAAACATTTAGTGGATTTGTGAATAAATAAATGAGTTGTGGAATGATGAATGAACAAACCCATATATTTTACAACATTGCTTGCATCCAATGTACGATGTTAGATTTTCTAAAACGAAATCTTTCCCTATGTTTGAAACAAAATGGTTGCGTCAAACACACAGAGGAAGACCATGATGCTGTTCTCTGGGGTGAAAGCCCAGACACTAGGCAGTTTCTCTAAGAAGCCTGATAAGGTGTAGCTAAGGGACAGTATTGATGGAGACAAGGCTGCCTGCCAGGAACTCCTCCCAAAATGCTTGCACTAGAGCCATGCAACATGCATTCATTCTTCATTTCCTCCTTGAGGCCCATGGAGTGGACCAGGGAAAGGGACTGTGGCATTTCCCTGTGCTCCATCATTGCACTTTCAGAGGTTCTCCTTCAAGAGCTCTTCTTCTTTAAGTTTAAAAACAATTCCAAATTGTGGCACTAACTAGGCACAGAACTCAGAGAATTAATGCGATATTCATTCAAATGCCTCAGGAAAAACAAAAGTGCCTTCTACATGGCCAGTCTGGACCTGAACAAGAGGACTTTACTTTTGCCTGCAGAATCCATACACTCCAATTCCATGAACATTTTTCTATACACTTCTAGGTGCCCAGTGCCAGAGTTGGGGCTCTCAGGGTCACAGAGGTGGGAGGCAGGTTCCCAGCACACAGTGAGTGGCCCCAAGGCTGTTTTTTGGTACCTCTTCAAGGCCCTGTTCACTCTGAGGCAGAAACCCAGTCCCTGCCCTGAATTCTTCCCTGGCCACCTGCTCAACCCATCTCTGGGCTGTATGCTAAAGCTGTCACTCGCATGGAGTGTCATCAAATAGAGTCTGCCACCTACTTAATTTAACATCCACCAACATCCTTGCATATTTTATTTTGGCTGAGTTTGGGGACTGTGCTGCAGATGGCTTGCCATGAGTGGCTCTGTTTCATGCCAGCTGTTGGACTCCAGGAGCCTGAGCCAAGCTCCATTCTGTGAGCGGGATCCTGTGCTTTCTAGAACACCCGAGGTGTTGCCCTAAGAGTCTGCCAGTGTCACTTGTGCATTTGTCCTCAGGCTTCCCTGAACATAGCCAGCCTGGGATCAGGCTGAGTCTCAGACACACACAGTCATGAGGACAAGCAGAGTTCCCAGAGTTCGAGTTTACCAGCTACTTCCTTGCTGCCATATCTGGTCCTTGCTCACCTCTTCTCATTCCCTATCCTTTCCCTTGGTGACCTCATCTCTTCCTCATCTTCAGCAACTACAACCAATAGCTCCTAAATCTATACCTAAAACCCCTCTCCCAGCTCCAGATCTAAGTGTGTGTAGCCCCTTGCTGGCCTCCCACACCAAGCAATTGCAACACTGCACAGCTGTTAGACTCCCCATGGGCCCCTTCTCTTCTCCATGGACCTGTTCTCTTCTGAAACATCCAGCTCTTGCTCACCTGAGACAAAACACCAGTGTCTCCCAACTCATTCTCCTGAGGCTCCCTGTAAGCCACCTGGCTACTTCCTGCTATCTCCCTATATTTGCATCTCCTCTTATCCCCGCATCACTGCTTCAAGGCTTTTCCTTTTACCTTTCAAAAATGACAGTAAGATTCCACAATAACTTCTCTCTTGAGTCTTAGCACCCTTGCCCTCAATCCATTCTCCAAAATACTACCTGGGAGATTTTTAAAACATGGACATAACATCCCAGATTCTGAGCCCCACAGTGAACTATATGGTAGCCATCATTACAGGTAGCCACCATAATCAGCTCTTAGCTCTGGCTGGGTGCCAAGCCCTCTTAGAAGTAGTTCACCCATTGTAGCTCATCCAACCCTCACAACAACCTGTGGAGAAAGTTCTCTTATTATCCTACTTTAGAGATGAATAACTGAAGCACAGAGAGGTCTCTCAGTTAGTAAATGGTTCTTCCTCCCTGGGCTACTCAAGCTACCGTTGTTTACTTACCAGAGGGGCTCTTTTGATTTCCAAACAAAACCCCATACAGAATCCTAGAGACATAAATGAAACCTATGAAAGTGGAATTCTTGTGATTGGGTGGGTGGGGTGAAGGCACAGGACTCACGCCCTGCCCACATAGTGCTTCTCTCCCTTTCATGGGCCTCAAGGCCCCGCTGTGGGACGTCAGGGCTCTTGGGAGGCCTGTGTGAAAGCACTGGATGATGGGCTGAAATCTGGCTACACTAGGTCCCATGCAACAAAAGTGGATCTTGGGCTTGAGTTCCCAGGCTGTGGGGACAAAAAGTCAGGAGCTGTGGAGGGGAAAATGAGCTCAAAATCTGGTGTAAGAAAGAAAAGCAGTGGCAGGGAATCACTAAGATGATGGTGGAATGGAGGAGGATTGAGCCCAGTAAAGAAGGGGAGGGCAGGAACTACTCAGATGTGTAAGAGGTAAGTTCCCAGGATGGCATTGTAGCAGGGCCCTGGGCCAGAGTTCATAATGCCTAGTGAAGATGCAACCCAGGCAGGCAGTGCCTTTAGGCTGCACTGCCTCCTCCTCTTTGCCACCTGCTCTCTGCTTGCTTCCCAGCTGGCTTGTCTGCCCTTCTATATGGAAGCCATTCCTTCCTACTTGCTTGGCTTGTGCCAGGCTGAGGTCATCTCACCCTCCCTGTGCTTCCTGATGTACTGCAAATGCTCCTTTATGGTAACACCTAGCCTGGAGTATATGGGCTTAGCTCTGTCCTGAGTCCTTAGGCCCATCTCATCACAGAGTGAGGGTCCAGGCACCCTTATCTCTCAAAGCTCCCAAGGCGGAGGTCCCTGAATGTGAGGGGGCGGGGGGCGGCAACTGTATGGTGAGAAAATGCATCACATCCAGTTCCACCTCCTGAACAGGGCTTTATGTAAACAGGTGCTTTACAAGGGAGGGAGACAGGAGTGAGGCAGGAACAGGGCAGGAGCCTCCAGGAGCCCTTCTGATCCATGGCACACACTCTTAGAGGCTGCCCTTGGGTCATTTTCTCCTCTCCTTCTTCCGATCAAGCTTACTCATGTGCATCTCCCCGAGGTCAGTAGAAACTCCTGACTTTCAGAGTCCAGCTAGGTCTTAACTGGGGTCTGTTCACCTCTCCTTGCCATGGGTACGAGTGTCTCATTAACTGTCCCTGACATTCCTCTGTACCTGCTCAGGCTCTGCTCTTGGTCAGCCCCTCCTAGGGAGCCTGGGCTGCTGTGATCTCTGGTGAAGGCCTCAGGAAGCAGCAGGGGGCCAAGGATGTGGTGTTTGGAACCCACCCAGATTGAATCCTATGGAGCCTTCTTCCTTTGCACCCCAAATTCCCACACCCACAATGCAGCTTCCACAATTCCTGTGTGCTTCATGCACTGCACTTAGAACAGCACCTGGGGCAATCAATAAAGATGTCTTAAGAGAGGCCTTGAAGAGTGGATGAGCCAATTAGAGAAAGCAGTGGGTGTAAAGGGCCTGGCACCTCCACACAGTAGTACTCTATGGAAGGCCGGGATAATGAGTTTGAAAGAGAAGTCAACGGATAATGAGTTTGAAAGAGAAATCAACACTATTCCCCAGTAACTGCACCCCTTTGTCTTTCGAGAGGCCCCTGAGTCACACTGACTGGGCTTGTTGCCCTCCAAGGGAGACAGAAGATGGAGCACAGAGTGAAAAATAGCATGTGACTCTTGTCCTGGCTTGGGTTCCAAAAGCCCTCGTGCAAAATCCCATGCACGAAAAGGTGAACGTGGAATTTGGGCAGAGTGGAGTTTCTCCCAGAATTAGGAGAGACAAAAGGGACAGTGATGAACACAGACAGTGGGGAGAGAAAATAGACTGAAGTTCCCAGCAGGATGAAGTGCTTCTTGAAAGACACACTGTGGGGCAAAAGAGGAACCCTGACCAGTCTGTGCTGATTGCCCAGCTTCCTATGGGGTGAGCACCTCTCATCACCACTGGCCACGAGCCCTGTGGCGACCAGAAAGGGTCAGGGCTATCCTTGGGCTAAGTTGTTGCCAACTTACACTAATAGTGTTCACTGCCTGACGCTGCAAAGGACCAAGTCAGTGAGTGACTTTCCAGTTAGGGTTCCCAGGGATGTCTTGTGAGAGTAGCCAAGCATCCAGTGAGAAAGTGCTTCCCTTTGGCCCATAACTAAGCATGTCCTTGTTCAATTAACCCATTGCCAAGTCTCAGAAGTCACACAAGCCCAAAAGAAAGAGATGTGTTAGTGTGGGGAATATGGGTCCCCACCAATCATAAAGGAGTCAGGGGTGCCCAATTAATCCAGCCAATTGAGAAGAGCTCCCTTTGAAGGCAAACCACCCACTGCAAAGCACAAGTCTATTCCCGCCAATCCTACAGTCCTCTTCAGGAGGCTATCCACCCCAAACTTGCTTCAATAGCAGCAACCATCACTAAATTAAGAGTATACTTGTTTTAAAGAAGTCCCCTATTTTTTGGTAACTGCTATATGGCCCAAGATTCCCTGTGTGAGTGTGTGTGTGTGTTCCCACAAGGGAAGAAGGATTCAGACCCTCCCTTCCTTTACCCTGATCCCCAATACATGCTCTGGCTTTTGAGGCTGGTCATGAAGCTGTTGTCTCCTAGTGGACCATCTCTCCAGTGAAGAAATGCTTTTGTAGCCAGCCATAGCTAAGGCAGGTGCCTGTCCCTTCCCTCCTCCAGCACCATGCCCAGTGGGAGGGCATCTACCCTGTCTTAGTGAAGCTGTAAAGGTACAGTAAAGCCAAAACAGTGAGCTCCTTTGGCTGAGTGAGGGCCATTCCTTATTTGAGACAAGAAACCATTGTCATAAAGACTAGATGGAACAGTTGGACAGGTCTTCAAAAGCATCTAGAAGAAATTTTCATTTTTGTACATTTCTTTTTTGACTTCTAAGAAAATTATTAGGCCACTTTCACAGTTTTTCAACTATAAACTTTTATTGTTTTAGTGAACACCTAATATGTATGCCACATAGATCCCAGTAGTGAAGAGTCATTTTTACTAGGTCTACTCGGTCTGGTTAAATGTCCTTCTCACCATCTGTCTGTCATATCAGCAAGGAGAGGGATATACTTGACTCTGTTATCCTCACCAAATCAATCATTTATTAGATATGCATACAGATGCTCAAAATGTCAGACTTAGCCAAAGACTAAAACAGGTCATTGGGTATAATGAGAATACCTGAGAAGAACTCATGAGATCTGCATTGTTGGGAGAGAAAAGTGGGATGAAACTGTGGTCCAAGGTCACGTGGAGGAATAGGATGCTCCAAGAACCTGGGAAGGAAATTTGGACAATGACACCCTTCCCTCTCTTCTCTAAAAGTCAGCAAGCAAGGGCTGGGATGGATAAGCAAGGACCAGCTTGGCAGGAATTATGACAGGAGGACTACCTGTTTATGCTGGAGAGATGCTGGCTTTTACCATCATGGCTGCTGAAGCACCTGAGATAAGCAATTACTAGTAAAGACTCATTCATTTAGTAGGTAAGGGAACACTTGACAACTGGTTTCTGGGCCCCCCCACACACAAACCCAGACCTGGGACAGTCCAGCGTTTCCTGAATGTCTACTTATGGGGTAGGTTGAAAACCGGAAATAGAAACATGAACTGATTGAAGTGTGTCCCATCCATCACACTGTCTGGGTGCTGCAAACTTGGGCCATGGCATGCCCAGGAAGTAGGAAGTGGCTGAAGGTAAACTGGAGAAGATCCCCATGTTCTGATTTGCAGTCTTTGATGGTTTCAAAAGTGTGCACATGTATTGATCCTAACAGTGACAATGTCATCACACAGATGAGGACCCTAAGGTCCAGAGAGCATGTACACTCACCATGACCACTGGCACCAAATCCAGGTTTCCTCATTCCAAATCCAGACTTTTTACCAAAGCTGGACATAGTCCTCAGAGAACACGGAATGCCAACTGCAGGTCTGGCTTGTCCTTTATTTCCCTCAAACCTGCTAACTGTCCCCAGTCTTCTTTACTGAAGAGGAGGCAAGCTGAGCAGTAAGCGGTGCAGCCAACAAGAAAATGGCGGGGAGTTGGGGTCAAATCCTGTCCCACCAGCCTCCAAGGCCAATTTTCTCTCCTCTCTGCTGGTCTAGTCTTTCGACATTAGATATGAGCAAACAAAGAGCTAAGAGGTTAAGTGGCTTTCAGGATCACACAGCCAGTTCAACAAAGAGCTGAGCCTGAATCTGACAGCTGCAGCTGAGGATCTGGGACTGGGTCATGGCTTAATCATTGCATTACAACACTGTAATGAGGTGCCTGCTTGGTGCTTTATAAGCAGCTGTAATATTTAGTAGAACAAAGTGTTGAAGGAGGCCTGGGACCTCAAAATGCCCAAACGAATGGCATCAAAGTGAGCAGCCAGGGGCTGATCCAGGTCGGTTCTATATATAGGTGTACTTGTTCACCAGCATTTTCAACTAGCTTATCAGTGCAGCCTCAAGATCTCCCTTCAAGCTCGCTGTCTTCACGGGTGCCATGAACTGTGCTGAGAGTGTCTGTGCACACTGCATCATTATGCCTATCCTGAGGCTCATTGTCTGCAGGTAGCACAGCTGTGACAAATAAAGGTGCAATAACCTAACAGCAGCCACCTGAATTGTGGGCATATGGCCCAAGTGGTAACCAGAGATGGCCTCTGTCGCTGAGCCACAAAGCTGCAGAGGATAACACAGCAGCAGCAGCTATTTCCAGACTCCCACTGGAAGTCCTTTTAGCAGTGACAAAAGGAGACACAGATGGAGGAGAGAGTTGCGGCAGATGGTCTCCTTCCAGGGAGGAGCAAAAGACAGACTGACGTCAGAGAGAAGCGGGGGCTGTGCCCCTCATGATGACGATGACGCTGTGTCCTGTTCCAGGCAACCCGGTGGGAATCTGGGAGGAGGAATAATTACTCATCGTGGAACCTTTTTTGGTCTCTACTCTTCATGATTATTGAAGAGATAGGAGATTCCTTCTCAAGAGGAAATTTTTCCTGGCCACTGGTGAGGGCGCAGTTCCTGCTGTGAGTAGAGTTCTGGTAGCATTTGCCTGACCTTACAAACTTTTATCATGGCTAATTAGTACCCTGGAGGAAGGAAAAGGAAGAAACTGGCACTCTGAGCCTCTTGAGAGGCAAGGATTGGAAGGCAGTTCTGATGCACTAGGCCATATTGCAGTAAGGACAGCAGACTTTAGTAAGGGCATCATTAGGAAAGCCCTCAGGACTACTGTGGACAGTTGTGAAGGTTGTTCACTGTACAACCATGGGGGCACCATTTACTTCTTACAGATTTGTTCAATGGAAAACATGCAAATTCTATGTGGAATCTAAGTTGGTGAGCTATATACAGCTCCAAGTGTAAATGTCAGAGAAGGGAACTGATACAGTATATAGCATGTGGCTGAAGTGGAATCACCCTGACCCGGCCACCCTGGTGTCCTTGTGTTTTTGGAGAAAAGTGGCTTCAGGTTTGTTTGAATTTTCAGAGCAGTGCCATGAAGCATTATTGAAACTTAGGACAAAGGCAGTTTTTGTCTGGAATACACCATTCTCCCTCTCAGTTCTCCACAGCTAGAGTAGATTAAGCAAGACTAGCCTCAAGGCCAGCAGGAGCAGCAAGTTAGCTGGGGTCACTACCCTGAAGGACAGTGGTAGGCCATCATCAGCCCTGGCACAGCAGAGAGCAGCAACAGTGTGTACCACAGGCCTCCCAGGTGGTGGCAGCCTAGCCCCCAGCTCTGTTGGCTCCATCACCGGGAGGAGGGGCAGGGCTGGATCCTGGCTCCAGCAGCAGCACCCAGCAGATCTGGGTGATCCCATGGCAGTGACATCCCCAAGGATCTAGGGCACCAGAGACTGTGGCTGCTCAAGCTGCAAGAGCCTGATGGAATACACACTGGGCTACTCATGAGTGTGGGTTGGAACTGGTCTGAGAATCACGGGAAGCGAGTGGTGATCCTGCCACACATTGGGAAGGAGGGGCTCTGTGAAAGACACATGGGGCTGTGCAGAGTGGAGGCATAGGGACTGATGTGAGGTGGCCTCTCCTCTGCCCACAGGCTGCTAGTGCTTTGGGATGCCAGCCACACATGCAGGTTCATTTCACCTCAGAGACAGGGAAGGGGCCATAAGACACTTCATCCTATGTCCTTGGCATTTGGTCACCACAGAGAAAAGGCCCCAGTCCCACACTCACCAAAAAGAAAGCAGGAAAGCCAGAGTCTGGACATTCACCTGGGCCATCAGGAAGGAAGAGACTGGGCAGCAGGGAGAGTGGGAGGGTGCTCAGGTCTTCATCACCCACCGTGTCCTGACCAGGCTTGGGTTGGCTGCAATCTAGGAATAAGACTTGAGGTCCTGCACAGTCTTTTCTAAAGCTACTTCTTGAGGATGGCTGTGGCCCAAATCAGGAAGAAGATCAAACCTATCTGTGAGGATAGGTCACGCTTAGAGCACCTGTCTACACTGATGGAATGTTTATCCCAAGTGTGCTGCCACTGACCAGGGTCCCCGGAAGGTCCAAGGACAGGTGTCTATGTTCATCAGAATCATGGCCAGTGCTCTGTCGGGTGAGAAACTCAACAACAAATGGCCTCTTGTCCAGAATGACACAGACTTTGGGGGGAGGGAATCATCAAATGTGTAAGGTTGATGTGAAGAAAAAGAGAGTGCAACAAGAAGAGCACGCACAGATTCCTTGATGCTCTGGCATCCAGGAGCTGTTGAACTCTGTTGTTATGGACAGCCGTGCCTCCTCTGATAGTGTGTGATGACACACTGTCCACGAGGTATTTTGGAGTGGAATGTTAGAAGGGCTATGAGTCTCACCTGCCTGGGTTCAGGATTAATGTGGTTCTTGGGGACTCTGACTTAGTTCTCCCAAGAGGGTTGTTATGACAAGAAGAGACTGCCCTTCCTCCCACTCTTCTTCCTTTCTGGCCATGTGCTCTGTCTCTTTCACATGCACCCCATCCTTGTGATGCAATCTGCCACGAGGCCTCCCCAGAACCAAGCTGATGCCAGTCCATGCCCTTGAACCTCCATAACTGCATGCTAAATAAACCTCTTTTCTCTACAAGTTACCTAGCTTCAGGTATTTTCTTATAATAACAGAAAATGGAATAATTGGCACCTGTATCTATGCTTTGTTTAATAGTGATTCAGAGTAAAGGGCATTTGATAGAATTCTGGGGACAAAATAAGCTAGGATGTTTGCTATGGACCCCATACTAATCCAACTTTGAAAGTCACATGTAAGGTTTAGAAAATAGTAATAGACCACACCAGAAAACATTGACCTTATATGGTCTGTGCCTTGCAGAAGCCCCTCTGTTTAAACCAAAAAAAGAAAGAAAGAAAATGAGGAAGAACAAACTAGAAGGAAGTTAAGAAGGTGAATATGGTTGATGTACTCTCTATACAAGAATGAACATAAGAGTTTTTAAACCTGTCAAAATCACCATAAGAAGGGAACTAAGGTAGAAAGGAGAAAAATAGAGCAGATGGAAACTTCCTGTGTAGCTTACTTAAACAAACAAAAATGTCTTTTTCTTTCTTTTTTTTACAAAATTGGAGAACAGGAGGGCAGACCAGGCCCTGTTTGGAGGGTTGGTTCCAGTGATGTTGGAGGGGAGGGAATGTGGCGAAAGGTTGTAGGAGGGAGAATATAGTTCAAATACTGTGTACACATGTATGAAAATGGAAAAATGAGACCTATTGAAACTATTCCAGGGATGGGGAGAGGGGGAATAAGGGAGAATGAGGGAGGGGGTGAATTCAAGCATGATATATTTGATACATTGTAAGAACTTTTGTAAATGCCACAATGTACCTCTAGCACAATACAAAATTAGTTCATTCACTAAAAAAAGAGATTACACTGAAAAAAAGAAGAACAAAGTAGGATGGGCATACTTAAGAGGGTTTTAAAAAATTTTGGTGCCATTTGTAATCAAGAAAGTCTTTAATGTTAGGCTACCAGCATCATCCACTTACTGACAAGACGACTTGGACAATCCCCCCGGGCTTTGTTACACCTTTTCTTCTGTTGTCTAAACAATTGGTTCCTATCCCATGAGACAGAAATCACTGGTGGGCTTGAGATCCCTCTGCACAGCACATACCATCTGCACCTTTAGCAAGTGCTTCTCACATAGTATGGGTACCATTATTTATCATATTGGCTAACGGGATTAATGAAATGCACAACTAATGGAAAGCATTGCTGAAAGTTGTTACCCAAATTTGTCATGTATTTCCTAAAGGATGCTGAATAAATCCAAATGTTACTATAAATTTATATCTTTCAAGCTATGGTTCAAAAACAATATTGTTACTTTTTCTAGTTACAAAATACATAAGCTAGGCACTGCTGTCACCTCATTTTATTTTATTAATGTATATTAATTGTACAAAATAATGAGTTTCATGATGACATTTTCCCTACATACATATAATGCACTTTGATCATACTCGCCCCCCCCATTGCCTCTCTTACCCCTCCAAATTCCCATTTTATAGATAAAGAAATTGACCCTTGACAGTTTCAGCGGTTTACCTCCCGTGGTAACTCCTCCAGATAACAGGAGGCAGAACTGGGCCACAAGGCCAAACCAGCCTGTATTTTAATTTGCACCCAATAGTTCCTCCTGTGCTCTACCAGAGAGTTTAGAAAACCGGCAAGTATCAAGTAACATCCTCCCCAATCCTTCCACTCAGACACAGGGGTCACACTTTAGATTTTTGTCTTTTTGATCATATTTTTATGTGTTTTCCCCTCCACTTGAGTGGCTTTTTACAGCACGTTTTGTATTTTCTTAATGCATTTACATATAACAAAATGGTTTTTTATAACAATATCCATTGTCTACTGTATGGTTAAACTACATTTTATCTGATCATTCCTCCCCCCATCTAGGGGCATTTTGATGGTTTCCAATGTGGATTATCTCATCAAGAAGGGGAGTCCTTTTCTTGTTGTTCTGTTTTGTTTTGTGGTACTGGGGTTTGAACTCAGGGCCTCATGCTTGCTAGGCAGGCACTCTTAACACGTGAGCCACTCCACCAGCCCCTTCTTTTCTTTACTTCTCAATTCTTCATTGGCCATGAGTCCTGGCCTCCTTTCTGTTGCCACAATTACTCAAGACTTGTAATTTATAAAGAGAAGAGGTGTAGTTAGGCTCATGGTTCTGGAGGTTGTCCAGTCAGAGATCAGGTGGCCACATCTGTGGAGTCCTCTTGCTACTTCAGTCACAGGGAGAGTGGTAGGGCAAGCAGGCACAGTGTGGAAGAGCGAACACTGGGGCTCAGGTCCCACCATAGCTAACTCGCTCACATGAGAAAGGCATGGATCCATTCATGAGAGCTCAGCCCCCATGACCCAAAACACTGGCCCCCAGGCTCCCCTTCCTACACCGATACACTGAGGAACGAAGGTTCACAATGAAGCCATCATACCTTGTGTAATCAAGCAGAGACACACATGTGCTTATACGCTGTGGCTGACGCTCCTGCTGTTCCAGAGACCCCTGCAGCTGCCACATGAGAAGGAGTCCAGGCTAGCTTGCTAGATGAGAGCCGGGTGGCCCAGTGGAAACTGTCACGCCGTCAACAAATTGCCAATCACCAGACCTGGGAGGAGCTAGTCCTGGACCATCCAGCCACCAGCCAATCTGCCAGCCCTGTTACAGAACCTAGCAGGTAACATGCCAGACATGTTACAGAACCTAGCAGGGTTTGGCTTGCTGGCTGAGTTGGGCTGTTTGTTACACAGCAAAGGCAGGCACATCCTGCAGTGAGTAGTCATGAACAGACAAGACTAAGAGCAGAAATGACAATGTAGAGTGAGGGACAGAGGGGAAGGAAAGGGACTAAAGGAGAAAGGCAATCCCAGGGAAGAAGAGTCATAGATGAGAACAGCTTAGGATAGAGTGGGGAGGTCATCTCTGTGCATTTCCTTGATGATTTCAAAATCTGAACATTGGTTAATTTGTGCATTCTATGCATGTGCACTTCATTAATATGCAATATACATCCCCCATATTCACTAACGACATGAGTTACTCCCTTACCTCTTTGTCAGTGTGATAGTGAGAGTGACATCTGTTTCTCTCGATTTTGCACTCGGCAATGACTAGTGGTGTTGAATTTGCTTTCTCGTGGTTACTGTCTATCTTTGGTTTTTCGTTGTTTTCCTGTTTTCGTTTTTGGCCCATTTCTCCACTGGACATTCCTCTTATTATTGGTCTTAAGGCTACAAACTTTTGTCATGAATGTTGCAACTATTTTCCTAGGTCATAGTTTGGCTCTTAATTATTTTTAGAGGGTTTTAAAAACTCCTTACATGTAATAACATTCAAAGAGGAAAGTTTGATGACTTTGTACAAATGCATCTATGTATGTCACTACCTAACCCAGCAAGACTCAGCACATTTCCAGAAAATTCCTTCATGCCCATCCAGCCCACTCCTGGCATCAGGAAACCACCAGTCTGCTTTTTCTGTCATTTTAGATTAAAATTGTCTGAACTTTTTGATACATAAAACTTATTTTGTTTTTATTACTGAAATCTAATGATTTTTCCCTTTAACTGTGTTTGTTTAAAAGGCCTTTTCCACATCAAAAATTATATAAAGATTCACCATTAGCTAGGTATTGCAGCACATGCTTATAATCCCAACACTCAGGAAGCAGTTTCAGGATTATCTAAGAGGTAAGAGTATCACGAGTTCAAGGCCAGCCCGGGCAACTTAGCAAGACCCTGTCTCAAAAATAAATAAACAAATGAACAAAGAAAACAACATAAGGATTCACCTGTATTTTCTTCTATTCATTTTTTACATTTAATCTTCAATTCATCTGGGATTTATTTTTACATATACTATGAAACATGGATCTTTATAGTTTATCAATTATCCAATATTCTCCTAACCCACTGATTCACTCACGTACACAGATGTTTCTGTTATACTTTTGATCCTAAATTGTTGCTAGCGTTTATCATTGCCGTGTTTTTATAGTGCTTCTGAATAACAGGTGTGTAAGAACCCCTTCCCTCAACTGATGCTTATTCTTCTTTTCAATATTTTCTTGGAAGTCCTTGATCATTTATTCTTCCCAGTGAACTTTAGAATCATTTTACCACTTTCTAAAGAGGAAAAATGCCTAGGAAAAGAAAATGCATAGTCTTTAATCATTTTTGACATTTTTCATTTCCTTAAGTCTTATTTGTCCATGTAAGCTACAGACGTCCTAGGGACAATAGTTGTATTTATTGTCTGTCATCTCCACAATGCTTGGCACATAGAAAAAGCGTATGTTGACATAGCAACTGCTCCCAGAAATCTAGTCACCAGAGACCTTTTCAAAAAAACTTATCTTTAACTACCTGTTGAAAGAAAGAAGGCTAGGAGCATAGCTCAAATGGTAGAAACCTTGTCTAGCAAGGGTGAGCCCCTGGGTTCAATTACCCAGTACTGAAGAAAAAAAAAAAAGAGGGAAATAGGAGTATATACTACACATTGAATTTCAAGAGGTATTTTCAGCAAACTTAGAGGAAATATTTTTCAAAAGTGAAATTCCATCAACATTAAAGGATTCTACACAAGTAAATTAATATATCAAATTTGAAGTTAATGCCAAAAATACATCTCTTTGGTACTTGGCTTTTATTACTAAGTAAGTTATGATTACTGTTTTATGCTATTTTATATTTTATGTGTGTGTGGTTGTGATGAGCCTTGGTGAAATTAACTTCTGTTGTAAAGATGCCTCCTTATATAATTTTTAACAACAAAACTTTAAGGAAAGGGAATTAAATCAATATGGCTGAGTCACAGTGTTGGCTTTTTAACTTTAAATGTGTCTATTTGTTACAGGAACTGAAAGTACCTCAGAGAGCCAATTCCTTCCTTTAGCTGACAAGAAAACCAAGACACAGGAACGTGTGATCAAGGTCATGTGGCTGTGGCCCACAGAGCAGGGCTGGAACCACATGTGCCTTGAATTAGGCTGTGGGCCTGCAAACTTCTTACTCTTTCCTTTAGACACAAGTCACTGAAAGTTACTTTTTTAAAAGCAGGCCTTGTAAAAGTTTTGCCATTGATTTTGGGGGAAGGGTGTCATGCTATGAAGTAAACAGCAAAGGTCCTAAAATTGTATAAAAGGTAAAGGTTTGCAAAAGGTCACCCTGCTTTTTTAAAGCCACCAAGCCTGCTTTTTAAAAACATCAAAATGGCTGCTGGATAAAGCTACTGAAGATTACCTAAAACAGGCATCAAAAGAGAAAAGGGAGAAAAAGAGCAAATGTGACTCTATATGTCAAAGAGACGTGACATTCAACAGACACTGTAATGGCCAAATCCATCAAGTTAGCAAAGAAGGAGGGCAAAATGAGGAGGAGGCTGCCGGGGACACATGGGGCAGGACTGAAGGGGAAAGAATGACAAATGACGGAATGACTCTCCATTTCTCAAGATTTCACAAGTGGCTTGAGTGCTGTTGAAAGCCATGTGAGGAGATGCTTCCTATATTATGCAGAAGACAGTTTTATGACCTAGAGAGTAAATAATCTAACCTGAGAAGCATGGTCCCAGTCAAAGGCAATGCTGCCAAATGGTCGTTGACCAGAGACCATCATGGTCTTCAGTGAGGGAAGGTGAGTTGCAAAAGACAAATGACAGGCAGGTGACCCATCACTCTTTATATTGAATAGAGCAAGACAGGAGCTCATAGATCCAAGCATTGCACCTCAGTAAAAGCAAAATTCTATGTCAGTCTCGCTTTTAGAAAAGTAAATAACAAGAAAAGTACAAGCTAGAGAGGTACATCTAACCCTTAAGGTCTAGGATTCTCCAGAAATCTTGGGTACACCAATAGTTTTCTAACACTTGTGGGGTCATCAATAAAATGGGCTCATTTTATTTGGCTTCATTTTTCTATAAATCGGAGTTTTAAAAAAGTATTTTCTCACAGGGACAAAAATAACAAGCAAACTTGGATGTTATTTCCTGGAAGCCAGGCTTGTCTGGCTTGTCTGAATGATTTACCTTGAAATAATACAAAAGTGGTCTTAATAAAAGCAGAGCCAAATGGATTTCAGGTGGCTTCTGGTTTAAATGTGAGTCATAAAACAATAAAGTTTCTGGAAAATAACATAGGACAATATCTTCTTGTCTCTTGGGGTAGCAAATACTTCTCAAACAGGACCCACATACAGCATGACTGCAAAGGAACAGACTCATCTGAACTCATTAAAGTGAAAAACTGATGAACAACAGGCATTATCAGAAGAGAGATTAAAAAGCCAGCCATGGAACGGGAGGAGATATTTGTGATTAATTCATCCAACGAAAGACTTGTGCCCAGAATATATAAAGAACTTTTACAAATAAATAAGCAAAAGGCAGTGTTTCTTGTTGTGAAGTTCAGCTGTCTATGAAAACATCCCACACTGACCTTGTGATCATTTTTAAGAACAACCCTCTTTCAGTCTGGAGTCAGGCTCTGCTGGCTGACAGTATGTTTTACTTCACTTTTGGTTGTTTGGTTTACATTTCTGTGGTTGGTGCTGATTCTTACATTTTGTTTCGTATTTTTTTTACTCACATCGTTCTTAATTTTATTTTTAATTGACAAAATAGTTGTACTTATTTATGAGTTACTGTATTATAATTTGGTACATGTATATAAAAACATTTCTAACATACAGTGGCAAACAATTTTGTAAGAATAAACAGAAGTTTTACTTTGGTTGGAATCTGTCATACTAGAAAAATTTTAAAATTAATTTAGGGCTCTGATTATAGGGTATTTGCTTATATTTGGCTTCTAAGCATGAAACAAGGCTGGAAAAAATCTCAGTCACTTTTAGTACTTTAAATTGCAATTAGCATGTATAATTTCATCTAATAAGGCATTTGCAATCTAATTCTTTAAAAAAAAAAGGTAAAAGGCTTCAAGAGCTGTGCCATCAAATGGCAAAAGTATACAAAAAGGTATTCAACTTGCTGTTTACCAGAAAGTGCAAATTACAATGCTAGTGACCTTCCACCACACCCCCTCCAGATGGCCAACTAGAGCAGGACAAACTGAACCAGCTGTTGGTAAAGACACAAAGTCATCAACACCTGGATCGCTGGGGAGAATGTAAACTGTGTGGCCTCTTGGAAAACGTCCCTGTCAGTGTCTTAGTTGACTTGAGCTACAATACCAAATTATCATGGCCTGGCTTTCAATAAAACTCCAGAAATTCACTTCTCCCAGTTCTAGAGACTGAAAACCCAAGATCAGGGGGCCAGTAGTGTTGGGTTCTGGTGAGTGCCCTCTTTCCTGTCCATAGGCAATCACCCACTTACTATGTCCTTTATGGTACAAGACGCAAAAGAGTTCTTTGGGCCTCCCTCTGTCTCTTTCTCTTTGGGTGGGACTGGGGTTTGAACTCAGGGCTTCACAATTTGCGTGAAGCAGGTGCTTGCAAACCAGGCACTTTACCACTTGAGCCATACCTCTAGTTCTGGTTATTTTGGAGATGAGGGTCTCCCAAACTGTTTCCCTGGGGTAGCCTAGAACTGTGATCCTCCTCAACCTCACTAGGATTACAGGTGTGAGCTACTGGTGCCCAGCTTGGGCCTCTCTTATCAGGGTGTTAATTCCATTCCTGAGAGCGATACCCTCATGACCATCTTCTCAAGGTCCCATCTTCTAATATAATCTGTCAATATTCCAACATACAAATTTGCGGAGGACACATTCAGTCAATGGAGAACAGTATCCACTGAACTTGAGTGCAAGTGCACCCTGTGATCAGCAATTCTACTCTTGTGTGCATTGCATATGTGCGCATATGTAGACATGTGTAGGACAGATATGAGAATGCTGAAGAAGCATTTACTGTGCTAATCATATTATTCGCCATTGCTCCAAACTGAAAGCAAACCAAATTCCCATCAACAACAAACTGGATAAATAACCCGTGCTGTATACCTACAATGGGATACTATACAGATCGAAAAGAAACAAACGACTCTTCCTGTGACACTCTCAATGTCATAGAACAAAAGAAATGAGATTTTTGAAGAGTACATACTGTCAGGTACGGTAGCACCTGCCTATAATCACAGCCCTTGGGAGGCTAAGGCAGGAGGATTGTGAGTTCCAGGCTAGCCTTGGCTATGCAGACACTGCCATAATAATAATAATAATAATAATAATAAATAATAATAATAGTAATAGCACATACTATACAATTCCATTTTTGCAAAATCAAAAACAGGCAAAACTTCCCTCTCTGGTGACAGAAGTAAGGATCGAGACGACCTGCAGGTGGCTGGGGAGTGACTGGGAGAGGAAGGAAAGCTCCTGGGGATACTGGTGGTATTCAATTTTCTGATCTGGGTTGGATTAGTCACTGTTCACTTTCTGGTAGTTCATTGGGTTGTATATTTAGGAGTTGTTTACTTTCCTATAACAGTTATACCTCGATGGAAATACTATCTAAAATTGGTGGCATAACCATGCGAGTGTACTGAACACTATTGTCATGTATACTTAAGATAGTTAAAATAGTCAATTTCATGCTGTGTATATTTTAACACAGTAATTTTTATGTGTTTGTTTTTAAGAAGGAACTACTCTTGCTGACAGCTTAATTTCAGACTGCTGGCACCCAAATCTGAAAGATGGAGCCAAATCCCATTCTATCACACAATGTCATGATGAAAATGTCACCATGAAGCAAGGCATGGTAGCTCAAGCCTGTAATCCTAGCAACCCAGGAGGCAGACATTGGGAGGATCCTGGTTCCAGGCCAGCCCTGGTAGAAAGTCCTAAAGACCCCATCTTATCTAATGCCTGTCATCCCAGCTACATGGGGAAGTATAAATAAGAGAATCATGGTCCAGGCTAGCCCAGGCATAAAATGAGACCACATCTCAAAAATAATCAAAGCAAAAAGGGCTAGATGCATGGCTCAAGTGGCAAAGTGCTTACCTAGCAAGCATGAGGCCCTGAGTTCAAACTGCAGTATTGCAAAAAAATTAGAAGAAAGAAAAAGACGCCACTGTCATGATGTTCCTCAATAAACTAAAGATAGAGTGTGCCACACATCCAGCTGCCCTGCTTCCACACACACGGGTTAATAAACTCAGCATGCCCAAGATAATAGCAGTCAAAATATGGGGTCAACCTTGGTGCTCACTGACGGATGGATGGATAAAGAAAATGTGGTATGGATACATGATGGGATATTATTCAGGCTTTTAAGAAGAATGAAATCCTATCGTGTGTGGCCAAATGGAAGAACTGGAGGCACTACGAAAGCGAAGTAAGCCAGACACAGACAAATACCATACGTCCTCCCATATGGGAATGCTAAAGTGATCTCAAAGTAGAAGAGAGCAGGGTAGCAATTACTGAGAAGCAAGTGATAAATTCTATAAATAAATACTTGTAGGAATGAGTTCTAGTGTCTATTGTTCAACAGCCTATTATGTCTTATGAACAACTAGAAGAGAGGGGTACAAAGACCCCAAATATAGAGAAGTAAGAAGATGGAAATGCTAATTACCCAATTTTATCAGTGTACCTTGGATACACTGATATGAATTATCATATCATTATGATATTGAAATATCATACCATACTCCATAAATATGTATAGTTATTATGACTTAATTAAAAAGAAAATGCCACTATGATGTTCAATGTTTAGTTGCATTTAGTTCCCATAGCCTTGGTTTTTAAGCTCAGGGTAGCCCCCAATTTTTTTAAATAAAAAATTATCTAAGTTGGATGCATTGGCTCACACCTGCAATCCCAGCTACCTGGGAGGAGGAGCTCAGGAGTATCCCAGTCTGAGGCCAGCCCAGGGCAAAAAGCAAAACCTTATCTAAGAAAAAATAACCTAAAAGCACAACAGCAACAAAAAAACCAGGCTGAAGGTGTGGCTCAATTAGTAGAGCACCTGCCTAGAAGCAAGGCCCTGAGCTCAAACCCCAGTACTACCTCCAAAAAAATTTATCTAAGTTTAAATAAATAAGGGAGTTTTACTCCATATACTAGTGTCAATAGAAGAAGCCATGGCACCCATCAGAGTTCAGTGGGCTCTGATTAGTTACCTCTTCCAGACAGTGGTAGAAAAAAGACTGAAACTCCAGGAATGCTCCCTCCATCCCCTGCAGGGAAGGCTTGGGCTGGAGAAAGTGCACATGGCCTGCTAAGGCCAAGTTCTTGCCAGGCTTTGTTTCCTTTGCCCTCAGGGTGCAGGGCTGAACTGATGCCAGAGATGGCCCCAGTGGCTGCCCCACCAGACTTCCCACAGTGGATGGACCAGCTCACAGCTCTTTCCACCCCTGCAGTTGGGTGTACCAGCAACAGCATTGTTTTTTGAGACAGGGTCTCTGTATGTAGCCTCAAGCTTGTGTTCCAGCTGCTATAGTTTCCCTAGTGGTGGGATTACAGAAGTGTACCACCACACAGGGCCCACTAGCAGCATTCTTCATAGTATGCATCATTGTTTGCAGGAAGTTTAAATGGGATGGAGAGCTTCTGTAACCGTGACCAACAGCCCATCCACCCTTCTCTCCACATTTTAGACACACAACAGACGTCCTATATATGTTTAAACCCTGATTCTTGGTTCTTCCATAGGAACAAGCTCTAGGTTCATTATATTTTTAGAGGTGTCAAAGGTTTCTTTTGAAGGGATAACAGAGGATGGGAATGTCCTCTGGAAGGAGTTGGTGGGACACAAACAGCTCCTTCCTTGGATGTTTCACACCCCTCCCAGGCATTGCCTTATGTCTGCTTTCAGAACACTTGTTGGGGACAGAAAATAGGCAGGAAGAGAAGAGGAAGCTACAGTTCAGCCTTCCTGTGGATCTGAGGGTGCCATGAGCCTGTTCTCTCACTTAGGACAGGAGACACTTTGGATTAGCTGTGAGATAGAAATGTCCCAGGAAACCTCCATTATGACCTCCCTGTGGCCTTAAAGGGTAGAAAAATGGAAAAGCAAGAGGGATCAGAATAAGGATGGTATGAGGACTACTGCCTGACAAATCAGAATGGTACAGGCTCAGCCAATGAGAATGCTGTTTTCTGCACACCTAATTAGTATAGAGATTGAGCAACGCCCTGGAGAAAATGGATAAAAACCTCACCACATCACATCTCTAGCACCCACTCAGGACCTTCCCTTCTTGCGGGAGCTTTTACGCTTTCCCTTAATAAGGTTTCCTGTCTCTGTGCTCACCCTCTGTTGTCCTAAAGTTCATTCTTCAGCTTTGTGAGACAAGAAACCAGAATGCCATTCCTCTCTCTGGCTAAACATCTCAGCCAGCAAGGTTGAGTAGAGGGTTTCATTCCTACCCAAATCTCCCATAACAGCTATATGTGCGTCCCTTCTCCAAATGAGCTTTCTTCTGGAAAAGAATCTATAGCTGACACTGGTTGCTTGTCTAACATCTGTTTTTTCCACTACTTCTCCTCTTCAGAACAGAATCCTGATTTTAAGTTATCTGCCTTTCCCTATTTTTTAAAAAAGGGGCCCAGTCACAACATGGGACCCAGTCCAGAGTGTAGATTCTGAGAGCTGTACACCAATTGTGACTTTCCCTCTCTCTCGCCAATGGCTAGTCTAGACTTGGGTTTATGACAAGCAAACTCCAGCCTGACACCCAAGAGCAACACTGCTGGGGGCTCTGGGAGGGTCCACTCTCTTAGAGACTTATTTGTGGCTTTGTTGTGCTGGGTCACACAACCTGTCTTGCCACAAGCTTGGGGATAAAGCCAACACTGGGAATAGTCAGGCTGAAAAAAACCTGGTCTGTTCTGACATTATTCAGACACTGAATTAACCAAGTCTGGGACCCACCTTAGCCTCTTGTGATGGGAGAGAATCTATTTGCTTATTGTATCAGTCTGTTGAAACAGGGGTTTTCCACAAGTTAGAGACCAAGGCATCCAGAATGACACCGAAGCTTGGCAAGCAAGGTTAGAACCATCTAACCTTAGTGAAATCAAGCCAAGGCAGCAGCAAGATTGAAGTTCCACAACTCCTCTTTGGGCCTTGCTCACTGACTTTCTTATTTGCACTAAGCATCCATCAGGGAATGACAGACACACTGGAAGAGAACACATTGGCTATGGTTTGAATGTGCACCCCAAATTTCATGGATTAGAAACTCAATCCCCAAATTCATAAGTTTTGCATTTGGAAATGGGACCTCTGGGAGGGCAGAACCCTCATGAATGGAATAATCTATTCATGGATTAATGAATTAAGAGATTAATGGATTACCAGAGAGAAGGAAGGGTGTTGCTGGATGCCAGCACCATGCTGTTGGCCTCCCAGTCTCCAGACTGTAAAAACTAAATTGATTTTCTTTATAAATTACCCAGTCTTGGGTATTCAGTTATACCAACAGATTATAAACTGAGATAACATCTGTTTAAAAAGAGGCCCCAGAACACATATCCTAATGGAATTGGGTTAAATTGCTCTGTTTGAATTACTTCCTGTTCATGAATCTTTTTCTGTTCAAGAAGCAAATTTCTCAATGTGCTACCTCTCATTTAAAGTCCCTCTCAAAGAAAATGCAAATGGGTCTTAACACTTGTCCCAGATAGAACAGAAAACCCCAGAGCATCCCAAGAAACAATCCAGACCCCAATTTTATCCCTAGAAATAGCTACCAGAGATTCTTCCTCAGCCCCATCTTCTGACATTCTCAGGCAGCAAGGCTAGGAATCTGTACTTTTGGCAGGTCCTCCAGGAGATCCTGATGAAAGTGACCTGGGACCCTTACTTTGGTGAACATTCAGCACCCAGGACTGATGCTGGCTGCTTCTCCAGAGCAAAAGCAAAGGAAAGGCGGAACATGGAAGTCAAGGTTCTGCTGATTCTTGGCTGCCTAGCCTCGCCTCATTGACTCACAGTTTCATATGTGAAATGAGATTAACAATACTTAGCTTTCCCAACTGTGGTGGGGAAAGAATAGTAAATGTGAACTCCATGGTGTAGTGTGACCTCACCAGTTATTGACTCTCAGAGCCCTGTCCCTTCTCCCAGTCTGTGTCAGTTTCTGATCTCTGAGGGGGTCCACAACTTCTGTGATAAACACATCAAACTTCTTCCTCTACATCTTTTGTTAGATGCACACCTGCTCCTCCTCCCAGGTCAGCCTCTTGCTAATGCTGCCCTACTAGGTTTCAGAATATTGCTCTCAGAAATCAGAAGTTCTCAAGGATTAAAGTGAGGAAAACAGACCCTCCTATTTAAGAACTAGCATTCAAGCCTCTTCCCTCCAGGAGGGAAGAAGGAAACTGCAAACTCAACCTCCAGCTGGCTTCCAGGCAATCCATTCATCCAATACACATTTTTTCTTCTTCTTTTTTTTTTTTCTGGTGGGACTGGGGTTTGAATTCAGGACCTTAAGTTTACTAGCCAGCACTATATCACTTGTACCCAGCCCTTTTTGCTTTGGTTAATTTTGAGATAGGGTCTGACGTTTTTGCCCTGGCCTACTGGAGTGCGATCCTCCTATTTATGCTTCCTGAGTAGCTGCCCAGCTGTTTTTCGTTGAGATGGGGGTCTCACTTGCTTTTATGTCCAGCCTGGCCTAGAACCACAATCCTCCTGATGTCTGCTTCCTGAGTAGCTGGGATTATAGGAGTGAGCCTCCACACCTGAGCACCCAACATACATTTATTGAATAACACTGTCACCACACTCTGGGCAATGACTCAGAGTTTGCCTCTGGCCCTGCCACCCTCTCTGTACCTTTTACCTTATAGTTACGTATTGAGTCCTGAACTTTGAGCTGAATAAGGTGACAGGGGAACAGCTTCATTGGCCTGAATTTCCCCTTCTCATTTCCTTTCCTGCAACCCTTTCTTTTCCAGTCACCAGGCAGTAGGCAAGTGTCGTGTGGCCCCATTTGGGAACTTGTCCTGCCCAGCTCTTCCTGGAGGAGACAGCACCGTGTGGACACACTCCAGGTCAGTGATACAAACTGTCACTTCCCAGCTACAGCATGGTGTGTCACAATCCAAGGTAAGACTCCAGTTCATCGCTATCAATCATGCATGTGCCATCCTGGTCTCTCCAGTGGACTGGAGACAGCACCGCGGGTTTGCACAAAACGCCTCTCCTCATCTCTTCTCAGCACATCTCAATCTGCCCGAAGGGGGAGGTGGGACCAATATGTGCATCCCCAATACATGCTGTTTGCCTGCATTTTTCTCTAGTCCTCAAGAGCAGGAGGAAAATCCTTTTTCATCCTTGCCAAAATTCTTTCTGCAGAAAGAACCCTGCTATTGCCCTCTGCCTCCTCCCCAGGCCATCTACATTCTTAGCTTTTGGGGGTAGAGCAATCCCCTAACCCTTTGATTTGTTCTGTGCCCTTTTGATATCTTCATACTCTTTGGTGATGTTCCCAAGTGGACAGTATGCATTAACAATGGCCTGACTAATGCTCAAAAGAACAAGATTACTTCCAAGTGTTGGCATGGTGCATTGTACTGTTTGCACTATTTCTCAGGATGCTAGTCTGTGGACAGAGAGCTCAATGAAAACATGAGTTATGGCAAATGCACCAGGTGAAGGGCTGGGCACAGGCCTGAAGGAAGATGCTGAGGGGCACACACTGCCGGAGCTCCTGGGAGAGCCCCCAAGTCCAGATGAGGTGGCTAGGAGATGCTACTGAGCTCATCCAAGGCTCTGCCTCCTTGGGAGCTCATCCAAGGGCAACCTCCCATGGCCTTCTCCATGAACCCCACTCCCAGGCACATCGGGGCCATCCCTGTCTTCCAAGCAGCCCACACACAGTGCTCTGCCTGGCTCTGTGCTACCCGATAGCCTGGGTGCCCCTTCCTGTCCCCCTTTGAGGCAATGCTCAATACCCCCGTAGAAGCCCATGGACTCTTCCCTGTAGTGTGGTGTCTGTGTGTTGCCAGACAAATCCCCATTCTGATTTATAATTTGGGAGTCATTTCTGTGACCTTCTTTCTTACTGAATTACTCTACCATATCCTTCATGTATGGATTGCCTGCCACAGGTCTGGCAGCACACCTGTTGCATTACATCAGAATTCTATTTCAGGGCCAGGTGCTGGAGGCTCATGCCTATAATCCTAGCTACTCAGCAAGCAGAGATCAGAAAGATCATGGTTCGAAGCCAGCTGGGGCAAACAGTTCGGGTGATCCTATCTCGAAAACCTCCTCACAAAAAAAGGGCTGGTGGAACGGATCAAAGTGTAAGCTCTAAGTTCAAACCGCAGGACTGGGGGAAAAAAAAGAATGCTATTTCATCCTCACTAGCCACTTCATCAGGAAGGCGTTGACATGCCTCCTTCACAGATGAGACCCGCCAAGTAAAGGCAGACAGCTAGAGTTAATTGAAACTCAAGTCTGACTCCAAAGCCTGTGCTCTTGCAACCACCACGCAGAGATGAATCCTCTCTTCATCTCTCTCTGGCCTTATTACCTGGCACTTAAGAAATTCCCAAGAAACGTTGGCTGTGCAGAACGTGTGGTCTCAGGGTTGAGGGAAAGCAAACCAAGCGTCTCCAGAAATGCAAACTTTGGCGTAGCTTTCGGAAGAAAGCGATTTGCTCTGTAAAGGAGGAGGATTGCGGGATAACAAGTGAGACTGGAATGGGCCAAAGATGGAGGGGTTTCCGGCCGCCCCTCCCAGCCCTCTTCCTGCTAAGGTTTAAGTACATCAGCTGAGCAGAGCGCCTGGCACGGAAGTTCCTCCCTGGCCTTTCTGGAGCCCAGAGCGCCCACTCACCTGTGCGCCCCTTGGTGCGGGCTTTGCACCTGACATGGCACGTCTTCTGTGCTCTGGTGGCGGTCCAGGCTCTCATTTGGGCCGAATGCGAGGCTCTGACCCATCCCAACCTCCCTCTGCCATTACAGGAGCTGGGAGCCTGGCTGCTCCTTCCCCCCAGACCCCTCCCTCCCCACTACACACATCCGCTGCCCCCACCAGCCCCAGGCCCTAAAGCCTTTTCCTGGAGCCGCTCCTTGCTGGGGAGCAAGATTGTGACTTCGATTCCCACCTGTGTGCAGTCGCTCCACTCAGCAAGCTTGGCCTGCCTCTCCTGCACCCTCCGGACTGGTCACCTGGTAGCTGGAAGCCACCTGCCCTTTCCAAGTTGGTCGGCCAGGATTCCTCCAGATCACAGTCACAGGCTTCACCCAGCCACCTGGGAGTCCACAGGCGGAGAGCAAAGGCCATTGCTGGGCCCTGGAGCACTGAGCATGTGCTTCCCCAGGCATGTACTTTCGGACCAACTTAGGACAACTGCTGGAGCTGCTGGTGACCAGAGGTCAGGCTCCCTTATCTTCCCTGTCTGTCCATCATTCAGTCATCTGGCACTTCTGTGGCCTCTGTGGTCTGGACTATCCATTCTTCTCTTCCACAAGCCTTTAGATCACCTCTTCCTCCCATGGTTTCCTCGCTGAGCTGGCAGTGAGGCTGTTCAGCTCTCCAAATTAGTTCTGGAGTTTGGCTTCTGCCATTGGCCCTTTGACCTTGACTCTTCAGAGAAGCCAGTGGGAACAGGCAGGGACAGAAGGCCCCAGGGAGGATGGCAGCTCAGCTTCCAAGTGTGCCTCTGTGCTGTTCTGGCCCTGCCTGTGGCAGCCTGGCTTGGTGGCCACACTAAGGCAGTCAGTGTAACAGCTTACTGAGACTCTTGGCTGGAAGTGGCAGTCAGCATGGTGACCCTGGGCTTGGCTCCCATCTCTGCTCATTCACTCCAGTTCTCCTTTGACTTTGGAGTCTGTGAGCAAAATGAGAACGTATATACCTTTCTCTGTTCCTCTGCGCCTCATTGTAAACATTCTTGCTCCCTGGTTCTTTTTTGGGAAACAGAACAAAATTAAGACAATGAGAGCCAAAGCCAGCAACACCCAGGGCTAATTTGTGAGGTAAACAAAACCAAAAACAAACAACACACACACACACAGAAATACGTGCCACCATCTCTGTGGTAGCTGTGTGCCTTTGTTGTTTAATTTCACTGGGCCTTATTCTGTTCTTAAGACCTATGGGTATATTGTATGGAATAACTCCGTATGTTTGTGGAGTCCCAATTTGTCTATTTTTCTGGGCCTGTGTACCCTAACAACATGAAAACCCCTAAAACTGCTAAATAATGCTTCAACCCATGCTATGAATGGGATGGTGGCATTGTATTTAAGAAGCCACAGTTGCTAATATTTTCTGTTTTTCTAGAACATGAACAGGAGACCTGGAGTTCCACTGCTAGGCAAACCTCCATTCCCAATGGGGCAAATTCCCTAGGCACACACCCACCTGAGTGCCTTTGCTCCAGAGAAGCTCCCAAGAGTTGTTTTTCTCTCCCTGCCTGAAGGGGAGGAAGCAGCTGGGTTTTGTTACTCAACCATCAACAACAATGGGGCTTCTCCCTCTTTGCAGGGAGAAGCACTTGAGATAAGTAACCCTGTGTCGTTTGATTATCTACTTCCCCTTTTAGTTAAGGTCTACAAGTATGAAAGAGTCAAGGCAGGTGCCAGTCAGATGAAAAAGATGAACAAGGGAAGCTGAAAGGTTAGAATGTGAGATCCTGTATCCTATGCCAAGTAAAGTTTACTGCCAAGTGTCAGCAAGTGGGACAATGACATAGTAAATGCTTCACTTGCCAAGAAGCATGACTCATCCTACAGATCCTGCTTCATTACAGACCAGCATGTTCTCATCTTAGGGTGGACATACAGAGGCAGCAAATGACAGTCCCTGGGAAGTTCTTCAAACTTCACATACCCACTTGTTCCCCCCACCCCCCACCCCCTGCAACCGCCAACTAAAACGTCACAGAGATCTCACACTGCCCTTCTATTTGAGAAGTGTTGTGCTTTTGGGGAACATTCTCCCAAAGACAGGCGATAGCACTTTCTAAGTATTCATGGACCACAGCTTAGAAAAATAAAATTTTGCTATTTCCTGCCAATCAAATGCTTCCCAGGGCCAAACCCCAACCAGGTGATGGGGTCTTTGCACCAACTCTCAAGCGTCTCCAGTCTTTATGAATCTGATCCTTTTTCATTTAGTTAAAAGAAATCTTTTCAGCTTCTAGGCAATGTTAAATCATTAGTAGCCAGGAGAGACCAGAAGGTGGGGATAATTGATATTCACTAATCCTGAAACTTTATTTGGACTGGTCATTTTAACTCCCCCTCCAAAACAGCTCTTATTAGAGCTGCTAATAATGCAATTATCTTGACTAGTTTGAGCCCTGTCTCTCAGCCTTGCCTCAACCCATCTCCCAGTAGGAGTGTTAAGTACTGAAGTGGTCCTTGGCAACTAGCCAGGCAGGAAGGAGCTGCAGTATGCCACAGCAGGGTACTGCTGTGTACACATGCTCCATTGAGAGAAAAACAAACACAGAATGAACCAAATATTAAAACCTACAAAACAAGTGCATGAGTACCATTACAAACAGATTTTCATTCCAGAAACAGATTCACTGTGAGATTCTTAAGGGCAATGATTATTAATTTTTATGAGTTCTTAAACTCCTTGGAGAAATTAAAGAAAGCTATGGACCCTTTTCCTAGAATATTGTATTTATATATCTATACATACAATTTTGCTCATAATTTCAGTAATTTAGCAGAACTGCTAAGAAACTCGTAGGTGCAAGGCATTATATAAGCCTAATGCACACAATAAATAGATGTAGTACCTTTCTTCTATTGGCTTGTAACTTATAAGAAAGAACAGTATACCAAATGAGACTGTGTCAAGTGTTATAGTGAAGTATACACAGTGAACCAGTAAAATGTACAATGATTTAGTTGCATATATTTTATCAAGTAGGGTGGATTATCACTATCTAAACTCATCCAAGTTACTTTAAGTCTGCACTCCTGTATCTTTCTAAAATATGTCCCCATATGCTATTGATATCTACAATCTATTAGGAACCTGTGCATAACTACCTATGTAGAGGACGGAGTAAACATCAATTATTCCTGACAAGAATGAGGTTGTCAGAAATGATGTCACAAAGAAGGTGACATTTAAATGGAGTCCTGGGTGTGATTTGAAAGGAATTTTAATAGGTGGGAAGATATAACATTAATGTTTTCAGAATCACAACCAGTGGAGGGGAGCCAGCAATAAATCCTATAACTCTTCGGAATCAAGAGTCTTTGGCATTTATAAAAATTTAGGAGCACATCAAGTGCATAGGTAATGAGTCTATTTGAAAGGTACCTTCTCCAGCCTTTCCTCATATCTTCATAATTTTATCTAAAGAAATGTACTCCCTCCACAAAAGTCCTTGCAGAGCCCATCTTGGGTCTGCCTTGGGCACTGACAGCCTCTCCTGACAGCACAAAGTTGGAATGAAGTGCCAGGCAGACATAGATGCACAGATGCAAAGTGCCAAACCCTGAGGCCCAGCGAGAGAGGACTGTATTGTGCCAGAAGCATCTCACAGTTTGGGTGAGATGCTTCCCAGGGCAGGAGAACGATGAAGGTCTTCACATTACAAAAGCTGATGCCTGATAAACTCAGTCTCTACAGTGTTTCTTGAATGAACAAAAATTAGGCCTGGAAAGAATTTCAGAAATTAAACAGCTTACCCCTCCCTCAGCAATCAGATGAATTGCTTGGTCTTCTCGGTCTTTTTTTACTGAAAATTTATTATGAATATTTAGACCAGGTATCCTTTAAAAATTAGATTTGCTTTAAATCAGAACTACTTTTTGTCAATTTAAAGAAGTTTTTTTCAATGTGCCTGGGATGGAACCCAGGGAGTTATATATGTTTGGTAAGTGCTCCACCATGGAGCTACACACCCCCACTTCAAAATCTTATCTGGCTCTCATTAAAAGCCAGCACTTCCCCAGTTGAAGCACAGTAGCAGGCTGGAATAGGGCAAGGAAGCAGGACCCACCACTCAGTCCCCCTTTTACATCCACCTATCTTTAAATCCTTGCCACTCCAAGTGTTTGTCCATGGACAAATAGCACCAGCATCACCTGGAGTGCATGCCCAGACCTGAGTCAGCATCTGCATTTTGATAGGGTCCCAGGGTATTCAAATGAAAATAAAACCTTGAAAAGCTTTTGTTCTCTGGTATTGAGAGCTCAGGTCACATGGCCTCTTGCTCATTCACATGACCAGGTCAGAGTCACAAGGTGAAGGGGATACGGTACCTTTGGGGAAGATGCTGAACGAAGTCCACAAGTATGAGCCTCTCCTTTGGCGTTCTTGAAAAGGGGCCTCTGGTCACTGTGAAATCAACAGTCCCATTACTGGGTCCTGGCTGCATGCTAATGTGAATACCAAGGGACCCAGAATGGGGCTGTGGTTTTCCAGATAGAGTGGGACCTTGTGAGTGTCACAGGATAAAATGTTTTGTTTTGGCTCAATCATGTCCCACTGTGACTCAAGGCAGTGTTGAGCTTATCTGTGGTTGTTGTGTTAGTTTCTGAACTGTGTATCTGGAATAGACACACTTGGGACTTCACGCCTTGTCTCCCCGACTAGTGGAGTGGAGAATTAGTACAGTGGGAAGTCATAAGTAGAAGCCTATGTGGCTACTTCCTCCCTACTAAAATCATTAACCAAAAGCAGCACACACCTGGGAAGTGTCTCAAAGGTTAGACTGCCATCAAAGACTTGAAAGAGTCTCTGACTCATCCTTGGCTTCTGAAAAAGACAGATGTGCCTTATAGGACAACTGTGAGCCATTTAGACTCAATCAAAGGGTGACACCAAATATAGGTGGTATTCCAGATATAGACAGCTTGCTAGTGATAATACAACCGCTAGAAACTTGTGTGCAGCCACTGATACAGAAAACACCTTTTCCTCTCTTACGGTAAGCAGTGAATACTTTTTAAAATTTTTATTGTTTTATTATTCATATGTGTATACAATGCTTGGGTCATTTCTCCCCCCTGCCCCCACCCCCTCCATTACCACCCACTCCGCCCCTCCCTCTCCTCCCCCACCCCCTCAATACCCAGCAGGAACTATTTTGCCCTTATCTCTAATTTTGTTGTAGAGAGTATAAGCAATAATAGGAAGGAACAAGGGTTTTTGCTGGTTGAGATAAGGATAGCTATACAGGGAGTTGACTCACATTAATTTCCTGTGCGTGTGTGTTACCTTCTAGGTTAATTCTTTTTTATTTAAACTTTTCTCTAGTTCTTGGTCCCCTTTTCCTATTGGCCTCAGTTGCTTTTAAGGTATCTGCTTTAGTTTCTCTGCACTGAGGGCAACAAATGCTAGCTAATTTTTTAGGTGTCTTACCTATCCTCATATCTCCCTCGTGTGCTCTCACTTTTATCATGTGATCAAAGTCCAATCCCCTTGTTGTGTTTGCCCTTGATCTAATGTCCACATATGAGGGAGAACATACGATTTTTGGTCTTTTGGGCCAGGCTAACCTCACTCAGAATGATGTTCTCCAATTCCATCCATTTACCAGCGAATGATAACATTTCGTTCTTCTTCATGGCTGCATAAAATTCCATTGTGTATAGATAACACATTTTCTTGATCCATTTGTCAGTATTGGGGCATCTTTGCTGTTCCCATAACTTGGCTATTGTGAATAGTGCCACAATAAACATGGGTGTGCAGGTGCCTCTGGAGTAACCTGTGTCACAGTCTTTGGGTATATCCCCAAGAGTGGTATTGCTGGATCAAATGGTAGACCAATGTTTAGCTTTTTAAGTAGCCTCCAAATTTTTTTCCAGAGTGGTTGTACTAGTTTACATTCCCACCAACAGTGTAAGAGGGTTCCTTTTTCCCCTCATCCTCGCCAACACCTGTTGGTGGTGGTGTTGCTAATGATGGCTATTCTAACAGGGGTGAGGTGGAATCTTAGTGTGGTTTTAATTGCTAGAGATGGTGAGCATTTTTTCATGTGTTTTTTTGGCCATTTGAAATTCTTCTTTTGAGAAAGTTCTGTTTAGTTCACTTGCCCATTTCTTTATTGGTTCATTAGTTTTGGGAGAATTTAGTTTTTTGAGTTCCCTATATATTCTGGTTATCAGTCCTTTGTCTGCTGTGTAGCTGGCAAATATTTTCTCCCACTCTGTGGGTGTTCTCTTCAGTTTAGAGACCATTTCTTTTGATGAACAGAAGCTTTTTAGTTTTATGAAGTCCCATTTATCTATGCTATCTCTTAGTTGCTGTGCTGCTGGGGTTCTGTTGAGAAAGTTCTTACCTATACCTACTAACTCCAGAGTAGTTCTACTCTTTCCTGTACCAACTTTAGAGTTTGTGGTCTGATATTAAGATCTTTGATCCATTTTGAGTTAATATTGGTATAGGGTGATATACATGGATCTAGTTTCATTTTTTTGCAGACAAGCAGTGAATATTAAAAACATTTTTATTTTGCCTATCAGGGACAGCAGTACACTTTCACTGCCTTACTCAAGAAGACATCAATTCTATGCCTTCTGTCAAGTTTAGTATAGAAAACACCACTGACATGCCACATTGATAGTTTCACACTGATAAGACTTGTAAGCAGGAACTACCAGGTACCTTGATACCTTGATAGACATGCATTTTCCAATCATACAAAAGTATGGTTATCTATACAAAAATATCTATGGTATACAAAAACATTAGAGTCTGATGGTTCAAGTTTCTGGAGCATAATAGAACATTCCCTTTAAGTTCTGAATCTTGCATCCCTATCACTAATAAAGAGGTTCAAAGCTTGATGAATATCTTTTATTTTAGAATAACATTTTGAATCTGGTTGGACTGATCTAAAACATTTACTGAGCAGTCTCAAGGCACTCAGTTTTGTGGGGGTCAAAGACAACTCTTTCAGCTAGGTCAGCATGCAGTATAAGCAGCCTTGTTGCGTGAGCCTCATGACCCAATACATCAAAATGTCTGTGATAGAACATGCTGCTGTACAGAGGCTGAGCCAAGACCTGATAGACGAAAGCAGCACAGATCCCAGGGGTTTGGAACAAGCTCAAGTCTGCCCCTTGAAGGATCACTTTTGGCTCTCTGCTTGTACCTTTTGGAGTCTGAATGCATGTAAAACATGAACTATACATCATGAACATGTTATTCTGACTTACCAATCCACCAGCCATTCATGCCCTGAAGTACTCCATCATCGGTAGCAGTGAAAAATACATATTGGGTCTAAGCAAGTCCTGAAAGGACGAGTAATTGGCATTCACAGGTGGCTTCTGCTCACGGCATCTACTCCTGTCATATCACTGCCTCTCAGTTTATATTTGTGTCCTCATGTGAGAATCTTTAGGACCAAATGACTGAAGAAGAAAATAATTCAGCAGTAGTGTGAATGTAGTTCTGCATGATATGTGAATTCCAATGAGGAGGGTCCTCCACAACATTATGTCCCCAACTGGAAGTGACCCTGAAGCACAGCAGGGAAGAGAAAATGTCTCACAGGCAGAATTTTGAGTGGCACATGCAGTTGTCCCCTTTATCAAATGACTGGATTATGGATCTACACTGATTTGTAAGCAACTGAATGTTTAGCCAGATAGCTAACCAAATGTTTTGCTCAAACCATGAGAATTACTAACAAGAGAATTGTAAATGGACCTCTTAAAAGGGGTTCAGAAAATGATGGCTTCTGGTTCTCATGTGACATTCACCAAAAGCCCTCTCAGCAGAGGTAGCTAGGGTAGTTGGCCTGGTCAGTGGATGTCATTCAGCCTCTTTCCCCAAAACCCATTCCAGGGAGGAGAAGCCAGTCACCTGGCAGTGGGTTCATAATACTTGACCTCGCTCAATATGGAAGAGGCAGAGTTTCCCACTTGCTAAAGTAGATACCTTCAAAGAATAGATCTGTTTTCCCAGTCTTCCCCTGCTTCTGTTACCAGAAAAATAGCGCTGTTGAGTACCTTGGTTCTTGTGTCTGCCAGGGAAGAATTCAAGCAAGATGCAAAGATATACTGAAAAGTAATAGTAAAGTTTATAGGGAAAGAATACACTTTCAACAGACTCCCTAGGTTGCCTCTACGGAGAGAACATGGGTCAAGTTTTAAAGTTGGTGTATTTATTGAAGAAGTTTTAGCTTTGGATTCTTTTGGCCCCTGGGATGATTTCCTGGGCTTGGGTCATTGTCTTGTTAAATAAGAGAGATTACCCGGGTAATCTCTAGTAAATAATTGCTCTAATTGATAGAGAGTTTCTGTTTGAAATTCCTAACCTGTGCTCTATCAGATGTCAGGTGGCAGCCCTTAGGTCTGGATCTCCTTTATGTTGAATATACCTGTGTAAACTCTCAGTGCCAGGCCAGCTGATGTTTAAGATGTAGATTACTCTTGAGTAAAGAATGGATTAAGCGTTAGGTGAGTTACTGACTTTAAAGAATCCTGTGATAACCCCTGGGCTCTGGCTACTTGATCTTAATGGAATTAGTGGAGTTGGGAAGTTGAATTACAATAATTTTTCCTGTCTTCCTCTTGCAGACACTGCTTATATCTAGCTACTGCCTATCACTTCTTTAAAAGACACCATTAACCAATTTCACCACTAAAATATAATGTTGAGTTATTTCACTCAACATTGACTCTGACCAAGGAATTTCATTTTTCACCAGAAGATGAAAAGTGATGATTTGCCCTTAAGGTCCATGTTTCCCACCACCCAGAAGCAGCCAGTCTTAGAGAACTGTAGGATGGCCCATGATGACTCACAGCACTAAGAGACAGACAACACTCCGAGGCTATACTGCTGTTCCAATGGAGGAAGTATATACTTTGAATCCATGACGAATAGAGCCATGATACCACTGATAACACATCTCATTATTGCTCTTGAAGACCATTTGCAAATGGGTCACACAGATCCATCAGAACTCAGGCTCTTCTTGCATAAAGGTTTCCATCTCATCTATAGGCAATGAATCTGAACAAACAGGTGTTGTGATTGAGAGTAAAGGAGACATGATATGGACAATAAGGGAAAGGAAATTTATAAATACCAAAAATGGCCTTCTGACTATAGAAACTAGTATTATAGTAGCTACACATGTATTTTACTCATTTCTCTGGTTTATATGTATTAATGAATACTAACTACTAACCAACTTTCCTTCTTTCCATCATTCTTTCCTTTGCTAAGTTATACAGAGTATGTCATTGCCAGTAAAATGTACACTTCAATATTTGGTTTTCAGGAAAATAAGATGGGTCTGAATAGAGGAAAATGGAATATCACCAGATGCCAAAAGCAGTCAGGAAAGGAGATGGGGTCACCCCCTTTGAGGAGATGATGCACACGACTAGTTGCTTTATGTTGGGGGAATGTGTTATTACTGTTACTGAGAAGTAGAACCATGAAAATTGGTACCTGTGCATGTTGAGTGACTCAAGCTGTGAATAGCAATGGGTATAATGGACCACCTCTCTTGATATCCATCCCATATCCCAGCTAATATGGCAGCTCATGCTGCAAAGGTCAGAGAGGTAAAAGTTGCATTTCTCAGATTTCATTGTTACTGTGACCTGCCATTTGGATGTATTTGGGCCATACTTCAAAACTTGGTGAGGTCAAAAAAGAGGCAAGTGTGAATGCATTTGGGATATTGATCATGCCCAAGGCCATTTGTTACCAGCAACCTTTTTGGGCAACTCCATTCAGTGGCCCAGCAGCTTTCTCACTTGTGGTAGGGGCCACCATTCTGTCCCTTTGCCTTCTGCAGCCTCACTAGCAAATATCTCACTCACAGAGCAATAAATATGAGTCTAGAGATAGAGAGATGTCAGACAACACCTGAGTGAACTCCTAAGACCTGGCAGTCGGCCCTCTCTGCTTAAGCAAGCCAGAGATATTTCTGTTCTCCTTCAGGAGCCCTGGCTGATGCTCTGGAGGAGCCTAATGTTGAAAACAGAAACTCTAAAACCAAAAATTTACTTCCCTTTGTTAGGTACATTGGGCTATTTGTGGACACTTACAACAAAAGGAATGGATCGGTTGTATTAACTTATTATGTAAAAGGCATATTCCAAAATGCAGTGGTCTAATGAATCATTATGACCCTTCACCTCTGATAACAATTGTTTGAGCTCAAAATAGGTATTGTATTTGTATTTAACAATGAGAAATCACTACAAACATAAACATGCCATAATGGCAGCATGCCTCAAGTCATTCACTCACTGAGTCTTACTTACTTCTGCTGTCAACAAGAGATTATTACAGTACCTGCATTAGGAGAACTTACATATGTAGAATGCTTGGAACAGTGTATGGGGTCTAGTAAACACTACACACTTGAGTGCAGTTGTCACTTGTTAAGGATAGCATTCCACCAGGAAGTGCTCTCAAGGAACCAAGTTCATGTTCCCATGTCACTGGATGAACCAAGAGTCAGAACAGAGTGCGGGAGGATATTCGGTGACGTTTCCATGACTTCAGATAGCCTGGTGACTTTGTGGGAGTAGCATTATCCTAGAGAGATGAGATTAGAACTCCTGTCTCCTTACCTAGGGTATGCTCTCAGAAGACCCTACCTTTTAATTTAGATAGTAACAACCTCAGGATGGGACCACACACCTGGGCTGTAAAATAGCTTTCTTTCTATCTCTGCTTTTCAGGTACACTTCCTTGAGTCTACACCCTTGTCACTGTATTAGGATACTCCATAGAAACAGAACCCATATGTTGGACAGAGAGAGAGATTGAGTTAGCTACATGATTACAGGGGCTGGCAAACCTGAAATCTGCAGGGCAGGCCCATAAGCTGGAGATCCAGGGGAGAGTTGATGTTGTGCCTCACAATCTAGAGGTAGAATTCCTTCCTCTTTGGAGGACCTCAGTCTTTTCCTTTTAAGGATTTCAATGATTGAAAGAAGCTCACATACATCACAGGCTAATCTGCTTTCCTGATATAACTGTCAATTGGGATCTACAAAGTACCTTCATGGTAACATTTATACTCATAGCATGATCTAGTCAAAGTGTCACACAATGTTCAAAACCACCTTCATCGAATGATTTTCTATACTTAAAGTTAGAATATACTTTGTCTTCTATGTTAGTTTGTGACAAAATAGCTGATAAAAGCAACTTAAAGGATTAAAGGTTTATTTTTGTTCACAATTTTGGAGATGTCAGTCCACAGTCACTTGGCTCCATTGTTTTTGGGCCTGTGATGAGGTAGAACACCACATGTGGGGGGGCACATGGTGTTACCTATGGATGGTCTCTGAAGCCTGGTCAGAAGCCTATGGTCAACAGACACTTGTGTCCCATAAGAGAATTCAGGCAGAAGATGAAAATGTAGTGAAAGTGATAGTTAAGTTTATTGAAGGTGAAGGGAAGGCACCACAAGAGAAAATAGTGGGGTTTGGCCAGATGGCATAGAATCCCAGTCTCCCTTTTAAAGGACCTTTGTAAATGGCAGGAAAAATCTAGGTGGTCTTTGTAGGATGGACCAGGGTTATTGTCAGGTTTGGTTGGCAAGGTCCTGTCATACAACATGGCCACTCTGTGTATGCACTTATGCTAACTCTCAGATATTTTAATTGAATGTATGAGGTATGATCAATATTTGTGTTTTAAGCAGAGGGCTTTTACTGAGAGGTAATCAAGGGTGGAATTCCCACAAGGCTTCCTGTAGTTGTCAAAACTTACAACTGCAAAGGATTTACAATTGAAGAGGATCCTACAATTGAGAAGAAATTTACAACTGCAAAGGATGGATTGGACTGAGTCAAGGAGTTTAGCACAAAATGCACTAAGGAGAGTTTCGTGGCACCAAAGAGTCCTATGGCAATTTTTTTCTTTCACTATTACTAGCCTGCCTCAATGGCAGAGCAGGTCTGCTCACTTCATGGAGGCCAGGAAGCAGAGAGAAAGTGAGGAAGAGGCTAGAGTCCCAATATCTCTTTCAAAGACTCTCCCCCAATGACCTAACTTCTTCCACCAGCGGCTACTTCCTAAAGTTTCCACCACCTCCCAATAGCACCATCAGCAGGGGTCCAACCCTTTAATACATGAGCTTTGAAGAAACATTTAAGATCCAAAGCACAGCATCCTCTGTCATGGAAACTTGGAAAACTTTCTAATGTCCTCGGCAACAAGCCATTACTCCAACTGGTTAATCTCATGCATTTATTCTGTTGACTTCATCTCCCTGACCTGACTCTCATATTCTCTTGGCTGGGCCTCACTGGAGCATGTGTCTGCCACACAGATAACACTAAATTGAGAGAAGGATGGGCTCAGAACTAAGAGCCTGGCCTCCAGAGTCAAACCTGGCTCTACCCCAGTGCTGCTGTTTATATGCTGTGTGATTGGAGCAGGTCATTTAAATTCTCTGAGCTGTTTCCAAGCAATAAAATAGGGGAAGTGTAGCATCTTAAGGATATTGTGAGAAGTCAGTGGAATCATTTGTGCTACTAATATTTATTGAACAGCTACCCGATGCCAAGCACTGTGGGAAGGCTTGGTACAGCAGTGGCAAGGAAAGAATCAAGGTCTGTATCCAGGACTCCACATCAAGAGTAGAGCTTACTGTAAAACACTGGGCACCACTCCAGACTCACAGTTCATCGTAGCTATTATTATTCACTGCCAAGAGTCATCAATGGCCAACAAAGTCCTTCTGTGAACAGGCAGAAAACCCCAGTACATTTCCTGAGGAGCAAAGAAGCAAAGGATTGCTGTCAAAATGCATGGCCCATGGTCACTCGGACATATTTGTAGCTCCTTGTGACTCACAGTAAAACAAAGGTATTCTTCACTACAGTGGGGAACTTTCAATTTGATGAAAATGAGAGTGCAGGAAGTTGTTCTGAGAGGAGTAACTTAGCATCCATTGTGCTCTTTCTCTTACATAATTTGGATTTGGGGTATCAAAACCAGGACACATGACTTCAATGTATCTGAGGAACAATGGAATGGGGTTTTCCCCAGCAAATCCATGATGTGTGGGCAAAAAAGAAACAGGCTGTGCTTCAAGTTCATGCCGAGGATCCTGGTCTGCCAAATCCATTTGCAGTTTTACTCCCCCAGCATGGTTTCCATCTTCTTTCTTTCCTGTGTTAAGCACCTTTCTGCGATACCCTCAAACATGCCCATGTTCTAATCCCCAGAACCTGTGATCTGGTCATGTCACAAGGCAAAGGGGAATCAAGAGTAGGGATGGAGTTAATGTTGTCATTAAGGAGGTTATCTTGTATATATTTAATATCCTGGATTATTGAATGTAATTACACAGGTCTTTAAATAGAAGGAGGCAGGATGGCAGAACCAGAAAGGTGGCATTGTGAGAAGGACACAGCTGATCATTGCTCACTTTGAAAATGGAAGGGGCCATGCACCAAGCAATGTGGAAGGTCTCTAGAGACTGGAAATGACAATGAGACAGATTCTTCCTTAGCCTCCTCAGAAGCAATAACTATCACACATTCTCATGTATCCTGCTGTGGATAGACATTTTTAATATGAAAAAAATGTATGAATGATACTGACTTTCAAAAGACCAATAGAAGTTAGAAAATAATAGAAGAACATATTTAAAATGTTAAAGTAAAATAACTACCAACCTAGAATCCAATACCCAGTGGAAATGTTCTGGAAATAAAGACTCTCTTGCTATTTACTTCCTATTAAACTTGAAAATCTCTGGCAAGCTCAGTTTTCTTTCCTTTTTTCATTAATCCTACACAATTTTTCTTTCTATTATTATGATTATGAGCATATATCAATTGCACAAAATAATAAGTTTCACCACGAAATATCCATATATGCATGTACTGTGCAGTAATCATGTCTGCCTTCCCTTCTCAATTTTTTAATTTGTAAAATGGAGATGGCGAACTTCACCTCATTGAGCTGTTGTAAATATTTAATGAAAAATGTTATATAAAATACTAAACACAATTCTTGACCAAGTTATTGTTCAAAAATGTACTACAATAATGAAAAAATTTCCAATTAATCAATTAAAAGAAAAGCAAAGGTATTTTCAGACAAATAAAAACTGAATGTATCACACGCATACCAATTCAAAAAGAATACTAAACAAATTTATTATGAATGAGAAAAATGTTCCTAAAGGAAACATGGTGATGTAGGAAGAAATAAGAAACAGTAGAATAAATATGAGGACAAAACTGCTTAGAAGAATAACAACAATAATGTCTATGTTAGTCTGATCTGGATGCCATAACAAGTACCATAGATGGGGGACTTAAAACCAGAAACACATTGCCTCACAGTTCTAGAGGTGGAAGTCCAAGATGGAGGTGTTGGTAGGTTTAGCTTTTCCTGAGGCCCCTCTCCTTAGCCTGTGTCCTCACACGTCTTCCTCCATGTCCTAATCTCTCCGTATAAGGACATTAGTCATATTGGATTAGGGCTCACCCTAACGGCTTTATTTTAATCTAATTAGCTCTTTAAAGGCAGTGACTCCAAACACAATCACATGCTGAGACACTGGGAGTTCAATTCAACATATAAATGAAGGGAGGACACAACTCAGTCTATAAAAGTGTCTGTAGCATTTTAAAATATATTAAAAATTAAGATGTATGAGAAAAATAGTATGTAACATGTGAAAGGAATAAACAAAGTTAAAATATAAAGTACTAGGATGGTTCAGGAAGTAGTACAATTATAATTTATAAAAGACTCTTAATAAGGTACAGATGTACAGTATGATCTCTAGGCCAATTACAAAGAGAACAATAGAGAAAGAAATGGAAAATTACTTAAAATATTAATCTGAAAAAAGTCAACAAGAAGAAAAAGAAAAATTAAAAAGCATGGCAAATAGAAAGCAAGTAATAAATGATATGTTGAAATTATTTTTTAAAATAAATTTCTATTAGGATATTATACATTATATGAGGGGGGTTCATAGTGACAATTCTGATTAGACTTATGTTGTACATTAGTTACATCACTCCATCATTTCTGCCCCTCAACGCCCTCCCCACCCCACTTAAAGCAACTGCAAAAGGTTTCTTAGTTCTGTTTTTATAGGTGTATGAAGTCCATCCACCATATACCATCACCTTAATCTTCTTCCTTCACTCTACCTGCTTCCATTAGTATGCCCCAGCCCCCCACACACTGTACTTATTTCACAGTCTTGGTTTTTGTTTTAATATCTAAGTTGATATTCAAGGAGTTTCTCAATGTATGTCCATGGTGAGTGTGCTTTACTTTGGTCCATTCGACCCCTTCCATTATTCTCCCTTAACCTTTTACCTTCCAACCCCCATTTTCAATAGCATTCAATATACATCTTTATATCCTCTACCTTCACATGTTGTGTTATGGCTATTACTGATATCCTATCATTTTCTTTTCCTTTCCCTCTTTCCCCAAGTTCTATAGAGTAGTTCCACTGTTATAAACATGTTATAACTGAGTTTGTATATGATCATGCTTGTTTTTGTGTATGTGTTTATCTTTGGATCTAACTTCCATGTATGAGAGAAAACGTGGTTTTGTGATTCTGATCCTGGCTTATTTCGCTTAACATAATGTCCTCCATTTGCATCCATTTATCTTCAAACCACATGTCATTATTCCTGTGGCTGAGCAATACTCCATTGTGTATATATACCACAATTTCTTGATCCTTTCATCAGCTGTAGGGCATCTGGATTGTTTCCAAAGCTTGGCTATTGTGAATAGCGCTGCAATGTACAGGTGTCTCTATTGTATCCTGTCTTATGTTCCTTTGGGTAGATGCCCAGGAACAGTATCACTGGATCATATGACAGTTCTATTTTTAGTTTTTTGAGAAATCTCCATACTGCTTTCCATAGTGGTTGTACTAATTTACATTCCCACCAGCAGTGTATAAGAGCTCCTATCTTGCCACATCCTTGCCAGCATTTGTTGCTGTTATTACCCTGTTTATGGCCATTCTAACGGGGGTGAGACGAAATCTAAGTGTTGTTTTGATTTGCATCTCTTTTATAACCAGGGAAGTTGAACACTTCTTCATGTATTTACTGACTATTTGTACCTTTTCCCTTGAGAATTCCCTATTTACTTCATGTGTCCATTTCTTCACTGGGGTGTTGATTCTTTGGGAGCTGAGTTTTTTGAGTTCCATGTAGATTCTGGATGTTAGTCCCTTATCAGACAAATAGCTGGCAAAGATTTTATCCCATTCTATTGGTTGTCTCTTGAGTCTGGTAATTGTTTACTTTTCTGTGCAGAAGCTCTTTAGTTTGATGCAGTTCTATTTGTTCATTGTTTCTCTTAGATGCTAAGCCTTTTGAGTTCTGTTTAGGAAGTCTTTCTCTCTATATATCTGTTCCAGTGTATTTCCTGCTGCTTCCTGGAGTTGTTTCAAAGTTTCAGGCCTTATATTAAGATCTTTGATCCATTTCAAGTTGATTTTGGCACAGGGAGAAAGACATCCAGTTTTCCCAGAAGAATTTGTTGCAGAGGCTGTCTTTTCTCCATTGTGTATTTTGGGCTCCTTTGTCAAAAATGCGTGGATTTATGTCTGGATCTTCTATTGTGATCCATTGCTCTTCTTGTCTGTTTTTGTGCCAATACCATGCTGTTTTTATTGTTATGGCTCTGCAGTATAGTTTGAAGTCAGGTATTGTGATGCCTCCAGCATTAGACATTTTGCTCAGAATTGCTTTTGCTATTTGAGATCTTTTGTATGTGTTTCATGATTGCTTTTCCTATTTTTGTGCAGAATGTCATTGGAATTTCTGATAGGGATTGTGTTGAACATGTAGATTGCTTTTGGTAGTATGACCATTTTCACAATGTTGATTCTACCAATCCATAAACATGGAATGTCTTTCCATTTTCTGATATCTTCTTTGATTTCTCTCTTCAGTGGTTAATAGTTTTCATTAAAAAGGACTTTGGTTTATTTTTAAATTTACTCCAGGGTTTTAGTTTTGAGGCTATTATAAATGGGATTGTTTCCCTAATTTCTGTCTCAATTTGTTCAATGTTGGTGTATAAAAAAGCTACTTATTTTGTAGTAGAGAACAGGGCCAGAAGAGAAACAGAGAAGCTGTGTTCTAATAATGAGGTGGGGGAAAGGGATGGCAAAGCAGAGAGACAAAACTTAAAAAATTAAAACATGAAGAAGGTCATATATCACTGGGAAAATAAAATAGTCAATGAAGTCACATGCAGCCATATGTGGGTTGAGATTTGCTTTTTGCTTCTGTAACCTGCTTGCAAGGGTATATTAAGGTAGACCTCTTTGTTCTAGGAGCTCGGCCTTTGGACACAAGTCTGCTAGGTCTGTGTCAGCACAATAAAACGTTGCTTCCTCCTAAACTGCCTCAGTGTCCTGTATCTCAGCTTGAGATTCCTGCAACATTTCTTGGGGCTCGTTGCCAGGATTGCAGACATGGTGATTTGTCACCTCCCTTGTCACCAGGGTGCATCTCCCACACCACAGGGAGAAGATCCGACCAGGTGTCAAGGGACAGCTTGATCTGTAGGGGGATTCATCCTCCCAGTGAGTCAGGGGTGAAGGCCTCGGATGCACATGGAACCCGGTGAGGCGCAGGAACCAACTTGGAAGCACTGCTCATCAGATTGGTAAGAAACCCAGGTTAAAATTCAGCCTTGCTCCAGGAGGCAGAAGAGGAGACTGATCACCTCCAAGAGACCACTACTAACTGCCTTTTGGGATGAAGCCATGTCTCTCAGGTTCAGAGAGTGGGGCAGAAGTACTGTGCTATGCAAAAGTGTGTAAGACACCTCCGAGAGTTAACGAGGGTTTGAGCTTTTCCCGGGAAATAGCCACAACTGAGGTTAAGGGATGGATAACAAAAAATTTAGTTCCAAAGGGAGAGACTCCCAAGAGAACAGATGCATCATCCACTATTCCATCAGATAACCCCCTGGGTATAATTTAAATGTTTTTTCTTTTTTTGAGTGTGCACTCTAATTGTGTGTGTGTGTGTGTGTGTGTGTGTGAATTTGTTTAAACCACAGGGCAAAATTTAATTTGCTCCTGGAATTCCAGCTCATCTTATGCATGCTTAAGTAGACATTTTTCCTGGCATACTTAATTTATAAAACTTTTATGTGTGTATGTATATGTTAGCATCTTCAAAATGGTTCTTAAACTGCTGTTATAAGGTTAATGTGATATTCAAGGTAACAAAAAAACCAGGGTGTTTGTTTTAAAGATCTCTGTTACAAACTGCTTAAGCTTTTTACATTTAAATATGTAAACATCTTGAGGATGGTTCTTATTATAAAGTAAATGTAAAAAAATTATTACTCTGTTCTACTGCTACTTCAACAAAACCAAGTTTTCAAACTTATTTCAATCAGGTCTCACTAGGATACAGGCATTCAGGGGTTAAAATTCTGGCTTAGACCAGAGGAGGGAAAAAAAGGAAAAAAAAGAAGGGCCACAACCTGCAACAGGAATCTTAAAATTTGGATAGTTAAAAATGACCTTAGTCTCTTTCATTCTGTCATAAATAAAATCTGGGATTTAATTCCCTCTTATAATACATGGGTCTATTAACAAATGGGATTCCTATAAGTTGTTTTTATACAAAAACAATTTTAAGGTTGCTTTCTTTCTGTTTTTTTCCATACAAATATAAGGTTCTAAGTTAAAATGTTTTATGAGTTATTTTCAACAAGTTACTTATTTTCAACAAGTATCATATATATATATATATGTATATATATATATATGTATATATATATATATATATATGGTATTAAGGATATGGTTTTTAAAATAAAAGGTTAAAAAATACATTTAAATTTAAAAAAGGATAAAGACAAGCTCCCCCAGGAGATACAAAATAAGTTGTAGAAAGATACAGAGTACGTTGTCATAAAAAGATGAAGCTTATAAATGCTTATGTAAGTGATTGAGTTGACTAAAATCCAGTTACATTAAAGGTTTTGTAAGGTCAAAATTTAATGTACTGATGTTAAACTGAAATTTAATTCTCTAAGCTCATAACAACAAGACTATCTTAAAAATACTGTTCTTAATAATATCTACAAAAACTTTCTTCAAAATGGTTTTTGTTTTGTCAAGATAACTGTCAAAAATTTTTGATGCTACAGGTTAATCCACAAATTTATCAGAACAACAAGGGTTTATTAAAACTCAGAAAAGCAGGAGACAACTGAGTACAAAGAGTACTGCTACACTGATATGAGCGCTGAGACAAATTTACTTATATAAAGTAAAAAAAACCAAAAAAACTAAGCCAAAGTACACCCTCCAGACAGGCTAAAACTCAAGAAGAAGCACTTACACTGGAGGTCAAGATGTCCAGTTTTTACCGGAGTCAACAGAGTAGAGATGTTGGTCCAACTCCTTCCACATGGCAGGTGGAAAGAAATTTTGGCCTGGGATGGCAGACTGGGTCTGTTATTTTAGGGGGGCTCCACTGACTACAGGTTGATGGGATCCTGCTGTATGTCATAGGCCATCTGTTAATGTCAACAATCTGGGATGTGATCCCTTATCAACATCTGAGCCATGATTCTTGGACATTAGGTTTCCTAGCTCCACACTTAGTCCCCATAAATATTTACCTGTGTTCTCTGGTAATTTGATTCATGTTCACTGAAGAGTTGGTTTATGTTGGGGTTAACAATGAGGACAGCCATGTTAGGACCAGATCCCCTCTCCCCTTGCAGATGGCATACTAGAAATTCCTCACTCAACCCCAAAGACTGACAAAGGGGACAATTGTTAACCTTTACCTCCCCAGATGGATGTCAAGGACAGTTGGGCAGACAGTGACCTAACTACAACTTATCTCTCTTGGTTGCCCAGCAGTTGTATCCCCTAGTGACCATCCTGGTACTTTTCCACTAGCCCCCTATATCTAGCCCAAGCCTGTGTATGGCAATGGGCTCTACCTCTCTTGCTGGGGTCCCCCTCCACAAGATTCCTGCCTAAACAATAAACCCTGTACTGGTGTTTGATCCACCTCTCTGCCTCTTCCATGCCTCTTATTTTCTAACAGTTTATGTAAAATTTTCTAGATGACTTCATGGTTAAACAACTGTTGTCTTGGGTGATTCTAATAAAGTCAGTACCTTATATGTGCCTGTGACTGGGCTATTTGGGTTTACTAAAACTGTTCTTTCCCCCTGCAACTGATAAAAAATCTAAGGTTTTACTTCAAGAAAACTAAAATAATATGTATATATAACATTTATAGAGCTATGATGCTATTGCTGGTTCCTTCTACTAAATATATTTATGTTTTTCAAGTATATCAAGCCTTCTAAAATGCAAAATTTAGATAAACATGGTAACAAAAAGTTAGTGGTACTGATATACTGTTCTTCTGTTAGTTGCTAAATTGTCTATCAAAATTTTAACTATGGCTCTTTTAAGTTTTTGTCATTACAGTTCTGATTCTTCTGGGGTATTTACAATCAAGTCCATAAAAAATGATTCTAATAAGTGTTTATGTGTCAACCAGGTTAGCTTTTTAGACATCTGCTTTTGTTGGATTTTTTTTGTATTGTCTTTGTCTAAAAGCCCATTACCTGAGGGCCACTCCTTATAAGCCTTTTTATTGCTTAAATTTGGCCAGAAAGGTCTAGTTGGCACTGACTCCCATCTGATCTGCTCATTATTTTGCCCCTGATTTGGGATCAAAACCAACCAACCAACCCAAATCCAGGAAAGAGCAAATCCTTATGATGAAGAAAGAAAATACCAATCAATAAAGATCTTTGGTCTTTGGCCATACCACCCTAAATGTGTTCAATCTTGTCTGGTCTCAGAAGCTAAGCAGGGTCTGGCCTGATTAGTACTTGGATGGGAGACAAATCTTCAAAAGAGACTTTTCAGAGACAAACAGTTTAGAGACAAGGGGGGAATACCACCAAAGTTCAAATGGAGTCACTCGTACCAGAGCTCTCAAAAATAAACAAGGTGGAAAGGATTGAAAGAGTGGTTCTTATACAGTGTGGCCATCTGACATTTAAGCCCTTCCAGATACAAACTTACATTTTTAGACAGGCTTTTCTACTTAGAGACAAAATGACTATTTTTACTGTCTCTAAACATGTCCTTTGATACTTAAAGATGGTAGGTTTAACTTTTTAAAACAATGAATTTTGGACATGTATACTGATAGTATATTGTTGCCATGGTAATTCTACTCAGTTAAAAAAAACAAAACAGCCTCAACCTGTGCAGAAGACTAGGGGAGACCATGGGATGGGGAGAATGGGGGAGGCTTGGCTTTCCTGAGACTCCAGTTGTTTGACCCTTCCAGTGTCTAGTGGCTGTTGGCATTCATTGTTTGTGCTCACATCACTTCATTCTTCAAGATCCAATTCCAAGATGGCGGCTAGAGGGAGGAAGCAGAAAACATGCCTCCTAAAGTAAAATCTTGGAGAGGTGCTGGAGACATAACTTACAGGAAAAATCACCAAGAAGAGGCAAAACTTTGACCCCTCCACACCTCCATCCTGCACATAGCATCTCCACTCCATGTTAATGGAGAAACCAGGAGGGCCCCTGAGCTGCCACCAGTCACCAGCGCCCAGATGGCTTGGGAAGACACAGACCACAAGGTGAGCTAAGCAGCACATGGTACTCCCACAGACAACCCTGGGCCAGATCAGCATAGCCTCCTGACCCCAACCCAGGGAAAAAAGAGAAAAAAACTGAATAATAAGCAATAACAACAAAAAAGACACATAGCAAAGAGGGTGGGGCAAACTGAGCACTGAAGGAGGGGAGGGGAAATTCCTTCCAACAAGCCAGCTGGAGAAGGCAGGAGCAGTGGCACATGCCCAGCAATCAGGAGCAGGAAAGCTTGTAAAATTGGTGGTGGGAGAAAACTCCACAGGAGAGGGGGGAAGACCCACTTCCAATGTGAATTGTAAATAAACACACAGGCCTGAGAAAGCTGGCGCAGTGTTACCTCCCCCAGTGTGCTTGGAAAGGAGAAAGCTTGTAGCAGTGGCATTGCACCATGGAGAACTCTAAGTAAACAAAGCCTGAGGGACCAGGTGAGTGTTAAGCTCACTCCTGAGATCTGCATAAATAAAGCCTCCAGCAACAGCAGGCTGACAGAAGCGGGCAGGTGAGCCGCAGCCTCAGATAGCCATTCACAGACCTGTCTCCAGACTTTTTTTTCTTTCTTCCTTTGATGAGATAACAACTGAACTACATCTGCATGCTGAAAAACTTGCTGAAACTGTATTGCATTTGAACTTGGGACACTTTGTGGGTTTTTTGTTTTGTGTTGGTTTTTTTTTTTGTTTGTTTTAGTTTTTTTCCCCTTTGATGAGACAATGACAGAACTACTTCTGAGACACCATCTCCAGGATTGGAGGCTGAGGAACTAACACCAAAATTATTAAGGCGGAAACTTTATTGCATTTGAACTTGGAGATTTTTATTTATTTATTTATTTATTATTTTTTATTTTTATTTATTTTTATTTTTTATTTTCAATCCTCTCTCTGTCTCTCTAATGCCTGTTCAGCTTACTGTTCATTAGTACACTATCTCTCCCTGTTTATATTTTTGAAACTTTTGTTTGTTTGTTCTGTTTTTTCCACTTGTTTATTCGTTTTTCCCTTTTTCTTTAACTTCTTTGCTTTCCATCTCCTCTCACCCTTCCATTCTAAATATCACCATTGTTATTATTACAAACTAGAAAATACTTAATTGCACATAGTACAGGAACAAAAACAACACCAAGGGCAATGACGTGAAGACAGAAAAAACAGGGAAACCAGTTTCCCCACAGCAAAAATTAGTACATGAACCAGAGGGAAATGAAGAAAACAGATACTCAGATCCAGACTCCAACAAAATGAAGATAAACTATGCCAAAGAACCCAATGAAGCCCATAAGAATAATTTAAAAGAAAACATACTACAGGTACTCAATGAGAATTTTATAGAGATGTTACTGGATATGGTCAACCAAAATGTACAGGAGACACTCAAGAAATTCCAAGACAACAAAAATAGAGAAGTTGAAAAAGCAAAAGAAGAAATAAAAGAAACCATAGAAGCACTGTATAAACACCAAAGTGAAACAGAGAACACGATTAATAAAGAGATAAATGAACTCAGGACAAAAATAGAAAACATCAAAGAGGAAATGACCCAGGATATGGAAACCTCAGACAAAAGAACAAAACAGAATTGCGAAACAAAATGGAAGGCCAATCCAGCAGAATAGAACAAACAGAAGATGGAATCTCAGAACTCAAAGATGAAATGGTAATTAAAAGAAAAACTGAAGAATGATTAGTTAAACAACTCAAGACCTGTGAAAAGAAAATGCAAGAACTCACCGACTTCATCAAAAGACCAAACCTGAGGATCATGGGCATTGAAGAAGGAGAAGAGGTGCAAGCGAAGGGAATGCATAATATATTCAACAAAATAATAACAGAAAATTTCCCAAATCTAGAGAAAGCTATTCTCATACAGATGTAAGAGGCCTCCAGGACACCAAACAGACCAGATCAAAATAGAACTACCCCACGGCATCTCATCATTAAAACAACAATTACAGAAACTAGAAAAAGAATATTGAAGGCTGTAAGAGAGAAAAAAACAAATAACATACAAAGGTAAACCCATCAAAATCACAGCAGACTTCTCAACAGAAACATTAAAAGCAAGAAGAATGTGGGGAGAGATCTTCCGGGCACTGAATGAAAATAACTTCAACCCCAGGATACTCTACCCAGCAAAACTATCATTCCAAATAGATGGAGCAATAAAAGTTTTCCATGATAAGCAGAAACTAAAACAATATGTGACCACAAAGCCACTACTACAAAAGATTCTTCAAGGGATTCTGCACACAGAAAGTGAAACCGAACATAACCATGAAAGGGCAGGCAGCACCAAACTACAAGAAAAGAAAAGCAAGAAAGTAGAGAGTAACCTCAACTTAGGTACACACAATCAAACCTTCAAACAACTAAGACAACTTAATGACAGGAAACACCACATACCTATCAGTACTAACACTTAATATTAATGAACTTAATTTCCCCATTGACAAAATGGATTAAAAAGGAAGATACAACAATTTGTTGCTTACAGGAGACCCATCTCACTGACAGAAATGAGCATAGGCTTAGGATGAAAGGCTGGAAGAAGATTTATGAAGTGAGTGGCCCCTGAAAACAGGCAGAAGTAGCAACACTTATATCTGACAAAGTAGATTTCAAACCTACATTGATCAAACAAGATAAAGAAGGACATTACATACTAATAAAAGGGAAAATAGATCAAAAGGAAATAACAGTTATCAACATATATGCACCCAATGTCAATGCACCCAATTTCATCAAACATACCTTGAAGGACCTAAAAACATAGATTAACTCCAACACAGTGGTTGTGGGAGACTTTAACACCCCATTATCATCAATAGATAGGTCATCCAAATAAAAAACCAATAAAGAAATCCTAGATCTAAAATATACAATAGATCAAATGGACCTACTTGATGTCTACAGAACATTTCATCCAACTTCTACACAATATACATTCTTCTCAGCAGCCCATGGAACCGTCTCCAAAATAGATCATATCCTAGGGCACAAAGAAAGCCTCAGCAAATATAAGAAAATAGAAATTATATCATGCATTCTATCTGATCACAATGCACTAAAACTAGAACTCAACAAAAAAAGTAAAGACAAAAAACATACAAACAGCTGGAAACTGAATAACTCATTGCTTAATGAACAATGGGTCATTGATGAAATAAAAGAGGAAATTAAAAAGTACCTGGAAGTCAATGAAAATGAAAACACAACCTACCAGAACCTATGGGACACAGCTAAGGTAGTCCTGAGAGGAAAGTATATAGCCATGAGTGCATATATTAAAAAGACTGAAAGATCCCAAATCAATGACCTAATGATACATCTCAAACTCCTAGAAAAACAAGAACAAGCAAATCCCAAAACAAATAGAAGGAGAGAAATAATAAAAATAAGAGCTGAAATCAACAAAAGAGAAAACAAAAAACCACCCAAAGAATTAATGAAACAAAAAGTTTGTTCTTTGAAAAATTAAACAAGATCAACAGACCACTGGCAAACCTGACTAAAATGAGAAGAGAAAAAGCCCAAATTAGTAGAATCAGGAATGCAAAAGGGGAGATAACAACAAACACCATTGAAGTCCAGGAAATCATCAGAGACTACTTCAAGAACCTATATTCAAATAAATTTGAAAATCTTAAAGAAATGGACAGAATTTAGATATATATGATCATCCAAAACTGAGCCAAGAGGATATTAATAAACTGAATAGATGTATAACACAAAATGAAATTGAAGCAGCAATCAAGAGTCTCCCCAAAAAGAAAAGTCCAGGACCTGATGGATTCTCTGCTGAATTCTATCAGACCTTTAAAGAAGAACTGATACCAACCCTCCTTAAACTGTTCCACAAAATAGAAAGGGAATAAAAACTGCCTAACACATTTTATGAAGTCAGTATTACACTTATCCCAAAACCAGGCAAAGACACCTTCAAAAAGGAGAACTATAGGCCAATCTCCTTAATGAACATTGATGCAAAAATCCTCAACAAAATAATGGCAAACCGAATTCAACAACACATCAAAAAGATCATTCACCACGACCAAGTAGGCTTCATCCCAGGAATACAAAGGATGGTTCAACATACAAAAATCAATAAACGTAATAAACCACATTAACAGAAGCAAAGACAAAAACCACTTGATCATCTCAATAGATGCAGAAAAAGCCTTTGATAAGATCCAACATCATTTCATGATAAAAGCTCTAAGAAAACTAGGAATAGAAGAAAAGTACCTCAACATTATAAAAGCTATATATGACATATCTACAGCCAGCATTATACTTAATGAAGAAAAACTGAAACCGTTCCCTCTAAAATCAGGAACTAGACAAGGACGCCCACTATCTCCACTCCTATTCAACATAGTACTGGAATTCCTAGCCAGAGCAATTAGGCAAGAAGAAGGAATAAAAGGAATACAAATAGGTAAAGAAACTGTCAAAATATCCCGATTTCCAGATGACATGATCCTATACCTTAAAGACCCAAAAAACTCTACTCAAAAGCTCCTGGACACCATCAATAACTATAGCAAGGTAGCAGGATATAAAATCAACATAGAAAAATCATTAGCATTTCTATACACTAATAATGAACAAACTGAGAAAGAATATATGAAAACAATTCCATTTACAATAGCCTCAAAAATATCAAATACCTAAGTGTAAACCTAACAAAGGATGTGAACTACAAGGAAAACTATCAACTTCTGAAGGAAGAGATTGAGGAAGACTATAGAAAGTGGAGAGATCTCCCATGCTCATGGTTGGTAGAATCAACATAGTAAAAATGTCTATATTCCCAAAAGTAATCTACATGTTTAATGCAATTCCCATCAAAATTCCAATTACATTCATTAAAGAGATTGAAAAATCTACCGTGAAATTTATATGGAAACACAAGAGGCCACAAATAGCCAAGGCAACACTCAGTAAAAAGAACAACGCTGGAGGTATCACGATACCTGACTTCAAACTATATTACAAAGCAGTTGTAATAAAAACAGCATGGTACTGGCACAAAAACAGACATGAAGACCAGTGGAACAGAATAGAGGACCCAGATATGAAGCCACAAAACTATAACCAATTTGTCTTTGACAAAGGAGCTAAAAATATACCATGGAGAAATAGCAGCCTCTTCAACAAAAACTGCTGGGAAAACTGGTTAGCAGTCTGCAAAAAACTGAAACTAGATCCATGTATATCACCCTATACCAAGATTAACTCAAAATGGATCAAAGATCTTAATATCAGACCCCAAACTCTAAAGTTAATACAGGAAAGAGTAGGAAATACTCTGGAATTAGTAGGTATAGGTAAGAACTTTCTCAATGAAACCCCAGCAGCACAGCAACTAAGAGATAGCATAGATAAATGGGACTTCATAAAACTAAAAAGCTTCTGCTCAACAAAAGAAATGGCCTCTAAACTGAAGAGAATACCCACAGAGTGGGAGAAAATATTTGCCAGCTACACATCAGACAAAGGACTGATAACCAGAATATAAAGGGAACTCAAAAAACTAAATTCTCCCAAAATTAATGAATCAATAAAGAAATGGGCAAGTGAACTAAACAGAACTTTCTCAAAAGAAGAAATTCAAATGGCCAAAAAACACATGAAAAAATGCTCACCATCTCTAGCAATTAAGGAAATGCAAATTAAAACCACACCAAGATTCCACCTCACCCCTGTTAGAATAGCCATCATTAGCAACACCACCACCAACAGGTGTTGTCGAGGATGCAGGGAAAAAGAAACCCTCTTACTCTGCTGGTGGGAATGTAAACTAGTACAACCACTCTGGAAAAAAATTTGGAGGCTACTTAAAAAGGTAAACATTGATCTACCATTTGATCCAGCAATACCACTTTTGGGGATATACCCAAAAGACTGTGACACAGGTTACTCCAGAGGCACCTGCACACCCATGTTTATTGCAGCACTATTCACAATAGCCAAGTTGTAGAAACAGCCAAGATGCCCCACTACTGATGAATGGATCAAGAAAATGTGGTATTTATATGCCACATATAAATTTTATGCAGCCATGAAGAAGAATGAAATGTTATCATTCGCTCGTAAATGGATGAATTGGAGAACATCATTCTAAGTGAGGTTAGCCTGGCCCAAAAGACCAAAAGTCTTATGTTCTCCCTCATATGCAGACATTAGATCAAGGGCAAACACAACAAAGGGATTGGACTTTGATCACATGATAAAGCGAGAGCACACAAGGGAGGTGTGAGGATAGGTAAGACACCTAAAAAACTAGCTAGCATTTGTTGCCCTCAATGCAGAGAAACTAAAGCAGATACTTTAAAGCAACTGAGGCCAATAGGAGAAGGGGACCAGGAGCTAGAGAAAAGGTTAAATCAAGAAGAATTAACCTAGAAGGTAACATACATGCACAGGAAATCAGTGCAAGTCAACTCCCTGTATAGCTATCCTTATCTCAACTAGCAAAAACCCTTGTTCCTTCCTATTATTGCTTATACTCGCTTTTCAACAAAATTAGAGATAAGGGCAAAATAGTTTCTGCCGGGTAGCAAGGGAGAGGGTCGGGAAGGGGGGAGAAATGACCCAAACATTGTATGCACATATGAAAAAAAAATTAGAAAAAAATAAAATAAAATAAAAATAAAAACAAAAACCAAAAGATAATGTCTGTGTAAAAAAATGAAATGCCCAACCATTAAAACCCCATTAGAGGGGCCCTTTTGTTGTTGTCTTATCTATCCCCACTATGGGTAAAGTAAGATAAATTGCTCCCTGGATCCACCACAGCCGAATAAAGCCAGCCTCTCCCAAGTGGGACTGCAATCCTGACTCAGCCTCATCATCCAAGATCACCCTTCAGAACACCTGTGTTCTTCCTCATCAGGTCTCTGCTTCCCAGAAGACAACAGGGGACCACAAACAATGGGATAGTCTTGCTCTAGTCACTCTGGAAGCTGACTGGTCTATACACAGAGGACGCTCAAACATGGGATGCACCCCTGCTCTCCTCTATACACTTGGACTCTTACCTTTTGGGTTGGCACTTACAAGGTTTTCCCCATGTACTAAATGTTCTAAGAGAGCCATTGTTGGAACTGCCACACAGCCATACTTGGTATCATACACCCACCAACACGTCAGATGTAAAATCGGCTCCTATACTCCCAGATTAATGAGGTTACTGGTAAATGATACTGAAAGTCCCAAAGTAAAACAAACAATGCAGACTACATTTGTCATAAAAGCAGGGTTGATGGGTCTTATCCTCGGAACATGCTTAATATTACCTTGCTTGGTCCCCTTGGTATTGCAGTCTATCAGGACCATTTTAGAGGCTACTATTTAAAAAAAAAAAAACAGCTGACTATATAATAATGTTATAAAAATACAAACCTCTAGATCAAGATGGTGCTCCTTGACCCTAAGTGGGTCCAAGCATCAAAAGGGGGAATGATATAGCAGGTAGGAGGGCCAGAAGAGAAACAGACAGGCTGTGTTCTGATAAGAAGTCATGGAGAAGGGATGGCAAAGCAGAGAGATAAATCTTAAAGAATTGAAGCATGAAGATGGTCACATAGCACTGGGGAATGGAATACCCAATGAAGTCACATGCAGCCATATGTGGGTTGAGCTTTCCTTATTGCTTCTGTAACCTGCTTGCAAGGGTATATAAGGTGAGAACTCTTTGTTCTCCAGGCTCAGCCTTTGAACACGAGTCTGCTGAGTCTGTGTCAGCACAGTAAAACATTGCTTCCTGCTAAACTGCCTCAGTGTCCCATGTCTCAGCTTGAGATTACTGCAACAATTTCTGTATGTTAATTTTGTATCTTAACAAAATTTACTTTGCCAAAAGAGTTTATGATTTCTAGTTTTTTGGTAGAGTTTTTGGGGTCATTTAGATACAGGATCATGTCATCTGCAAATGGGGATAGTTTAATTTCTTCCTTCCCTATTTGAATCCCTTTTATTTCTTGTTCTTGTCTTAAACTGCTCTGGCCAGGAATTCCAAAACTATATTGAATAGGAGTGGGGAAAGCAGACAGCCTTGTCTCATTCCTGACTTTAATGGGAAAGATTTCAGTTGTTCTACATTTAGTATGATATTAGCTCTAGGTTTGTCATATATAGCCTTTATTATGTTGAGGAATATTCCTTCTAGTCCTCGTTTCTTCAGAGTTTTTATCAAGAAAGGGTGTTAGATTTTATCAAAGGCTTCTTCTTTGTTTATTGAGAAGATTATGTGGTTTTTGTCCTTCCTTCTGTTTATATGCTATATTATGTTTATGGATTTATGTATGTTGAACCTTCCTTGCTTCCCTGGAATGAAACAAACTTGGTCATGTTGTATGATCTTTTTGACATGTTGTTAAATTCTGTTTGCCAGTATTTTGTTGAGAACCTTTGCATCTTTATTCATTAAAGATATTGCTCTATAATTTTCTTTTCTGGCTATGTCCTTATTGGGTTTTGGAATGAGTGTAATGCTGGCTTCATAGAGTGAATTTGATTATGTTCCTTCCCTTTTTATTTCCTGGAAAAGTTTAAGGAGTATTGGTGTTAGTGCTTCAAAGGTTTGGTGAAATTTGCCCATGAATCCAACAGGTTCATTTTCATTGCATATAATAGGACTATTTAGGTATTTAATATCTTCTTGGTTCAATTTTGGTTGGTTATATGCATCTAGGAATTTATCCATTTCATCTAGATTTTCTAGTTTACTTGAATATAAGTTTTCAAAGTACTTTCTAATGATTCTCTGGATTTCATTTGTATTCGTGGTTATGTGCCCCCTTTCATCTCTGATTTTATTAATTTGGGTCTTTTTTTCTCTCCTCCATTTTGTCATGTTGGCTAAGAGTTTGTCGATCTTGTTAATCTTTTCAAAGAATCAAAATTTTGTTTCATTGATTCTTTGTATAGTTTTTTTGGTTTTGATCTCATTGAGCTCAGTCTTGATCTTTATTATTTCTCTCCATCTGCTGATTTGGGTTTTGGTTTGTTCTTGTTCTTCTAGGACCTTAAGATGCATCATTAGGTTATTTATTTGAGAGGTCTCTGTGTTTCTTTTTTTTTATGTGGGCACTTACAGCGATAAATTTTCCCCTTAGTATTGCCTTTGCTGTGTCCCACAGATTCTGATAGGTTGTATTTTCATTTTCATTGGATTTTAGGAACTTTTTGATTTCTTCCCTTATTTCTTCAGTCATCCATTGGTTTTTCAGCAGTGTGTTGTTTAGTCTCAATGTGTTTGCATATTTTCTGTGATTTCTTTTGTTTTTGAGGTCTAGTTTTATTCCATTGTGATCTGATATGATGCAGGGGGTTATTTCGATTTTCTTGAATTTAATGAGACTTGCTTTGTGTCCTAAAATATGATCTATTTTGAAGAAAATTCCATGAGCTGCGGAAAAGAATGCAGATTGGCTAGTTTTTTGGGTGAAATACTCTGTAGATATCAACCATGTCTATTTGGTCTAATGTATGGAGTAGCTCTAAAGTTTCTTTATTGATCTTTTGCCTGGATGACCTATCTATTGGTGACAATGGGGTGTTGAGGTCTCCCACTATCACTGTGTTAGGTCTATCTGTGCTCTTTGGGCCATTTGATTTTGGTTTTTTTTAAAGATAGATGGGTACCACTGTTTTTTGTGCATATGTGTTAAGGATTGATATTTCCTCTTGAAGAATTGTTCCCTTAATTGATGTGAAGTGACCTCCATTGTCTCTTCTGATTGGTTTTAGTCTGAAGTGTATTTTGTCAGATATGAGTATGGCTACTCCTGCCTGTTTATGGGGTCCATTTGCTTGGAAAACTTTTTTCCACCTATTAACTCTAAGCCAGTGTTTATTTTTTTTCTGTGAGATGAGTCTCTTGTAATCAAAACATTATAGAATATTGTTGGGTCTTTTTTTTTTTTTAACCCAGTTTGCCATTCTATGTCTTTTGATTGAGGCATTGAGGCCATTTACTTTTAGTGTTAATATTGAGAGGTGCCTGTCCAGCCATTTTTATTCCCCTGTTGTTTAGTTTTACCTATTCCTTGTTTACCGGTCTGCTTGCTCAAAAGGGCTTATTCTTTGTTGAGTCTTCCTGTCTCATTTTAGTTTCTTCTTCTTCATATAAATGTCTCTTAAGTATCTTCTGTAGTGCTGGCTCAGTAGTCACAAATTTCTTTAGTTTTTCCTTGTTGTGGAAGTTTTTCATTTCTCCTTCAATTAGGAAGGAGAGTTTTGGTGGATAGACTAGTCTGGGTTGACTTTGCTTTCTTTCAGGGCCTGAATTATATCTTTCCCTGGACTTCTTGCATTTAGAGTTTGAGTTGAGAAATCTGCTGTTATTCTAATGGGTTTGCCTTTATATGTGACTTGTCTTTTTTCTTTTGCAGCTTTCAGAATTCTTGCTTTGTCCTGTGTGCTGAGTGTTTTGATTATGATGTGTCTGGGAGTGTTTCTTTTTTGGTTCTGATGGCTTGGTGTTCTGTAAGCTTCCTGTTCCTGGGTGACTCTATCTTTCTTGAGGTCAGGGTATTTTTCAGCTATTATTCTATTGAATAAGTTACTGATGCCTTTAGTTTATATCTCCTCTCCTTCTTCCATACCCATGATCTTGGGTTTGGTCTTTTCATGGTATCCCAGATATCTTTTATGTTCCATTTGTATTTTCTTAGCATTCTTTTATGATCTTTTACTGTTTGGTCAAATTCCTCTACCCTATTTCTAATGCTCTATTTTCAACTTGCTCTACTCTGTTTTCCAAGTTTTCAATTGAGATTTTTATTTGCAATATTAAGTTTTTAATTTTGGATTGATTATTTTTCAGGATTTCCATATCTTTATTGATTTCCTCTTTCATATACTGGATGGTCTTCTTAATTTCATTCATCTGTCTGTTTGTATTCTCTTTGAATTCATTTGATTGTTTATTCATGTCCTCTTTGAGATCAAATACTAGCTTTTGTGTTTCTTCTTTGAGAATCACTTAAACCATTATTTTTTGGAATTCTTTATTGATATCTCTTCTTCTATGCAGTTGTTTAGATCCTTAGTGGTGGAATTAGCTTTTGAGGGACAGCAGTTGTCTTGCTGTTTCATTCTGTGTTGAAATTTATGCATCTGTAATTGCTTTTGGTTAGGATTCTAATCTCTTGTGCCCCTGTAGTTGGGGTTTTGAATTTTTTTCTCCTGGAGCTCTAGCAGTTTTCCTCAAAGAGGGGGTATGCTGGAAATGTTATCCCTTGCATGGTTCTTTTTGTGGTGCAGATTACCTCTTTCTTCCCTCAGCAAGGGGGTTGGAGTTCCCGCTCTTTGATGGGGGCATGTGGACTCTTCTGCAGTTGTGTGGAGCATGCCAGGTCTCTGCACTGTGGGAGACAGGCCTCCTAGCACCTGCAGAGCAGTGGATTGCCACTCAGTGGAGGAGCTGGGATTCCAGCTCATGGAGAGGAGAGACAGGACTCTCCTGCAGGGAAGTGCAGGGTGAAGTGCTGGGCTTTTGTGCACCTTGGGAATGCAGGCCTTCTGGTGCCACCTGCAGAGTAGCAGTTTCCAGATTTCCTCCCTTCAGTGGGGAATCTGGTGTTCTCATTCTTTAATGGGGGAGTGGGGGCTCTCCCATTGTTAGAGACAGTGGGGTGCACTGGGCCTCTATGCGCCTTAGGAGGCTGGCCTCTTGGCAGCTGCAGAGTAGTAGATTGCCACTCAGAGGAGAAGTTGGGGTTCCAGATCTTAGGCAGGAGATACTGGACTCTCCTGTAGGCAGGCAAGGTGGGAAGTGCAGGGCCTCTGTGCACCTCAGGAGGCAGGCCTTCTGTTGCCACTCACTGAGTAGCAGGTTACAGCTTTCCTTCCCTCAGTTGAGAATCTAGCATTTTTGGTCTTCAGTGGAGAAGTGGGGGCTCTTGTGTAGTCAGGCACAGTGGCAAGTGCTGGGCCTTTTTGTGCCTTAAGGAAGTGGGTCTCCTGGCACCCACAGAATGGCAGATTAGCACTCAGTGGAGGAGCTGGGTTCCCACTCTTTGATGGGGCAGCAGGGCTCTCCCACCAGAGGTCTTGGTGGTCAGCACTGGGCCTCCATGCTTTGTGGGGAGGGAAACCTCCTGGTTCCAGCAGAAGAGCAAAGTGTGGAGCCTGGGGTTCACTTGTGTGTGTGGCAGTGGGCTCCTGGCACTGAGTATCAAGTTGAGGGCAACAAAGCCAGCAGCTTGAATCTTCTGGTGCCCACAATGCAGTGAAGGCCCTGAGGCCTACTTGCGTTGGGGTGCGGGCTTCTAGGAGCCACAGCAGCTGCTACAGGCACAGGGGAACCAAGCCTTCAGGCAGCAGGAGCCCTGGGGCCTGCTTGCTGTCATAGACTACCAGGAGCCACAGCAGCTGCTGCAGGCGTGAGGGATCCAAGCCCGTGGGTAGCAGGAGTTCTGGGGCCTGCTTGCTGGGCATGAGCTCCAGGAGGGCGGTATAGTAGCACTGCAGGCACGGGGGAACCAAGCTTTTTGTAGCAGGAGCCCTTAGGCCTGCTTGCTGGCATGGAGTACCAGGAGCCACAGGAGTTTCTGCAGGTATGGGGGATCCAAGCTTGTGGGCAGTGAGAGTTCTGGGGCCTGCTTGCCACATGCCAGTGTCCAACAATCACAGGAGCTGCTGCAGTCACAGGAGAACAAAGCCTGTGGGCAGCATGAGCTCTGGGGCCTGTTTTCTGGCACAGGTTTCTGAGAATACAGTACAGCAGCTGCTGCTGGCATAGGGGAATCAAGCTTTCTGTTACCTGTGGAGCAGCAGGATCCATGGGTCCTGCTTATACAGGGGTGCCAATTTCCCTGGAGTTTCAGAATGAAGGTAGCAGGTCATGTAGAAAGGAAGAGCATGTGGAGCTCCAGGTTCCTCTGTGTGCCAGGAAGGAGGACTTACCACCAAGTGTAGCAATGCAGCAACTTCAGGGGCAGGGGATCAGGAATGCTGAACTGTGAGTTGTACTTCCCATTCTTCCCATGATTTTGCTTCTCTTTGTGGATTTGGAGAAGGCTTTATTTCTTGCTGGTTATGGGACCCTGTGGGTGCCTTTTGGGGCCCCCTGATCTTCCTTCTTCAGGGTGGTTAGTCGCCACTGGGATATAGGAATGTCAACAATTCACCATCTTTGGAAGTATCTTGAAATTACTTTAAATGTATGAAGAATGAATATGGCAATTTAAAGACTGTCAAACTAGACTTCTCAATAATAGCAACATGATACTGCTTACAAAAAGACAATATAAGATAAAAGTATAAGAACTCAGGAAGTTTGAAAGCAAAATAAGAGAAAATTATGACATACCCTTCAAACATTGCCAAATGAAGGTTCTGAGGTAAGATGATAGATTAGAAGTTCCTTCTGTGTGACTTTGAATGACAAGAGTCATGGTACCAAAGGAGACACTACATTCTGAGGAGAGAAAAAGAAGACCATTGGGCATGGAGGCAGAAGTGAAGCTTCTGAAGTGAATGCAGTCCTGATGCTGACAGCATCCGTGGACTGGCCCAGCCCTCTGCCCCCACACAGCATCATCCTGTACCATGAGAACAGGGAGGAGCTAAGACTCCAGAACTAAACCTGGAAAGAAGCTCTCCTCCCCCTCTTCTCCTCCTCCTTCTTCTCTTCCTCTTTCTCCTCCTCCTTCTTCTTTTCCTCCTCCTCTTCCTCTTCCTTCTTTTCCTTCTCCTCCCTCTCCTCTTCCTCTTTCTTCTCCTCTCCCTTTCTGCTCCTCCTTCTTCCTTCTCCTACCTTTTTAAAAAACTTCTTTCTCTTTACTATATTTTACATGTAATTTTTTACTTTATTTTAATTTTTCAATCTTCAATGGTTTTACTTTTCTTCTTCTTCTTACTTTCATCTAATTTTATTTACATATTTTCCTTTATTTTGTAGTCAAATTTGTTATCTCTTGCTCTTTTCTCTTCCTCATATTCTTTTCCTTATTTTTTGGAGGGAGTGGGGAAATGTTGAGATTTGAACTCAGGATCTTGTACTTGCTATAGAGGTACTTGAACCATGCTTCCAATACTTTCTTTGCTTTCCTTATTTTTCAGGAAGAGTCTCAGATTTTTGCCCAGTCTGGCCTTAGACTGAGATTCTCCTATCTATTCTTCCCACATAGCTGGGATTATAGATGTTAACCACTACACCCAGCTTGTTTGTTGAGATGGGGGGGGTCTCACTAACTTTTTGCATGGTCTAGTCTTGGAACTGCAATCCTACCAATCTCACCTCCCAAGTAGCTGGTATTATAGATATAAGCCACTGCATCCAGCCTCTTTTCTTCTTTTTCTTTAAACTTCCTCTTTTTGTCCTTTCCCTGTTCTCCTCCTTTATTTTATTCTTGTATTATTATTACTTTTGTCTTTATTGATTTTAACTTCATAGTTTATTTTACCTTATTTTTCTTCTTTCTTTTCTATGGTTATTTGTAGTGGAAAAGTGCTCTTTAATTGATTTTTATTGTATTTCTATATCTGGCTTGTTTTGGTGTATTCCTGTAACACACATTTGTGTTCTCTCAGAACAGTACTGGGAATTGAACCCTCAGGGGAAGGTTGATCACTACGAGGGCTTCTATATGAAACTGGAAGAGTTATCCATCCCAACAGATGCATAAATTATAACAGAAACACAAGACATATGAAAAAGTAAGGCAGCATGACTCTTCCAGAAATTCATAACACTACAAAAACTTAATCCAAAAATGTTGAAATGATTGAAATTCCACACACAAAAATTAAAAGTCTAGTTTAGAAAATGAGGCTGGGCACAGTGGTTCACACTTCTAATTCCAGCTACATAGGAGGTAGAGATTGGTAGGATTATGGTGTGAGGCCAGCCCAGGCAAAAAGTTAGTAAGATCCCATGTTAACAAATAAACCAGGTATAGTAGTACACACCTGTTGTCCCACCTATGCAGGAGGTTTAAATAGGAAAAATGCAGTCTCAGGCCAACCCAGGCATAAACATGAGACCCAATCTAAAAATAACCTACAGTAAAAAGGGCTAGATCTGCAACTCAAGTGGAAGAACATTTGCCTAGCAAGAACAAGGCCCTGAGCTCAAACCCTGGTACTGCCAAAAAAAAAAAAAAATCAATGATTTCCAAGAGGGTTCAAATAAACAGATGAATGAAGCAAAAAAAAGTTAATTCAAGACTTGAATGAGAAATTCAACAATTTGGGCAAACAATTCAGCAAAGAGAGATTCTGAAAGAAAAAAACTGGAAACCTCAGAAAGAAAAACCTCAATAAGTCAAATGAAAAATGCAATGGAAAGCATCACCAATGGGCTAGACCTGGAGGAAGAAAGAATACTGGGGATTGAAGGCAAAGTTGAAGGACTATCACATTCAGATAGCAATAGGAAAAAAATAAGCAATCATGACTACAATATTCAAGACCTCTGAGGTACAATTAAGAGACAAAATCTATGGATCTGTGATATAAAAATGTGAATCAAGATATAGACTAAAGGCATAGAAAAATTATTCAATAAAATTATAGCAGAAAATTTCCCAAATCTATGGAAAGAAATGGACATCCAAGTATAGCAGTCATTTAAAACCCCAAATACACGTGACCAGAAAAGAACTCCTCCACATAATATTTTGGAGAAATGCTAAGAGTAAAGAACAAAGAAAGAATATTGAAAGCTGAATGAGAGAAATGCCAAATTACTTACAAAGGTAAACCTTTCAAGATAACAGCATATATGTCAGCAGAAACCCTAATGGCCAGGAAAGCATGGTTTGATGTGTTTTAAGCCCTGAAACAAAATGACTGCCAACTAAAATTAGTATATCCCGTAAATTGATCCTTTAAAGTAGAAGGAAAAATAAAGACCTTCCACAGTAAATATAAACCAATGCAATTCATAAGCATTAAGCCAACACTGAAGAAGAAACTCAGGAATACTAAACACACAAGAAGAAGAAAGATATACACAAGCATGAGAGCTTGGGAAAGAATAAATCTTATTAGAATAGGTAAGTGAGAATTAGGAAAGAATCAAACTTTATTAACTCAGTAAAGCAGAAAACCTCTAAGATGAATAAGGAAGAAATTAGTACATCCTTTTAATAATTACCCTAAAAGTTAATGGTCTTATTTTCCAATTAAAAGATGCAGGTTGGCTGAGTGAATTAAAAAAGCAAGATCCAACTATTTTCTGCCTGCAAAAAACTCAACTTACTGAAGACAGAAATTGAAAGGATGAAAAATGATACTTCAAGCAAATGAAATTCAAAACTCAAGCAAGATTGGCTATATTCATACATGACAAAGTAAAATTACAAAAGATTATGAAGCTCACTACATATTAAATAAGGGAACAGTCCATAAAGAAGAAATCATGATTATAAATAAAAATGCACTGAACATTGGAGTACCCAATGTCCCAGAACAAACACTAACAGACATAAAAGCACAAATACAATACTAGTGGTTGTCTTCAATACCCCACTCTCAGGGTGTTTGCTCCCATTTCCTGCATGGGGAATAGGAAATGTTTCTCTCCTTTTCCTCCCCGTCTCTGTACTTTATCCTGTTATACTAAAATAAATCCTTGCTGAAACTTCAAAAAAACAAAATCTCACTCTCATAAATAGAAAGATAATTCAGACCAAAAACTCAACAAATAAACTGTACCATAGATCAAATGGCCTTAACAGACATCTATAGTGTATTTCATACAACAGGTGAAAAATATGCTTTCTTCTCAGATGCCTGTGGAACTTTCTCCAAAGTTCCACAGTTTATGAGGACATAAAATAAATTTTAATGAATACAAAAATGAAATAATTACTTTTTTGCTCATTTATTCATATGTGCATACATTGTTTGGGTCATTTCTCCCCCCGACCCCCATCCCTTCCCTCTCCTCCCCAAAGCCCCTTGCTTCCAGGCAAACCTGTTCTGCCCTTTTCTCTGATTTTGTTGAAGAGAAGACATAAGCAATAATAAGAGAGGCAGAGCAATTTTGCTAGTTGAGATAAGGATAGCTATACAGAGAGATTCCTAGCATTACTTCCATGCACAAGTGTGTTATAATCCAAATTGATTCATGTCTACCTGATCTTTTCACTAGTTCCTGGTCCCCTTCCCACATTGACCTCTGTCACTTTAAGGTTTTTGTATTAGGTCCTCTGCAGTGGGGACATCAAACACTTTCATGTTTTGGGTTTCCTACTAATCCCCATACCTCCCATATGTGCTCCCCCCTTAGCATGTGACCCAAGTCCAACCACTTTGTTGTATTTGCCCTAGATCTAAGGTCCACATATGAAGAAGAATGTACGATTTTTGGTCTTCTGAAACTAGCTAACCTCGCTCAGAATGATGTTCTCCAGTTCCATCCATTTACTTGAAAATGATAAGATTTCATTATTCTTCATGGCTGAGTAAAACTCCATTGTGTATAAGTACCACATTTTCTTAATCCATTCATATGTAGTGGGGCATCTTTGTTGTTTCCATAACTTGGCTATTGTGAATAGCACTGCAATAAACATGGGTGTGCAGGTACCTCTGGAGTAACCTGTGTCACATTCCATTGGGTATATCCCCAGGAGTGGGATTGCTGGATCATATGGCAGATCTATGTTTAGATTATTAAGAAGCCTCCATATTTTTTTCCAGAGTGGTTGCAATAGCTTGCATCCCACCAGTAGTGTACGAGGATTCCTTTTACCCCACATCCAGGCCAACACCTGTTGTTGGTGGTGTTTTTGATGATGGCTATTCGAACAGGGGTGAGGTGGAATCTTAGTGTGGTTTTGATTTGCATTTCCTTTATAGCTAGAGATGGTGAGCATTTTTTCATGTTTTTTGGCCATTTGAATTTCTTCTTTTGAGAAAGTTCTGTTTAGTTCAGTTGCTCATTTCTTTATTGGTTCATTGATTTGGGGAGAGTTGAGTTTCTTAAGTTCCCTGTATATTCTGATTATCATTCCTTTGTCTGATGTGTAGCTGGCAAATATTTTCTCCCACTCTGTGGGTAGTCTCTTCAGTTTAGAGACCATTTCTTTTGTTGTGCAGAAACTTTCTAATTTTATGAAGTCCCATTTGTCCATCTTTCTCTTAGTTGCTGAGCTGCTGGGGTTCTATTGAGGAAGTCCTTGCCTATACCTATTACTTCCAAAGAATTCCCTACTCTTTCCTGTACTAACTTCAGAATTTTGGGTCTGATATTAAGGTCCTTGATCCATTTTGAGTTGATACCAATATAGGACAATAAGCATGGATCTAGTTTCAGATTTTTGCAGATGGATAACAACTTTTTCCAGCAACATTTCTTTTCTCCATGATATGTTTTTGGCATCTTTGTCAAAAATAAGGTGGGAATAGTTGTGTGGCTTCATATCCAGGTCCTCTATTCTGTTCCACTGGTCTTCATGTCTGTTTTTGTACCAGTACCATACTGTTTGTATTGCTATTACTTTGTAATATAGTTTGAAGTCAGGTATTGTGATACTTCCAGTATTGCTCTTTTTACTGAGTATTGCCTTGGCTATTTGTGGTCTCTTGTGTTTCTAAATGAACGTTAGGGTAGATTTTTCAATCTCTGTGATGAATGTCATTGGGATTTTGATGGGAATTGCATTAAGGTTGCTTTAGGTAGTATAGCCATTTTTACTATGTTGATTCTACCAATCCATCACCATGGGAGATTTTTCCACCTTCTGTAGTCTTCCTTAATCTCTTTCTTCAGGGGCTTGTAGTTCTCCTTGTAGAGGTCATTCACATCCTTTGTTAAGTTTACTCCTAGGTATTTTTTTGAGGCTATTGTAAATGGAATTGTTTCCATATATTCTTTCTCAGTTTGTTCATTATTGGTGTATAGAAAAGCTAATGATTTTTGTAAGTTGATTTTGTATCCTGCCACCTTGCTAAGCTGTTTATGGTGTCTAGGAGTTTTTGGGTAGAGTTTTTTGGGTCTTTAAGGTATAGGATCATGTCATCTGGAAATCGGGATATTTTGACAGTTCCTTTACCTATTTGTGTTCCTTTTATTTCTTCTTCTTGCCTAATTGCTCTGGCTAGGAATTCCAGGACTATGTTGAATAGGATTGGGGAGAGTGGGCATCCTTGTCTCATTCCTGATTTTAGGGGAAATGGTTTCAGTTTTTCTCCATTAAGTATGATGTTGGCTATAGGTTTGTCATATATAGCCTTTACAATATTGAGGTACTTTCCTTCTATTCCTAGTTTTCTTAGAGCTTTTATCATGAAGTGTTGTTGGATCTTTTTTAAGGCTTTTTCTGCATCTATTGAGATGATCAAGTGGTTTTTGTCTTTGTTTCTATTAATGTACTGCATTACATGTATAGATTTGTGTATGTTGATCCACCCCTGCATCCCTGGGATGAAGCCAATGATCTTTTTGATGTGTTGTTGGATTCAATTTGCCATTATTTTGTTGAGGATTTTTGCATCAATGTTCATTAAGGAGTTTGGCCTATAGTTCTCCTTTCTGGAGGTGTCTTTGTCTGGTTTGGGGATAAGTGTAATACTGGCTTCATAAAATGAGTTAGGCAGTTTTCCTTCCCTTTCTATTTCATGGAAAAATTTAAGGAGAGTTGGTATTAGTTCTTCTTTAAAGGTCTGATAGAATTCAGCAGAGAATCCATCAGGTCCTGGACTTTTCTTTTTTGGGAGACTCTTGATTGCTGCTTCAATTTCATTTTCTGTTATAGATCTATTCTGGTGATTAATATCTTCTTGGTTCAATTTTTGATGGTCATAAATATCTAGAAATCTGTCCATTTCTTCAAGATTTTCAGTTATTAGAATATAGGTTCTCAAAGTAGTCTCTGTTGATTTCCTAGATTTCCATGGTGTTTGTTGTTATCTCCCCTTTTGCATTTCTGATTTTACTGATTTGGGTTTTTTCTCTCCTCATTTATTCAGGTTTGCCAGGAGTCTGTCAATCTTATTTATTTTTTCAAAGAACCAGCTTTTTGTTTCATTGATTGTTTGTATGGGTTTTTTTGTTTGTTTCTATTTCATTAATTTTGGCCTTTTATTTTTATTATTTCTCTCCTTCTGCTTGTTTTGGGGTTTGTTTGTTCTTGTTTTTCTAGAAATTTGAGATGTAGCATTAGGTCATTGATTTGAGATCTTTCTGTCCTTTTAATATATGAACTAATGGCTATAAACTTTCCTCTTAGGATTGCCTTTGTCCCATTGGTTCCAATAGGTTGTGTTTTCATTTTCATTAACTTCCAGGAAACTTTTATCCTTTTTTATTTAATCAATGACCAAACAACAGTTCATCTTATAATTGTTTGCATGTTTTTGTTGTTGAGTTCTAGTTTTAATGCATTGTGATCAGCTAGAATGCATGGGATTATTTCTATTTTCTTATATTTGCTGAGGCTTGCTTTGTGCCCTAAGATATGGTCAGTTTTGACGAAGGTTCCATGGGCTGCTGAGAAGAATATATATTGTGCAGAAGTTGGATGAAATATTCTGTAGACATCAGCTAGGTCCATTTGATCAATGATGTGATTTAGTTCTAGAATTTCTTTATTGATTTTTTTTGTTTGGATGACCTATCTATTGGTGATAGGGGGTATTAAAGTCTTCCACTACCACTGTGTTGGAGTCTATATATGTTTTTAAGTTCTTCAGAGTATGTTTGATGAAATTGGGTGCATATAAGTTGATTATTGTTATTTCCTTTTGGTGTATTTCACCTTTTATTAGTATGGAGTGTACTTCTTTATCTCATTTGATCAATGCAAGTTTGAAGTCTACTTTGTCCAAGATAAGCATTGCTACTCCTGCCTGTTTTCAGGGGCCATTGGCTTGGTAAATCTTCTCCAGCCTTTCACCCTAAGCCAGTGCTTGTTTCTGTTGATGAGGTGGGTCTCCTGTAAGCAACAGATTGTTGGATCTTCCTTTTTAATCCAGTTTGCCAAACAGTGTCTTTTGATGGGGAGTTAAGTCCGTTAACATTCAGTGTTAATATTGATAGGTATGTGGTGATTCCTGTCATTTAGTTGATTTTGTTGTTTAAGGGTTTAATTGTGTGCAGCTGAATCAATGTTACTCTCTGATTCCTTGTCTTTTCTTCTCCTGTGGTTGGTACTTACTATCCTTTCATGGTTTTGTTTGCTTTCATTTTTGTGTGCAGAATTCCTTGAAGAATCTTTTATCGTGGTGGGCTGGTGGTCATATATTGTTTTAGTTTCTGCTTGTCATGGAAGAGTTTTATTACTCCATCTATCTTGAATGATAATTTTGCTGGGTAGAGTATCCTAGGGTTGAAGTTATTTATACCTTACTCCATGCTCTTTTTGCTTTTAAGATTTCTGCTGAGAAATCTGCTGTGATTTTGATGGGTTTACCTTTGTATGTTATTTGGTTTTTTCTCTTTTACAGACTTCGATATTCTTTCTCTATTCTCTGTGCTTGTTGTTTTAAAGATAATATGTCATGGGGTAGTTCTATTTTGGTCAAGTCTTTTTGGTGTCCTGGAGGCTTCCTGTACCTGAATGGGCATAGTTTTCTCTAGATTTGTGAAATTTTCCGTTATTATTTTGTTGAATATATTACAAATTCCTTTTGCTCACACCTCTTCTCCTTCTCCAATGCCCATGATTCTCAGGTTTGTTCTTTTGATGGAGTCAGTGAGTTCTTGCATATTCCTTTCATAGGTTTTGAGTTGTTTGACTAATAGTGCTTCAGTTTTTCCTTTAATTTCCATTTCATCTTCCAGTCCTGAGATTCTGTCTTCCACTTGTTATAGTTTGCTGGAGTGGCCTTCCATTGTGCTTTGTATTTCTGTTTCATTCTTTTTTCTAAAGTTTTCCATATCATGGGTCACTTCCTCTTTAATATTGTCAATTTTCATCTTTGATTCATTTATCTCTCTATTTATAGTGTTCTCTGTTTCACTTGGTGTTTATTTAGAGTTCCTATGAGTTCATTTATTTGTTTTTCTGCCTTCTCATATTCTTTATTTTTGTTGTGCTTGAGTTTCTTGAGTGCCTGTTGTACATTTTGGTTGACCATGTCTAGTAACATCTCTATGAAACTCCAGTGATTACTTGCAGGATTTCTTCTTTCATGGTATTCTTGTGGGCTTTGTTGGGTTCCTTGGCATAATTTATCTTTGTTTTGTTGGAGTCTGCAACTGGATATCCATTTTCTTCATTTCCCTCTGAATCCTGTATTAATTTATTTTGGTGAGGGGGAGAATGGTTTTCATCCCTTTTTCATCTTCCCAATGCTCCACTTGGTACTGCGTAATTATGTTCTTGATAGGCTGTTGGTGGTTTCAGTCACCTGTTTTCTTTCCCTTGGCTTAGTTTTGTTTTGTGGATGTATTCAGTTTTAGTTTAGTGTATGTATGCTGTTTCTGTCCTTGGTCTGTGTGCAATTTAGTATGAGCTAACTCATAATAGTAAAACTAACAAAACAAAGAAAGAAAGAAAAGAAAAAAAAAAGAAAACCAAAGAAATTAACAGGGAGAGGTGGTGGACAAACAAACAGGGAGCAAAACAAACAAACAAACACAATAAAAAATTCCAGGTTCAGGAATGGTAGAATTTCAGTCTTAGTAGTTCTCGTGTTACTCCTTCAGCATGCAGTCCTGGTGTTGATATTTACGCAGAAGCACTTTCTTAGTCTCACCAGGTGGTTGGGGAAACTCACCAGTTGTTTTTCCTGACTTTCAGTGGCAGCTGCTTAGTCAGCTTCTTCCTCAGTGAGGTGTGGCTTGTCCTCAGGTTCTGGAGAACAGCTCTGTGGCCCACTAGCCATCCTGCTTTGGATTTGGGTTTTCACTGTGTTTGTTTATTGGGGGCTTATTTCTTTGCCACACCCCCTTGCTCTGAGACAAGGTCAGAGATCCATCAGCCCACTCCCTGCTGTCAGTGTGTTATGCTGGTTTGCTGATTGTTTTTCAATTTTGCAGCATCGTTTGACTTTGGATGTTGCTAACTGGCTCAGGATATGAACTTTGTGGGCCACTATCTGTCTTATTTCAGGCAGCAGCTTATCACCCATCCGCTGTCAGCCCTCTGCCCTTCCTGTCTATGTTTACTGAAAGTTCCCATGGAGATCAGCTCCTTGCCCCTCCCCTCTTCTCTGGTGCACTTATAGCACCCTATCCCCTCTGTTGTGTGTTCCTTTTCAGTTCCTTGTTTATTATTCAGTTTTTTTGTTTTTTTGTTTTTTTTTTTTTTGCTGGACAGGGATCAGCCTGCCCAGGGGGCTATGCTGGTTTATCCCAGGGTTTGCCGTGGGAATTCTGCATGATGCTTATTTGCTCACCTGTTGGTCTGCTGGATGTCTCCCAAGCAGGTTTGGAGCTGTCATCTGGTGGCACGGGAGCCCTCCTGATTTCTCAGTGTAACATGGCATGGAGAAGCTTTGTATGGGCTGGGGGTTCAGGGTGTCAAAGTTTTGATTCTTCTTGGTGCTTTTTTTCTGCCAAGTGTGGCTCCAGTGTCTCTGTAAGATTTTTTTTTTCCATTTTTCTTTTATTATTCATATGTGCATACAAGGCTTGGTTCATTTCTCCCCCCTGCCCCCACCCCCTCCCTTACCACCCACTCCAACCCCTCCCGCTCCCCCCCTCAATACCCAGCAGAAACTATTTTGCCCTTATCTCTAATTTTGTTGTAGAGAGAGTATAAGCAATAATAGGAAGGAACAAGGGGTTTTGCTGGTTGAGATAAGGATAGCTATACAGGGCATTGACTCACATTGATTTCCTGTGCATGGGTGTTACCTTCTAGGTTAATTCTTTTTGATCTAACCTTTTCTCTAGTTCCTGGTCCCCTTTTCCTATTGGCCTCAGTTGCTTTAAGGTATCTGCTTTAGTTTCTCTGCATTAAGGGCAACAAATGCTAGCTAGTTTTTTAGGTGTCTTACCTATCCTCACCCCTCCCTTGTGTGCTCTCGCTTTTATCATGTGCTCATAGTCCAATCCCCTTGTTGTGTTTGCCCTTGATCTAATGTCCACATATGAGGGAGAACATACGATTTTTGGTCTTTTGAGCCAGGCTAACCTCACTCAGAATGATGTTCTCCAATTCCATCCATTTACCAGCGAATGATAACATTTCGTTCTTCTTCATGGCTGCATAAAATTCCATTGTGTATAGATACCACATTTTCTTAATCCATTCGTCAGTGGTGGGGCATCTTGGCTGTTTCCATAACTTGGCTATTGTGAATAGTGCCGCAATAAACATGGATGTGCAGGTGCCTCTGGAGTAACAGTCTTTTGGGTATATCCCCAAGAGTGGTATTGCTGGATCAAATGGTAGATCGATGTCCAGCTTTTTAAGTAGCCTCCAAATTTTTTTCCAGAGTGGTTGTACTAGTCTACATTCCCACCAACAGTGTAAGAGGGTTCCTTTTTCCCCGCATCCTCGCCAACACCTGTTGTTGGTGGTGTTGCTGATGATGGCTATTCTAACAGGGGTGAGGTGGAATCTTAGTGTGGTTTTAATTTGCATTTCCTTTATTGCTAGGGATGGTGAGCATTTTTTCATGTGTTTTCTGGCCATTTGAATTTCTTCTTTTGAGAAAGTTCTGTTTAGTTCACTTGCCCATTTCTTTATTGGTTCATTAGTTTTGGGAGAATTTAGTTTTTTAAGTTCCCTGTATATTCTGGTTATCAGTCCTTTGTCTGATGTATAATTGGCAAATATTTTCTCCCACTCTGTGGGTGTTCTCTTCAGTTTAGAGACCATTTCTTTTGATGAACAGAAACTTTTTAGTTTTATGAGGTCCCATTTATCTATGCTATCTCTTAGTTGCTGTGCTGCTGGGGTTTCATTGAGAAAGTTCTTACCTATACCTACTAACTCCAGAGTATTTCCTACTCTTTCTTGTATCAACTTAAGAGTTTGGGGTCTGATATTAAGATCCTTGATCCATTTTGAGTTAATCTTGGTATAGGGTGATATACATGGATCTAGTTTCAGTTTTTTGCAGACTGCTAACCAGTTTTCCCAGCAGTTTTTGTTGAAGAGGCTGCTATTTCTCCATCGTATATTTTTAGCTCCTTTGTCAAAGATAAGTTGCTCATAGTTGTGTGGCTTCATATCTGGATCCTCTATTCTGTTCCACTGGTCTTCATGTCTGTTTTTGTGCCAGTACCATGCTGTTTTTATTGTTATTGCTTTGTAATATAGTTTGAAGTCAGGTATTGTGATACCTCCTGCATTGTTCTTTTGACTGAATATTGCCTTGGCTATTCGTGGCCTCTTGTGTTTCCATATAAATTTCACAGTAGATTTTTCAATCTCTTTAATGAATGTCATTGGAATTTTGATGGGAATTGCATTAAACATGTAGATTACTTTGGGGAGTATCGACATTTTTACTATGTTGATTCTACCAATCCATGAGCATGGGAGATCTCTCCACTTTCTATAGTCTTCCTCAATCTCTTTCTTCAGAAGTGTATAGTTTTCCTTGTAGAGGTCTTTCACATCTTTTGTTAGGTTTACACCTAGGTATTTGATTTTGTTTGAGGCTATTGTAAATGGAATTGTTTTCATACATTCTTTTTCCGTTTGCTCATTGTTAGTGTATAGAAATGCTAATGATTTTTCTATGTTGATTTTATATCCTGCTACCTTGCTATAGCTATTGATGATGTCTAGAAGCTTCTGAGTAGAGTTTTTTGGGTCTTTAAGGTATAGGATCATGTCGTCTGCAAATAGGGATATTTTGACAGTTTCTTTACCTATTTGTATTCCTTTTATTCCTTCTTCTTGCCTAATTGCTCTGGCTAGGAATTCCAGTACTATGTTGAATAGGAGTGGAGATAGTGGGCATCCTTGTCTAGTTCCTGATTTTAGAGGGAATGGTTTTAGTTTTTCTCCGTTAAGTATAATGCTGGCTGTAGGTTTATCATATATAGCTTTTATAATGTTGAGGAACTTTCCTTCTATTCCTAGTTTCCTAGCGGAGCTCACGCTGTCTGCTTCTGCGCTCTATTCACCATCTTGGATCCCTCCCAATTATTTCTCTTATCAGAATATAATAGTAAACTAGAAATCAATAGTTAGTGAAAGAAACTATATAAATTATACAAAAACCATGAAGGTCAAACACTGCACATTTGAATGATGAGTGAATCATTGAAGAAAGCAGCAGAGGGAAATTTAAAAATTCCTAGAATCAAAGGAAAATGAAAACACAATTTATCAGAACCTTTGGAGCACAGTGAGGGCAGTTCTAAGAGAGACATTTATAGCTATGAGTGCCTACATTAAAAAAATCAGAGCAACCTGAAATAAATAACTTAATGTGTACCTCAAGAACTTAGAAAAATAAGAACAAGTTAAACCCAAAATCAGTAGATGGAAAGAAACAATAAAGACTAGGGCAGAAATTAATGAAATGGAGACTAAAGAACCAATGCAAAGTACCAATGACATAAAGAGTTGGTTCTTTAAAAAGATAATATTGACAAATCTTTAGCCAAACTACCCAAAAGACCAAGGGAGAAGACACAAATTAATAAAATAAGAGACAATGAAAGAGATATTACAACAGATACCATTGAACTCCAGGGGATTTTCAGGGAATATTTTGAAAAATATATTCCAATAAATTAGAAAATATAGAAGAAATGAATACATTTCTAGATGCATATTGAACCAAGGGTTGGCAGAGTGGCTCAAGTGGTAGAGCACCTACTTAGCAAGCATGAGACCCTGAGTTCAAACCCCAACACTGCAAAAAAAAGTTGAACCAAAAAGATATAAATAGGCTTAAAATAAGCAATCAAGTTGCATTAATAAAGTGTCCCAAAAAAGAAAATCCCAGGTTTGGGATCAAACAGATTCAATGCTGAATTCTATCAGACCTTAAGAATTAATATCAATGTTCCTCAAACTATTCCATAAAACGGAAGTGAAGGAATGCTTCCAGACAGCCTATTAAGTGAGCATAACCCTGATTCCCAAACCAGATAAAGGTATGACAAAAAAGAAAACTATAAGTTGAGTGTTGGTGGCTAGTGGCTCATGTCTATAATCTTAGCAACTTGGGAAGCTGAGATTGGTAGGGTCGCAGGTCTAGACAAGCCCAGGCAAAATGTCAGAAGACTCCATCTCAACCAACAACTTGGAGTGGTGGACCACACTTGTCATCCCAAGTTTCATGGTAGGTTGCAGTCAGAAGGATCAAGCATCCTGGATGGCCTGAACGAAAAGTTGCAAGACCCCATCTCAGAGGAAAGAGGTTAGATATGGTGGTACATGCTCACCATCTCAGCTATGACAGGAAGTTTAAAATAGGAGGATTGTGGTCCAGGCTGGCCTGGGAAATAGCAAGACCCTATCTCTAAAATGACAAGAGCAAAAAGGGCTGGAAGTGTGGCTCAAGTGGTAGAGTGTAGCAAGCACAAAGCCCTGAGTTCAAACCCCAGCACCACCAAAAAATAAACAATAAAGAAAGCTACAGGCCAATTTCTTTGGTAAATATAGATATAAAAATCCCAAATAAATTATTTGGAAACCAAATTCAACAGCACATTAAAATAATGAAGTTGGTTTTATTCCAAGGATGGAAATGGCTTAACAGACACAAATCAGTAAACATAATACAATGCATATATAGAATCAGGGAAAAAATCATGTGATTCTCTCAATATATCAAAAAACAAAACAAAACAAAACTGTGACAAAATTTAACATCCCTTTAAGATAAAAGCACTGAAGAGACTAGGAATAGAAAGATCATACCTCAGTGTAATAAAGTCTGTATATAACAAATCAACAGCCAACATTACAATGAATGGAGAAATACAGAAAACATTTCCTCTAAAATCAGGAATGAGCTCATCCCAAGTTTCATGGTAGGCTGTGGTCAGAAGGATTGAGCATACAGATAGCCTGAACAGAAAAGTTTGTAAGACTCCATCTCAGTGGAAAGAAGTTAGGTGTGGTGATACATGCCCATCATTCCAGCTATGGCAGGAAGTGTAAAATAGGCTGGCCTGGGCAAACAGCAAGACCCTATCTCCAAAATGACAAGAGCAAAAATGGATGGAGGTGTGGCTTAAGTGGTAGAGTGTCTGTCTAGCAAGCATGAAGGTGACTCAGACCTGCAACCCCAGCTTTTTGGAAAATCATAGTTCAAGGCCAGTCCAGGCAAAAACTTAGCAAGACTCCATCTCAACAAATAAAGGCATGATGATGGCACACACCTGCAAACCCAGCTATGTGGGAGGCATGGGTAGGAGGATAACAATTCAAGGCTATCCCTAGGCAAAATGTGAGGCTGTTCCCTAAAATAACCTAAAGCAAAAGAAGGGCTGGGGGTATGGCTCAAGTAGTAGACCATCTGCCTAACAAGCATAAAGGCCTAAATTCAACTACCAGTACTGCCTATAAATAAATAAAATCAGGAATGAGACAAAGATATCCACTCTTCTCACTCTTACTCAATATTAGTGCTTAAATTCTTAGTTAGAGAAATAAGGCAAGAAGAAGAAATGAAAGGGATATGAATAGCAAAGAAAGAAATCAAAGCATCCCTATTTGCAGATAAAATGATCCTATACTTAAAAGATCCCAAAAAACTCCACCAGGAAACTCATAGATCTGATAAACACTTTTATTGATAGAAATCAATAACTTTTCTATATACTAATAATGAACATACTGGGAAGGAAATCAGGGAAACAATCCCATTCGGAATAACATTGCCTCTCCACCTCCACACACACCCCCAGAAAGAAAACTGAGTGACAAACCTAACCAAGAAAGTAAAAGACCTCTACAATGAAAACTGGAAAATACTGAAGAAAGAAATTTAAGAAGACACTACAAGATGGAAAGACCATGTTTATTAGTTGGCAGGATATTGCAAAAATTACGATATTATGAAATCAATCTATAGATTCGATGAAATTCCCATCAAAATTTCAATGACATTCTTCACAGAAACAGAAAAAGACAATTCTAAAATTCATATGGGAACAAATGACCCCCCCCAAATAACCAAAGCAGTCCTGAACAGAATGAGTAACCCTGGAGGTATCACACTTCCAGATTTCAAATTATACCTAGAGCAAGAGCAACAAAAACAGCATGGTACTGGCACAAAAACAGACATGTAGCCCGATGGAATAGAATAAGAGGACTCAGCAACAATTCCACACAACTACAGTCACTTGATTCTCAACAGAGGTTCCGAAAACATACACTGAAGAAAAGATAGCCTTCTTAAGAAATGCTGCTTGAAAAACTGGGTATCCACATGTAGAAGACCAAAACTAGATTCCTACCTCTCACCCCATACAAAAATCAACTCAAAATAGATGAAAGACTTTGTGGTAAGACCTCAAATTTTGAAACTGTTAGAAAAAAGCATAGAGAAGATATGGACATAAATATTGACTTTAGAATAGAATTCAGTACCTCAGGAAATAATAGCAAGAATTGACAAATGGAATTGAATCACACTAAATTTTTGCACATCAAAGGAAACAATTACCATAGTGAAGGAGATAGCCTACAGAAAGGGAGATAATCTTTTCCAACTGTTCATCTACCGGGGATTAATACCCAGAATATATAAAGAACTCCAAAAACTGAAGACCAAAAGACAAATAATGCAATCAGTAAATGGGCAAATGAACTGAATCAACAGTTCACAAAAGAAGAAGAACAAATGGCCAATAAATGCATAGAAAATCTGCAGCATTTTCACCCATCATGGAAACACAAATCAGAACTTTACTGAGACTGTAAGTCACCAAAGTCACTCAATTGGCTATCACCAAGAAAATGAAAAAAAAAAATGCCTGCAAGTATGTAGGGAATGGGATCCTTATACACTGTTAGTAGGAATGTAAATTAGTGCACCCATATGGAAATCAGTATGCAGTTTCCTCAAAAACTAACAATAGAACTGCCTTATGATTCAGCTATATCAATCCTGGGTATATACTGGGAGGAATCAAAGTTGTAACTGCACATGCATGTTTGTTTCAACACTTTACAAGAGCCAAGTTATGGAGTAAGCCTAATTGCCCATCAATGGATGAATGGGTAAAGAAAATGTGTTATGTATACACACACACACACACACACACACACACAATGGAATATTACTGAGCCATAAAGAAGAATGAAATTATGTCATTTGCAGGAAAATGGATACAATTTAGGTCAGGTTGAGTGAAATAGATTCAAAATGAAAATTTTGTATTCTTCCTCTCACATGCAGAATCTTGGTCCAAAAGAAAAGACATGAATGTATAGGGGGACTATTTGGGAGGATGGAGGGAACTCATAGGAGGGGGACAAGAGAGTGCCATAAGGAGTAAATATGACTAAGGTACATGATATGCATGCATGAAATGCCACAATGAAACCCAATGTTTGTACAATTAATGTATGCTTATAATTTTTTAAAAAAATATATCAAAATAAACAAAAAAACCCATTAACCAAATTGAAGCAAGTGCAGCTATGCAATTATCTGCAAGTAGCTTTTAATTAAGAAAGCATTACCAAAGATAAATAGGGATGTTTAATGATGATAAAAGAATCCACCCATTATTATATCAGGAAGACAAAATAATTCTAAACTTGATTGCACTTTAAAATGTAGCTTAACATTTCTAAGTCAAAAATTAAGAGAGTTAAGGAGTAAGTACACAAATCCATAATCATAGTGAATTTGACACATCTCTTTTGCTAACTAATAGGACAAAAGGCAAAAAAAAAAATCAATGGATAATAAAAGACTTGTATAGCATGATTACTAAATTGTTGGCATTGTGACATATGGAATACTACACTCAACAACCACAGTATATATTATTTTCAAGTGCATTTGAAACATTTGCAAAAATTGACCTGAACCATTAAGAGAAACTACATTTTATTCAGAAGATTGAAATTACACAGAATGCGTTTACTGACCAGGATGAAATTAAGTGTGTGTGGGGGTAAACTTGTTTAAAATGTACTGTACACATCTGTGGGATTATCACAATAAACTTCCTCATGCTATCAATGTCTGATAATTAAAAAGTTAAATAAAACTTAAATTGTTTTATTTGGGAAAAATAAATAGGTAATAATTACAAAAATTCTGAAAAGAAAAGCAGTCAGGTGGCTTGTCCCACCTCCCATGCTTTGATTGAAACTGTACATTTTCCATCGTTAAGATCTGGATGATGAAATGATCTTTTGGAACTTTGTATCTGTAATTAAATAACCTGGATCATTGTTTTGTGTTAGAATACAGGGTATGGTGGCGGCTGGTGGGAAGCATTAATAATCAATGACAATTTAAAAAATCCCAGAGATACCTATATCCCAGGAGTACTCAACAGGGTGAATAATACACTTGTAAGTAATCCATGGATGGAGAAGAAGTCAGAACATAATTTAGAAGATATTTTAAACTGATCAACAAAGAAAGTAGGACATATCGAAATATGTAAGACACAGCCAGAGCTATAGAAGAGGGATATTTAAAGGCTTAAACTCACATATTAGAATTGGAAATAGCTCTAAAACATGATCTAAATGTCTACCCAGAAAATTTAAGCAAAGGAATAGCAAATGAAACTAAAACAAAGTAAAAAAAAAGAAATAATAAAGATAAGGACAGAAATTCATTAAGTAGAAAAGCAAGTATATAACAAAAACATAACAAAAGCTGGTCTTTTCTTTACAAAAGGTAATAAAATGGATAAATCATTGGCAAAATAAGCAATAAAAAAGATGCCATTATGAATAAAGGGAGATATGAAAATATTATACCAATAAATATAAAACTATAATTAAATGTAAATAAAATGAGAAAATTTCTAGAAAACAGAATAACCAAAAGTAATACAAAATACAATAGAAAATCTGAGGTGTCATGTGTGTATCAGAGGCATTGAAACTGTAATTTAATTCATTTCCACAAACAGAACTCCATGCCCAAATCCCTTATCAACGAAAACCTCCTAAACATTTAAGAAGGAAATGACACTGATCTCACACAAACTCATCTCAAATCAGAAAAAGGGAGAACACTTCCCAGCTCATTCATGAGACCAGTTAACTTTGATACAAAATCAACAACAAAAAAGAAAACTTATAGGCCAATCCCTCTCATAACATGGTGCAAGAACACTAAATAAAGCATTAACAAATGAAATCTAAGAGCCGACAAAAAAGGATAATAAAATAAGTTCAATTTGGATTTATTCTAGCAGTGCCTGATTAATTTAATGTGTAAAAATTAGTCAATATAATTCACCACACTAGGAAATAAAGGAAAATCATGAAATCATCTAAATAGATGCAGAAAAAGCATGTGATAAAATTGAATACTCATTCATCATAAGAAGAAAAAATTCTTAGAGTAAGATTAGAAAGGTATTTCTTTAAACTGAGAGACTAGCTTAGGGGAAAAAAAAACCTCTAGGACAAATATTTCACCTAATGGTGAAATATTGAAAGCTTTTCCTCCAAATCAAGAATGAAATATGTTCAGAATCACCACTTGCATTCAAAATCGTACCAGAGGTAGTTGTGAGTGTAATAAGGCAACAAAAATAAACAAAAGATACCAGAATGGTAACTAGTGAGAAATAAGGTCACTGTTGTTTACAAATAACATGATTTTTGCCATAAAGAAAAATGAAATTTTGTATTTGCAGGTAAATGGATGGAACCAGAGAACATCATCTTAAGTGAAGTTAGCCAGAATCAGAAAGCCAAAGGCTGCATGTTTTCTCTCATATGTGGAATATAAGCCCAATACAAATACAGCAATATTATGAAAACAGGTCATACTAAGGGGAGGTCACTAATAGGAGAGGGAGGATAAAAGAAAGAAGTTAAGAAGGTAAATATAGTTGATGTATTTTCTTATGAGAATGAATGTAAGTTTTTTTGAACCTGTTGAAATCACCATAGAAAGGGGACTACCATAGAAAGCAGAAAAATAGAGGGGAAGAAACACTTTGGGTTATAATACCTGTATACATGGAAATGTTACAGTGAAATTCCCTGATAGCTATTCCCTGATAGCTATCTTAAACAAACAAAAATGTCTTTTTCTGGTAACAGAGAGCAAGAAGGTAAAACAGGTCCTGTCTGGGGGTTGGCACCAGTGGGAAGATGGGGGAGGATATAAGGAAAGGGTGTAGGAGGGTGAATATGGTAGAAATATTACATAATCATATATTATATAATTATATATGGAAAAAATGTGACTTGTTGAAACTATTCCAAGAATGTGGGGAGAGGAAAAAGAAGAATGATAGAGGAGGTAAATTCAACTATGATATATTGTAAGAACTTTTGTAAATGTCACAATGTACCCTTAGTACAATAATAACAGAAAAAAACCCCACAAATTTATACATAAAAATCCTGAAAAAAATCTACATAAAATACAATAGCATTAATAAATGAATTCAGCAAGGTGACTGGCAAAATATACAAGTTTTAAATGTATTTCTCTACTTTCACAACAAATAAAATAAAACTAAACTTTAAATGATACAACTAAAATTGCCTATACTTAGGAATAAATCTGAGATGTACAAGAGCAGTACACAGTAAACTACAAAATGTGTTTGAGAAATTAAACATCTGAATAAATGGAGGGATAAGCCATGCTCATGAATTGGAAGACAATGTTATAAAGGTGTCAATTCCCCTCAAACTATCTTATAGATTCAATGTACAACCAGTAAAAATTCCACCAAATATTTTTATGGAAATTGGCAAGCTGAGTTGAAACTTCATATGCAAATGAAAAGAACTAACAATAATAAGATAATCTTTCAAAGATGCTAAGCTGGAGAGACCACACTATGGCCTATCGAGACTTGTTATACAGTTATAGTAGGTAAAATAGGTGATAGTTCCAATGCAAGAATAGAAAAATGGATCAATGCAACAAACTAAAAGAGTCTGAAAACAACTTTAAAAATTACTTGATAATGACAAATCTGAAACTGTATGACTCCACAGATAATAAGAATTTAAATGTTACTGGGTCAATTGAGTATCCATATGGAAGAAAATAAATATTTACTTCTACTTTGTACATAAGAGAATTTTATATCTAAACATGAAAGTTAAAGCACTAAATTTTCTAGAGAATAATGTATGTATATGTCTCCTTGATCTTAAACAAAGACTCTTTATTAGGACATAAAAATGCTAATCATAAAGGAAAAATTGGACCATCCATGTTAAAATTAAGAACTGTCTTTTGGAAGAAATTCAAATGGCCAGAAAACACATGAAAAAATGCTCACCATCCCTAGCAATAAAGGAAATGCAAATTAAAACCACACTAAGATTCCACCTCACCCCTGTTAGAATAGCCATCATCAGCAACACCACCAACAACAGGTGTTGGCGAGGATGCGGGGAAAAAGGAACCCTCATACACTGTTGGTGGGAATGTAGACTAGTACAACCACTCTGGAAAAAAATTTGGAGGCTACTTAAAAAGCTGGACATCGATCTACCATTTGATCCAGCAATACCACTCTTGGGGATATACCCAAAAGACTGTTACTCCAGAGGCACCTGCACATCCATGTTTATTGCGGCACTATTCACAATAGCCAAGTTATGGAAACAGCCAAGATGCCCCACCACTGACGAATGGATTAAGAAAATGTGGTATCTATACACAATGGAATTTTATGCAGCCATGAAGAAGAACGAAATGTTATCATTCGCTGGTAAATGGATGGAATTGGAGAACATCATTCTGAGTGAGGTTAGCCTGGCTCAAAAGACCAAAAATCGTATGTTCTCCCTCATATGTGGACATTAGATCAAGGGCAAACACAACAAGGGGATTGGACTATGAGCACATGATAAAAGCGAGAGCACACAAGGGAGGGGTGAGGATAGGTAAGACACCTAAAAAACTAGCTAGCATTTGTTGCCCTTAATGCAGAGAAACTAAAGCAGATACCTTAAAGCAACTGAGGCCAATAGGAAAAGGGGACCAGGAACTAGAGAAAAGGTTAGATCAAAAAGAATTAACCTAGAAGGTAACACCCATGCACAGGAAATCAATGTGAGTCAATGCCCTGTATAGCTATCCTTATCTCAACCAGCAAAACCCCTTGTTCCTTCCTATTATTGCTTATACTCTCTCTACAACAAAATTAGAGATAAGGGCAAAATAGTTTCTGCTGGGTATTGAGGGGGGGAGCGGGAGGGGGTGGAGTGGGTGGTAAGGGAGGGGGTGGGGGCAGGGGGGAGAAATGAACCAAGCCTTGTATGCACATATGAATAATAAAAGAAAAATGAAAAAAAAAAAAAAAAAAAAGAACTGTCTTTTGAACTGGAGGCATAGCTCAGTGATATAGTGCTTTCCTGGCATGCATGAGGCCCTGGGTTTAATCTCTAGTACCACACCACACACACACACACACACACACACACACACACAAATAACTATCTCTTTTAAAGTACACATTAAAATAAGCTGACAAGTGTACACATGCACACATACACAATATAAAGAAAAGAGGAGTGTCAAGGGAGGAATAAATGAAGATAAAATTTTTTATTTCCTATTCCTAATTCATATGTTTTCAAAATAATAGCAGAAACAATGTCTTAGATGGTTGTTGCACATGGATAGATACAATGAATGGCAGAAATGTTCTAAGGAATGACAGAAAGGAATTTGGAATATAATGTTACAAGGTACTGACACTACTCATTAAGCAGTATAGTGTCATTTGAAAGTGGACTTAAACTAGTAAATGTATACTTTAAACTTTAGGGCAATCACTAAAAATTTTTAAGTATAATTGATATGCTAAGAGAGGATAGACAATGGAATCATAAAATGCTCAATTAAAACTAAAGAAGGCAGAAAAAAAGAAAGAAAAAAGAAATGAAGTACAATGACTAGAAAAGTTACAAATATAGTAGATTTAATTAAACTGCCTCAATAATCACTTTAAATGTAAATGGTCTAAATACACCAAGTAAAAGACAGAGGCTACCAGAGTAGATTAAAAAACAAGACCTAACTATATGTTGTCTATAAGAAAGCCATTTTATATAAATACACAAATAGATACATCATGGTAGCCTTCATCCAGTTTTTTAAAAAGCAGAGTAGCTATATTAATTCCAGACAAAGGAAACTACAGAGCTGGGAAGATTATTAGTAATAAAAGGCAGCATTACATAATGATAAAGGGGCCAATCCTCAAATACAATATAGCAATCCTTAGTGTATATGAGCATCAAAAACTGATATAACTGCAAAGAGAAAGAGGAATCCACTATTACAGTTGGGACTTAAATATCTCTGTGTCTGTAATTGACAGATATGATAGGGAGAAATTCAGTAAGAATGTAGTTAACTGAACATCACCACCAGTCAACTAGATCTTACTGAAATTTGTAGGATACTTCATACAACAACAGCAGAATACACATTCTTCTTAAGTTTGCATAGAACATTTGCCAAAATAAGCCACTTTCTGGGCCATAACTCACACTAATAATTTTTTTTGATAGAACTGGGATCTGAACTCAGGGCCTCATGCTTGCTAGGCAGGCACTCTTACCAATTGAGACATTCCTCCAGCCATTTTTTGTGTTGGATATTTTCAAGACAGGGTCTCACAAAGTATTTTCCCTAGGCTAGCTCTGCCTATTGAGTAGTTAGGATTACAGGCATGAGCTACTGGCACCCACTAATAAATTTAAGATAATAGCAATCATGCAAAGTATTTTTTCAAACCACAATGGAATTGAACTAGAAATTAAAAAGATGGCTAGAGAAGACTAAATTTGGATACTGTACTGTATACTCATAACATATGTGTCAAGTCTCAAGAGAAATTTTAAAATACTTTTAATTAAATGAAAATACAATTCCACATTTGTAGGATGGAGTGAATGAAATCAGTGCTTAGAAGTAAATTTATAGCATTGAATACATATATTAGAAAAGAAGAAAGACCTAAAACCAATGATTTACATTTCTTCTTAATGGGTCTAGAGAAAAAAGAACAACATGAGCCCAAGGCAAACAGAAGTAAAAAGTAATAAAATTTAGATATGAAATTGAAAGAGGAAATCGACAAAGTCAAAATCTGGCTTTTTGCAAAGATAATATAATCCATAAACCTCTGACCATCTAATCAAGAAAAAAAGAGAGAAGATTCCATGTCTATAAAGATTCCACTTTCAATAGAAAGTGGAATCACCACTACTGTTCCATGGACAATAAAAGGATAACAAATGTATGCCAATAAATTTAACAACTTAAATGGACAATTCCCCTGAAAGATACAATCTAAAAATGCACACATAGAGAAACAGATCATCCAAATAGGTCCACATTTATTTAAAAAATTGAATCAATAATTAATAAGCTTTGAAAGAGAGGAAGAGAGAACCAGGCACAGATCGTTTCACTGGGGAATTCTACCAAACATTAAAGGAAGAAATGATACCAATTTTCTATTGTCTATTCCAGAAGATAGAAGTAAAAGAAACATTCTAACTCAGTCCATGAGGTCAATACCACCCTAATGACAAAACAAGATAAGAGCATTACAAGAAAGGAAAATTATGGAGCAATATCCTTCATGAACATAGATGCAAAATCCTTAACAAAATTTTGCATTCAACAATGTATTAACAGAATTATGTACCATGACCAAGTGGGATTTGTTCCCAGTATACAAGAGTGGTTCAACATTTGAAAGTTAAATTGTATAATTCATCATATCCTCAAGCTAAGAAACAATCATATAACAATATCAATAGATGCAGAAAAAGCATTTGACAAGAATCTAATATTCAATAATCTAAGAATACAGGACATTTCCTTAATTTGATAAAGAACATCCACAAAACATTTACAGATAATATCATACATTAACAGGTAAGAAATTGGGTGCTTTCTCAAAAAAAAATCAGAAAAAAAGACAGGATGTCTCCCTCACCAGTCCTATTCAACATTGTACAAGAAGTTCTAGTTAATGTAATAGGACAAGAAAAGGGGAATAAAAGATTTGCAGAGTTCTCAGAAATTCTAAAGAATTGACAGAAAAGTCCTCCTGAAACTAATAAACAATTACAGCAAAGCTGCAGAATAAAAGATTAATACAAAAAGTCAATTGCCTTTGTATATACTAGCAATGAACAATTGCAATGTGACATTTAAAACATAATACTATTTATATTACCAAAAATAAAATCTTATGCATAAATCTAATAAAATATTTATTAGATCTGTATGAGAAAACCAAAAACCTCTGGGGAAGTAATCAAAGATTACTTTCATGATTATGGATAGAAAAATCAATATTGTTAAGATATCAGATCTCCCCCCACTTGATCTATAAATCTAATACAATCCCAATCAAAATTCCAAAAGTTATTTGTAGAAACTGAAAAGAAATCATTTCAAAGTTTAATATGGAAACGCAAAAGATCCAGAATAACCAACATAATACTCAAGAAAAAAGGCAGAGAGCTACCACTCCGTAACTTTAAACTTCGTAGAAAGTCACAGTAATCAAGACAGCACGACACTGGTGAAAGAGTAGATAAATTAATCAGTGGATCAGAACTGAGCACCCAGAAATAGACCCTCATAAATATAGTCCTCTGATCTTTGACAAAGTAGCAAAGAAAATGGACAAAGAATAGTTTTTTAAAAAAATGAATGGTGCTGAGATAGCTGGATATCCATATGTTTAAGAACTGAGACACAATAACTAAACTAAAATCCTCCCAAAGTTTGAACTACTGGTATTAGAGACTTTCCTGACAGCAATTTTTGAAAGAGGAAGGGGAGCAAGTTGCTTTGCTGTATTTAGGTGGTACACCTGGGAAGGGTATGTCATTGGAAAGAGGAAGGAATACAGAAATGGGAGAACAGGATCCTTGAAGAAATGCTTTGCCTCCTGAATAATTCCTCTGTCTTAATGACTCTACTAATTCCAGAAAGCCCCACCCTGCAAAGCTCTTCCTGGTAACCTTACCTGGGTGAGCAAGTAAGGTGTAGCCCAGCACCTGCAACCTTGGAATCTTGGCTTTATCTTAGTCTGGCTCTGACTGGCTGTAATGTACTGGAGTTTCCCAGAACCCCTGCCTGAGATGAACATAAAGCAAGAATGCCCAGCTCATACCAGGGAGGCTGCACTGCCATCCTGGGGCCTGGCCTGGCCCTCCCAGGACTTCATTCTGCTCCTCTTTGACTAGGATCTGCCCACTGACCCTGTATTTGGGGCCATGGTAGATTTTTGGTGTTTGGGTTAATTAAACTTACTTGTGTGCCCTTTCCTTCAAAAAAGTATTTCCCACATTTGGCTTTAAATTTGGTTCCCACATTGAGACCAGGAGAAAAAAGCAACATGAATGACGTCTATTTCTCTCCCACAAAAATGCCTTTCCCTCCAGAAACAGCAGGCTGACAGAGATATCGCCTGCTGTCGTTCTGATTCCTTTAGTCTCAAGGTCATGAATAGTAAAATGTGCAAATTAGCCACTCTGCAACTGCCATTGGTCAATTATCTATTACCAAATAAAATCTAACCTGGAGCCTTCCTATCAACCCCTAGTGAACCAAGAGGGCTTCTAAACCTTAATTAAATCCACATTGTTCTGGGTGGTATCTCTCTAGGCAAGCCTGTCCTTTGAAATTCAGATTCCTTGCACAAGCTGCATTCTGGCATGATACCCCCCCACTGTGAGTTTGCTAGTCCAGCTATCTGAGAATAAATGATGTGCTTGCCAGGCCACAGAAAGTGAGTAGGAAGTCAATTTTCTATTTAGCGCTTGTATCAGGCAAACTCCCGACACCAACCCACTATTTGCATTTATAGATCATAGGACCAAAACACAGTTGTTAGTTTTTCCTTTTTAAAAAAAATCCCTGGAAGCCTTCAGTTGATGTGACAAATGAACAAAGACTGGGAACATGGTGCTGTTTAAAGTTGGTGCTCGCTTTCATCATTGCCTGCATTTTCCCATGCAGTTTGAAGCAGGAGGAACTAAGTTTTCCTGAAAAAACAAATGTTCCTCAGAGAGGTCACCTTTTTGCCTTGGATGATGACACTTTGTTATCCTGCAACTAATGCACATTTCCACAGCTCTGGGCCCCAGAATTGAGGCTAGGTTGAGGGAATTTTGACATCAGGAGGACTGAAACTAGGGAACACTCTTAATATCTATGGTGGCCCCATTTTTTTTTAGCCCCAAATAGGTCAGATGATCTGGCAAGTTTTGTGTTTCTAACATGTGAAAATCCCCAAAATAAATGATAGCTCATTGGAGTCAAACTCTTACCCAGGTGACTGGGCCCCACACTTTGGAGAACCCACTCTGGCCTCCCACTGTGTACATTCTCACACAGAGTCTGGAGTCCTGTGAGCAAGGACAAGTTCTCCTCTTAGGTGACTCCCTCATGAGATGGGTAAGGGGCTTGCAAGAAAGTGGGGGCCAAGAGGCCTACACCTACCTGATGGGACTGGAGTCCTGTCAAGGTGCAGAAAGGATCTGGGGCATGAGGACAAGCAAGGTCAGCTGTACCTGGGGTGGTGGGTTCTTTTGTTTTGAGAGGCAGGCCTCTCAAATTATACCTCTAATAACTGCCTCTTTGGAAAATAGCAAAATCACATAAGATAAGAGCTACATTAGAAAATGCAGGATAAAGGGCACTGTTGAGACATTTGCACCAATGGTGCTAGCAAGATGAATTCGGAGGGACACCAGTCCAGGAGGGCCCAACTGCAAAGGAGACCAAGTGGGACACTGCTGCTCACCCAACCTTCTCACACCCTTTCTTTCCTCTCTTAGGGTTCTTTGGCTTCCTTCAGAACCTGCTTGTCTGTTTCTGCATCCCTCACTTAGCTGTCAATGCTAAAGTGTTAAGTGATCCTTGAGGTATTAAAAGAACAGTGTCTTATCATGTGATCTCCTCAGTCTTTATGTTGAGAAAGGGATTTGGGTTTCATCCTACACTCTGCTCAAATGTGTGCAACATTCGAGTCCTAAAGAAGATCGTCATCCCTCCTTAGAAGGGACTACAGGGCCCAGAGTTCTGAGGATGCTCCAGCAAGCCAAAGGTCGGGTTGGTAGGAAGACATGCTCAGGTTGGGGTGCCCATGGGGAAGACGCTGCCAGGTATGACAGGAGCCTGCTAGAGGGATGGATGACTTTCCAGAAAAGGGAAATCCCCCAACACTTGGTACCTTCTCTTTAAGAAAATACCATCTTCTCAATACAACATAAAACAAATAAAAGAGAACCTGCATAGTAGACAAGGGAAGGCAGAACATTCTGTGAAAAATGGATCTTAAAAACAAAAATCACTGCCACCACCCCATGCTGTGTTTAGTTGTGTTTCTCCTCAGCACTGCAGTGGCACAGTTAGAACATTCCCTGGGGAATTTGTTAAACCCCCAGGGCCATGCCTCTCAAAGTGTGGGATTCAGAATACTGCCAGGTGGAAATCATCTACCTGCAACCCTTTTCAGACCTAGTGAAGTAGATTCCCTAGGCCTGCAGCTCCCAAACTGGGACCCCAGACTAGCAGTTGTTAGAAATTGAGAAGTTGTTAGAAATGAGTTCTAATCCCCAGGCCCCTCCCCAGACCTCCTGAATTCAAAATTCTGGGCATGGGATGCGATAATCTGTGTTTTCATAAGCCTTGCAGGAGGTCCCGATGCAGAGCTGTGGCTAGGAGAAAGTCCCAGCAATTTTAGGGACTTTTACCACATAGGTAAGTTTAGAAAAAGTGAGAATTAGAAGGAAACAAACAGAAAGACCCATGAGTCATCACAACTGAGCCAGGCCTTTGTGATGATCTTCTGTATGCACAGTCCCCTTTGCAGACTTGCCAGGCCCAAACTCTTCCCAGCCCGCCCCATTTTCACACTGAGGTACCATCTTTAACAACCCTACTCACAAGGAGCCTTTCAAAGCTTAGACCCTTTAGCTCACACCAAGGATCTTAAACTGTGGCTTGCCACCTTATTCTGTTATTTTATGATTATAAATCTGATCTCAACTGGATAACCATGAAGCGAAAACACTATTGGGGTTTGTTGAATAAGGAAATAGCCCCTAACCCTGTCTTTGCAGGGTTTTCTGTAATAACCATATTTTTTAGTTTCTATATTTGATACTTTGATATCTTGAAATCTTGCTGATCATGGAGGAACTGTACCTTTCTGTCAGTGTTTGCCATCTCCTGGAGATAATAAAAGATTCACCATCAAACACGCTTTTCACACGCAGAGCCCACATCTCCAAACGTGTGTGTGTGTGTGTGTGTGTGTGTGTGTGTCTCACTGGGGATCAGACCCAAGGCCCTGCACATGCTAGGCCAGTGCTCTATCACTCATCTATACCTCTAGCTCTACCTATGCCCTTTACTGGCTCTTACAGTCTAGGCCACTAGCTACCTGCCCCGGTCACCCCAGGATAAGGTACTAGAACCCTGAAATTATTTAAGCTGGCCTATCCTAACCCTCTCACCCTCCTTGCCTGCTCTTTTCCCCGTACTATCTTACCATAGTTTCTCCTTCTGCCTTCTGGAGACTGTGGTGCTTGCTTTCTGCATGACATGGTATGCCCTACCTCCTGAGAACTGTGAGTAACAAACTATCTTTGCAATGGCAGTCATCTCCTGATTGTCAACCTTGTCACACCCAATCAAAATAAGACTTACACTTTAAACGCTCTGTCCCTTCTACCAGGAAGGGTGTGGATACCCTCAAGATACTAAGCTTAGGCCAGTTCTCCAGGTGCTAACTTGGAGGGGTGGGAAGGGATGTGCCCTGGTTACGCTGTAAGCAGAGGACGTCACCACTACCCACCTCAGGCACACACTCCCTCTCTCCTGGTGACTTCTGTAGTGGGTGCTTCACAGAAGGGAAGGGGGTGAAGGAGCTGCAACTGAGTGAACGCTGGTGGGCTGTGGTTAGGAGACTTGGTGCTGGTGTCTGTTTGTCTCAGCTCAGTGTCCTACTCCATTAACTGGCTAAGAGGACAGTTTACTTAATCTGCCTGTACCTATTTCCTTTGCTATGAAACAGGGATATAACACACTTCACACAAAGAATAAAAGAGCTGATATACACCTGGCTCCCAGAACTGGGTCTTACACAGAGACACTCAAATGTTAGCTGAGGCCCACACTAGCCACATCTCATCAGCATCCTGCTTCCAACCAGGAAGCCCTTTAACTGTAGAGACGAGGGATGCGAGACCCTAGTGTCACACAGAGGCATTTGAAACTATGCTGTTGAGTGATGCTGGTCATGGACCAGTTTGGGGACACAGGTGATGCTTTGAATGGAAGGTACCCTTCTGTGCTTGCCTGTCGTCTGATTGACATTTTTTCCCAAGTGTGGTTTCTGGACTAGCAGCATCAGTGCCACCTACTAAACCTGAGACTGGTTTGGGGTCTGTGGTCCAGTGATCCCAAACCCTAAAGATGATTCTGGTGTGTCCCTGCTATTGACTGAATATTTATGTTTCCCTCGAATGCGTATGTTGAAATTCTAATCCCCAATGTGACAGCATTTGGAAGTGGGCTTTTGGGAGGCTCTGCTTTCAGGAATAGGATTAGCATCCTTATAAAAGAGGCCTGACAGAGCTTCCTTGCCTCTTCTACCATGTGAAGGCCCAGAAAGAAGATAGCCTTATATGGCCCAGAAACAGGTCCTCATCATACACTAAATCTTGGACATTCCAGCCTCCATATCCATGAGAAATGAACTGGTGTTTGAGCCACCCCATCGGTATGTTTTTATCACACAGCCTGAATGGTGTAAGGCAGCAGCCAAAGCTGAGAACCACGGCTCTATCAGAACAGAGCCACTCACACTGCCAGGCTTGCAGCTAGTTGGAGACTGGAGCCACTGCCCTGAGGGGTTTGGAATCAGGTTTCTAATCAATGAGGCTCACAATAAATAAATATCATGTGGCCACATCTGACCTCTGTAGGTTGCCTCTAGGCCCACACAATTTATATTAGCTCTATAGATAAAGAAAATCGTTCTGCCCAGAACCCAGCACCTCTTCTGCTTGTCCACCAACAGCTCCTCCAAAGGCTCCTCTGGGCCCTGGGTCAACACTCTCCTGCCACTGTAAAGGCACTGGGGGCAGAGGGGAGTTGTTTGAGATGGGTTCCATCTGCCCTCGGTGAATCTGCACTCCTTGTTAAAGCTGCTTCAGACAGTAATGCTGATACCAGAGCATCCCTCAAGCCACTGGGAGACCCCATCCATCATAGGACTACTTAAGCAAGGGCCATGGACTGGTGGCATTTGAACAACAGACATTTGTTTCTCACGGTTCTGGAGGCTCAACGTCGAAGACCATGGTGTCAGTGTGGTCAGGTTCTGGTGAGGATATCCAGCTAGGGTGCAAACTGTGATCCCTCATTTTGTCTTTGCGTGGTGAAAAGAGAGCGAGGATGCTGTTTCATGAATAAGGAGTGCATCCCCATGACCTAAATCAATTTCCAAAGGCCTCACCTCCAAAAACCAAGACACTGGGGTTTAGAATTCAACATACAAATTTGGGGAGGATGTAACCACTAAATTGATGATAATTTCTATCCTTCAGAAATTGGAAGAGGATATTTTGTATATAAAATTTAAATTATTCTTGGTTTGTATAGTATTTGCTTACAAAGTAAAGCACACAAAGCCACAGAAATTTCAGGAAAGAGGGTGATTGGAATCCAAGTGGAGGCCCTTTCCTGGGTCTACACAGATAAACAATGACCTATGAAAGATACCTGGGAGAATCTTGGTCGGTTGGTGAGGGGATCTGGGCTCTGGTTGGTGATAGAGTCTTCCAAATGGATCATGAGCTTTAGGGGTTTGAAATTCAAAATGAAAGAATTTTTTCTTGGCTTTTATAGCATACTATTTCATTCTTTCTGAAATAACAAAGTAAAAGTGGGGTGCTATCTGATTGGGAGGAGCATGTAGAGAGAGGAAAAGAAACTGGAGTTCATATTTCAACTAGATCTTAATTAGATGTAATCAAGGGAACCTGTGGTCAAAGGCAGTGTGATCACGTTTGGGAGTAGTGGTGATCACCTGGTCAGCATGGGAGATGGGGTCTCTCCTGTAACAGTCCTAATGAAGCTCATACAGGGGATGCAGACAAATTCTTCACTATTTGTAAGACTTCTAGCTGTCCCTGGAATCTGATCTCCCTTTCTAGTAACAGCATTTTTAGCTGAGCATGGCCACCCAGAACAAAGACTATATTTTCTAGCCTCCCTTGCAGCTAGATTTAGCTTGTTGGTTCTGACAGATGAAATGTGACTGCATACTCCTTGGCAATTGGTAGAAGACTCCCTTAGAGACAACATGAAGGTGCATTTGCCTCTTCTCTACTTTTCACCTTCTTTCTGTGATGTGATGATTAGAACAAAAGCAGCCTTGCTGAACAATACGATGGAAGACATGTATTGATGATAACGAGAATTAGGAGAGAAGAACGGGTCCCTGACAATCATGGAGCTGCCATACAGCCTTGGCTTGCTTACAGATACTCGACAGGGAAATAAATGTCTGCTCGTGTAATCCTGCTCCTTTGGATTTTCTTTCCTTTAGAGTTGAACTTAATCCTAACATATACTTTGGTACCAGGAGTGGTATTCTAGAGGTGGTTTATTGAAAGCTGTACAGCAGAAAGTGATAAAACAGGTTGGGGAGCTGGTGATGCCTCTTATTTCAGTTGTAAAATAGTTAACAGACCCATCGACTATGGGCAATGATATGCTAAACCACATGCAGGTCAGAGGCAAAAGAAAAACTTGGCAATACTGATCCTGTCTTATCTAAAATCTTCCTCATAATTTTTGCCTTAATTCTTTTCAGCTAGATCTTACTTACGTAGCCCAGGATGACTTCAAACCAGTGATCCTTCTGCTTCTGCCTCTTCAATGCTGGGATTACTGGTGTGAGCAACCACTCCCAGCTTTTCTTTTTTAAAAAAAAAATGTCAAATATGATTTAACTTGATTATTGAGGTGGTTTTGTGTGTGTACTGAGATGAGTGCAGCACTTGTGTTACCCCAGTTCCAACTTTCCTGTGGGGCTGCAGTGCATGCCATTCAAGAGCATATCAGTAGGAGAGATTTAGGGTATTTGTGTGCACCAGCAACTTCTGACCCCTTTCAACAAAGTCCTAGAAGAGGAAAATTAACTCCAGTTATAATTAGCTTATCTGCTGCCAGATGAAGGGATAAAGTTATAGGATTATCTGTGTTCTGTGATCTAAGTTCACTATGAATTTAGATCATTTAGACCATCTGAAATGAAAATGTCAACTGCTTCTGTAGCCCAGACTTATGTTATTGTAAGCAGTGACTTCAAAGTGACAGCCTGTGGCCACAAGTCTTTTTAAAGCAACTTCCTTTGGGTTATCTCTGCTGGACAACAGGAGATGCCCTAGTAGCAAAGTCAAGTTGAGGGTTTTGTCTCTCCACTAAAGCCTGTTGTCAGGTGACCTCAAGGAGCCAAAACAGAGTTGAAAGAGGCAGGGGCAGAGCACATGATCTATTAATGAACTCTTTGACTTAAAAAAAAACTTTGTCTAGACAGATACTCAATTGTGGTCGTTTGCACAACAAGCCAACTGAAGCTGGATAGGTGGAAAGCTTACTTTTTTTTTTTTTTTTTTGCATTACTGGGATTGAACTCAGGCCTCATGCTTGTCCACAAGAGCCACACCTCATCCCTAACATCAAGTCACTAAGAAATTACAAAGCAGACAGGAAATAGCCTGAATTGTTCAGTCTTTAAGCAGCTCTCAAGGTCCTACATCTGCCCCAGATGGGAGAGTTTGCACAGCATTAAAAGAACACATTCTCCTAAGTGCCCCCACCATGCACATACAGAATAGGAAATATATATTTCATCTCTGTCACAAGTTCCTGCCACAGAAGTCTTAATTGCCAGGAATTTCTTGGCTGATAGGAGCATCTTTTGTTCTGATGAGGTGACTTTGGGGTGGGGGGGACCCAGGAAGGAGGCTGGTTCAGGAAGATCAAGCCATGATTAGAAGCTTGGAACTTTCAGCCCTAACTTTTTCTTTTAGGAAAGGGAGAGGAGAAAGAGACTTAGTTAATAATCAACACACCTACAAGATGAAGCCACCATAAAATTCCTGAAGAATGGATTTGAATAGCACGTGACATGTTGAATGAGCGTCTTCGGTGCTGGCAAAGTGGTACAACTGGAGAGGGTGTGGAAGTCCTGTGCCCCTTCCCACATACCTTTCCTACTTATTTCTTCATCTGCCTTTCTCATCCGTATTCTTTACTACCTAATTAAAGGATAAATAAATGTTTCTGTGAGTTCTGCAAGCTGTCCTAGCAAATTATCAGGTTTGAGGATGGGGTGGTGGCAGGCCTGATTCATAGTCAATCAGTCAGAAGTAAAGGTGAAAACAGAGATTTATAATTGTCATCTGAAGTGGGGGACAGCCTTGTGGCCTTTAATCTGTGGGGTCTACACTATTTCCAGACTGAACTGGAACTGAGCTGAATTACAGGACACCCAGTCACTGTCCACAGAGAACTAGAGACCATCTTGGTATGGAAAACCAACCTCACACATTTTGGTGACCAGAAGTGCTGTGATTTATTTTGTACACTTGTAAAATTCGTCACATTTCCAAGATTTGGAGAAAGGAAAGCTTCAGAACTGTTAAGCAGAATTAACAATAGACACATAGTATTTACATTGAATTAAATAAGAAAAGTATGAATGGGAATGCTTAGGACATTTCAAAGTTTTATATGAATATTAAGATCTTGTGTAATGTGACTCAAAGTTAAATGTTTGAAATCAGTTCCTATAAGATTTACTTAGCAATAACTACAAAATGATCTATTTTTGGCCAATAGATTAGCTATTTTGCTATATGATACACTTAGTAGAAGTGTGGAGTTTATTGATATTCTGGGAATAGATGCAAGCAAGATAATTGAACATGTGGTTCTAGGAGAGCAGTTGAGACAAATGTGGAATTAAAGGACATCAAAGCAAAGCCAAATAACCATCTCGGGGACTAAGCGTCCCCAGACATATCAGATTTGCCAGCTATCAGATGTCAATTCAGATGGTACCAATTCTGGATACCTGCCAACCTAATTGGATATTTTTGTTTCTTCCAGAGATAATTACAATGTGTTTATCATGTATTATATACACATAGAGACCAAGTTCATTTGAAAATATAGTAATAAGTATCATGGGACTCACTCAACTTGGAAAACATTTCTATCCTCTATAAAAAGGATAGAAATGCTATCCCTGACTATGGCATAACAAGGGCTGGTGGAGTGGGTCAAATGGTAGAACACCTGCCTAGCAAGAGTGAGGCCCTAAGTTCAAGCCTCAGTACTGCCAAAAAAAAAAAAAAAAAAACCCTGAAATTTATTACTGTCCCTGACTATGGCATAATAAAAGCCCCATAAAGTCATGTTGAGATGACACAAAATGGCCTAGCAGCAAAGTTGACCTCTTTAGGACATACCTGTGGCCAGTTCTTTGTAATACTGTGAACTCTCTTGTCTAAGCATGAAGTCAATCTCCTAGGAGACAAAGTCACAATGCACTGATAATGCCTCAGGGAGAGAGAAGGTAAGTGTGGGAAAAGTGAGATGGGAAGCTGCACATATCACAGGGCAGAGTGGGGGCATCTTCTTCATCGTCTACTCTGTTCCCTTGGAAGGGGAACAGAGTCTGTTCCGCATCTGTCTGGTCATACAGAAGATGTCTGACCCATTCACCCCAGAATGACTAGGGTAAGAAAACTCTGAGAGATTAACTATTAGGTTACTATTGTTTGAACTTGCCTCCCAAAAGTCCGTGTGTTGGAAACTTAATCTCCAAATTCACACATTGATCATTGGCAGCCCTGGAAGACTGGTTCCAGGACCAGAAAATAATTTTCTTTTGTCTACCACATTAATTACAAAATTAATTAATTAATTAATTAATTACAAAAATCTTATAGTCATATTAAAGTTGATATCAGCTACACTTCAATCACATGGAGACTGTGCACCTTCATAGCTCTACTCTCCCTTGTATCACACACATCATGATACATTGCTATTGATGTCACAGATTGCATCTTTGTATATTGTGTATCATTAATGTAGAATAATTACTTTATGCCTTTGTCTTTTAAGTACTACAGAAAATTTAGTTACAAAGAAAACTGGCTTTTCTATTTTTCCACGTAGTGTTGTTTGTTTGTTTGTTTGTTTTTGAGACAGAGTCTTGCTTATAGCCCAGGGTAGTCTTAAACTTGCAATCCTCTTGATTCTACCTCCTGAGTGCTGGCCTTGAAAAGTGATCCTCCTATCTCTACCTCCTCCATAGCTGAAATTACAGGCATGTACCACCACATTGAGCACCAATATGACTTTTTCTTGATGAGGCATTCCCTTGGTTGTTGCTGACATCAGTCCCATGTATTAATTTTAATAAACTTAATTTTGTGATAGCTTGCATTTTGCCAAAAAACATTCATAAAGAGAACTCCCGTAAGGGCTGGGGATGTAGCTCATTGGTAGAGAACTTGCCTAGGATGCACAGGGCCCTAGGTTCGATCCCCAGCACCACAAAAAAAAGGACCATTATGTATCTGTTCTAGTTTCCTGACATTCACAGAGCCTATTGGGATCTGAATGCTCGAGTAAATGATATAGAAAGAGAGGAGATGCTCAGAGAAAGGGGGGCAAGCATAAAATGCTAAAATAAGAAACAAAACCAAATTCGCAGTAGCTTCAAATAAAAAGGATTTACTTCTTATTCAAACTACATGTCTAACCAGGTGAACAGGAGGGCTCTATTTAGCACTAATGAACACTTATGGCCCCAGACTGACAAGTAGCCATTGCCTGGAATTTTCTGGCCATCTTGACAAAGGGAAGAGAAGTAGACTCTGCACTGGAAAACTTCTTTTGCCCACTTCATTGGCCAAGAGCCTGGCCACGGCCATGCCCAAAGTGTGCAGGGTAAATGCCAGGATTTCATCTGATGTGGAGAAATGGGAAGTGGGCTAAACTACATGGAGATTCAAGTACAGGAGATGACAGGTGCCTGACAAAGGTAAAGGTCATACCAAACTTAGTTGTGGTAAAGTGGAGAAAAAATAACAGGGAGGGTGAAAGAATCCGGAAGGATGGGTGTCCTTCTTATTCCTTAAAGACGAAGGCAGTGGTGGGAGGCCCAAGGCCAGGCATACACATCTTTCCCGATGCCTGTGGGTGGAAGGAAAGTCTGGGGAGCCAGGTCACACCTTGGCCAATCATGAAGAACTCTGTCTACTCTCCCCACAGACTGGTCAGCTACACCTGGGCCTGATCTGCAGTCAAGGTTGAAGAATTACAGTAAACATTGCTTCCACAAAAGCACAAAAGATGCAAGCAACTAAAAATATGTAACAACTTCTGTGCATAGCTCCATAAAAGTACTATTGGGATTTTGGTGTTTGCACACTGTAGTGGCCATTCTCTTCTGATTGCAGTGAAGTAGAAAGCAAGTACATCAGTTGGAAGAAGAGAGAGAAGGTGTGACCCAGGTGGGACTGAGTCTTTGCAACCATGAACATTCTTTAACTATTTCACTCTTTTTTTCCCTTTCCAATAAGATGTAAAAAGTTTTCTCTGTTTAAGTCCTACAGACATTTTGCTACATTTCTTTCCAGGTAATTCATTATTTGTTATACTATATGCTGTTTTGAAAATTAAGCTTTCTATTTATTGCTAGTTTATAAGTTTATAAGCATTTTTTATATTATTATATAGTTTAGCTACCTTATTAAACTCTCATTAATTCTAGTAATTTTCCACAAGTGCTTTTGATTTTCTATGTAGACAGTCATATCACCTGTAAGTAATGCCAACTTTGTTCATTATTTCTAATCCTTATATCTTCTATTCTTTTCCTTACTTAATTTTGCTGGCTTAGCCTCTAAACAATTAGAATAGAAGTGACCCACCACCAAGTTCTCACTTTTGATACTCACTTCTCACCTCTCTTTTCTACCAATTATATGTTTCATTTTATAGTCTGCATGTTTGTTTTGCATTTTTATTCTTTCCTTATGTTTGTTTTCATCTTTTTTTGAGTTATATATTGTACACACACACACACACACACACACACACACACACACACACACTATCACTATCAGAAAAGTAAAAACTACCTGATGTCCTTGGGAGTTTAAATCTAGAGTTTGCTGTATTAATTGGCTCTGCTTTATGGTGACTTGTTTCCTTGAGTGTAGGTAAATTTTTTTTATTATGAGCCCCTGCTTAGTTGAAATTAATCTGCTGGAGCCTGACAGCCTAAATTCCTTTACATTAGAGGTATTCAAGAAATCTAACTCTGTCCCATGCCTCTTGTTATCCCATGGATTTAACATCTACTCTGTTGATCAGAATTGCTGGTATTTGCATTTACCAAGCAATTCTAACTTTCAAGTTTGCTTATCATTCATTTTCTTACTTCAAATCGCCATTTCATTTGTTTATTTACTTTTAAGATTAAAGTTTTTACTTCAGGGAAATCGTACATTAATACACACTTTAAGGAGTAATACATAGGCATTCCAGGTACTTTTTAACACAGTTTCTCCAAATGACATCTCACAGAACTACAGTACAATAACAACTAGGATACTGGGCTTGATACTGTCAGATAGAGAACACTTCTATCACCACGAAGGTCCCTTGTGTTGCCTGTTTAATTTTTTGTTTGTTTTATTTTCCTTTTTTTCAGTAGTGGCACTGGCGTTTAAACCCAAGGCCTCCTGCTTGCCAAGCGAGCGCTCCACCACGCCCCAGTCCAATGATGCCGGCTTGTACCATAGCCATGCTCCTTCCATCCACATCCCCTCTTTAACTCCTGACACTCATCTGTTCTCCATTTCTATGATTTTTGTTGTCTCAGGGATTTCATATAAATAGAACCATGTTGCAGATTATCTTTGAGGACTGGCTTTGCCATTCTCTGGAAATTCATCTAGATTGTTGCCTGCATCCACTTACTCCTTTAGTGGTTGGTGGTATGACGCACCTCAGTCTACCATTTACCCTCTGAAGGACATCAGGATTATTTCCAGGTTGGTGCTGTAGCAGATTAAGTTACTATATACATTCATGTACAGGTTTTTGTATGAAAATAATATTTTATTTCTCTGGGATAAATGCTTAGGAGTACAATCGCTTAGTCACGTGGTAAGTAAGGCTTAGGGTTTTGTTTGTTTAAGAAACTGCCACACAGTTCTCAGAGTGTCTGAGCCATTTTCCTTTCCACTAGCAATGTCCAAGTGGTAGAATCTCAACTTGTCCTCATCAGTATTCACACTGTCACCGTTTCATTTCAGCCCTTGTGATAGGTGTGTGGTTGCACCTCACTGTGGTCTTCATTGACACCGCCCTAATGCTAATCACATTGAACATCTTCCCACGTGTGTTTTTCCATCTGCACGTTCTCCTAAGGAGATGGCTCTTCCTGTCTTCTGACCATTCTCTAATTGGGTTATGTGGCTTTTGACAGTTGAGTGTTGACTGTTCTTTATATGTTCCAGATTCTACTCCTTTTCCTGACACATAGTTGGCAAATACTTTCTACTAGTTGCTAGTTTGCTTTTTCATCCTCATAATAGGATATTTTGCAGAGGAAAAGTTTGGAGGATTTTTTTGTTTGCTTTTTTGGTGGGACCAGGGTTTGAACTCAGGAGTTTGCAATTGCAAAGCAGGCACTCTACTGCTTGAGCTAAACCTCTAGTCCATTTTGCTGTGGTTATTTTAACTGGGGATCTGGGGGGGAGGTCTCTCAAACTTTTTTCCTGACCTGGCCTTAAACCTCAATCCCCCCAATATCAGCCTCCCAAGTAGCTAGAACTGCAGGTGTCAGCCACCGGTGCCTGGCTGAAAAAGTTTTTAGTTTTGATGAAATTCAATCTATTATTTTTCCCCTATTGATCATGCTTATGGTGTCAAGTTTCAGAACTCTTTGCCTAGCTTTAAATTGTGAAGATTTTTTCTCCTATAATTTTATAAAAGTCACAGTTTTATGTTTTACATCTAAGTTAATGATTCATGTTAATTTTCTCATAACATGTGAGACTTAGTCTTACTCCTTGAAATTTTCCCAGATTTTCTCACAAGCTTATCAATAAGTCAAAAATCATTTGGAAAACAATTTCTCCAACTCTAGCTGTGTTATGACAGAAGATTATGCTAGACCATCCCTTTAGAATACCTAATTCACCATACCCTAAATTAATCTTAATTTCTAAAGTAAATGAGATCATCTCTGTTTCCATGGAGCATCAAAACTGAGGGTGTTGGGAGATTCTAAGATGGCGGCTAGAAGGAGGAAGCAGAAAGCGTGCCTCTTAAAGTAAAATCTTGGAGAGATGCTGGAGATACACATTACAGGAAAAACCACTGAGAAGAGGCAAAACTTTGACTCCTCCACACCCCCACCCCACGCATAGCATCTCCACTTCATGTTGAATGTAGAAACCAGGAGGGATCCTGTGCCACCACCAGATGCCAGCGTCCAGATGGCTTGGGAGGACGCAGACCACAAGGTTAGCTAAGCGGCACACAGTACTCCTACAGACAACCTTGGGCCAGATCAGCACAGCGCCCTGGACAGACTGACCCCCACCCAGGGAAAAAAGAGAAACTGAATAATAAGCAATAAGAACAATAAAGACACGTAGCAAAGAGGGCAGGGCACCCTGAGCTCTGAAGGTGGGGGGAGGGGCAATCCCTCCTGGAACTGTATATAAACAAGCCGGCCAGAGAAGGCAGGAGCAGCAGCACATGCCCAGCAACCAGGAGCGGGAAAGCTTGTAAAAGCAGCAGTGGGAGGAAAACTCCACAGGAGAGGGGAGAAGACCCACTTCCCACATAAGCTGTAAATAAACACAGCGGCTGGGGAAAGCAGGTGCAGTGTCACCTCCCCCAGTGTGCTTGGAAAGGGGAAAGCTTGTAGCAGAGGCTCACGCACAGGAGAACTCTGAGTAAACAAAGCCTGCAGGACCAGGTGAGTGCTAAGCTCACCCCAGAGATCTGCGTAAATAACGCCGCCAGCAACAGCAGGTTGACAACAGCCGGCAAGTGAGCCACAGCCTCAGATACCATTCTCAGAACTGTCTCCAGACTCTTTTTTTTTTTCTTTTCTCTCTCCTTGTCTTTGATGAGACAACAACCAAACTACACCTGAATGCTGAAAAACTTATTGAAACTGTATTGCATTTGAACTTGGGACACTTTGTAGGGTTTTTTTGTTTTGTTTTGTATGCTTTTGTTTTATTTTATTTTTCCCCTTTGATGAGACAACCACAGAACTACTTCTGAGGCACCATCTCCAGGATTGGAGGCTGAGGGACGAACACCAAAATTATTAAGACTGGAACTTTATTGCATTTGAACTTGGAGTTTTTTTTATTTATATTTTTTTTCTTTTTTTTTTAATTTTATTTTTTATTTTCAATCCTCTCTCTGTCTCTCTAATGCCTTTTCACCTTATGGTTGATTATACACTGTCTGTCCCTGTTTGTATCTTTGAAACAGGGAGACCATCAAAGTCCAGGAAATCATCAGAGACTACTTCAAGAACCTATATTCAAATAAATTTGAAAATCTTAAAGAAATGGAGACATTTCTAGATACATATGATCATCCAAAACTGAACCAAGAGGAAATTAATCACCTGAATAGATCTATAAAACAAAATGAAATTGAAGCAGCAATCAAGAGTCTCCTCAAAAAGAAAAGTCCAGGACCTGATGGATTCTCTGCTGAATTCTATCAGACCTTTAAAGAAGAACTGATACCAGCCCTCCTTAAACTGTTCCATGAAAGAGAAAGGGAAGGAAAACTGCCTAACACATTTTATGAAGCCAGTATTACACTTATCCCAAAACGAGGCAAAGACACCTCCAAAAAGGAGAACTACAGGCCAATTCCTTAATAAACATTGATGCAAAAATCCTCAATAAAATAATGGCAAACTGAATTCAACAACATATCAAAAGATTAATCACCATGACCAAGTAGGCTTCATCCCAGGAATGCAAGGGTGGTTCAACATGTGAAAATCAATAAACATAATAAACCACATTAACAGAAGCAAAGACAAAACCCACTTGATCATCTCATTAGATGCAGAAAAAGCCTTTGATAAGATCCTATACCTAAAAGACCCAAAAAACTCTACTCAGAAGCTTCTTAACACCATGAAGCTATACAAAGGTAGCAGGATATAAAATCAACATAGAAAAATCATTAGCATTTCTATACACTAATAATGAACAAACTGAAAAAGAATATATGAGAACAATTCCATTTACAATAGCCTCAAAAAAAAAAACCAAATACCTAGGTGTAAACCTAACAAAGGATGTGAATGACCTTTACAAGGAAAACTATAAACTTCTGAAGAAAGAGATTGAGGAAGACTATAGAAAGTGGAGAGATCTCCCATGCTCATGGTTGGTAGAATCAACATAGTAAAAATGTCTATACTCCCAAAAGTAATCTACATGTTTCATGTAATTCCCATCAATATTCCAATGACATTCATTAAAGAGATTGAAAAATCTACCATTAAATTTATATGGAAACACAAGAAGCTACGAATAGCCAAGGCAATACTAAGTCAAAAGAACAATGCTGGAGATATCATGATACCTGACTTCAAACTATATTACAAAGCAATAACAATAGAAACAGCATGGTACTGGCACAAAAACAGACATGAAGACAAGTGGAACAGAATAGAGGACACAGATATGAAGCCACACAACTATAACCAACTTGTCTTTGACAAAGGAGCTCAAAATATACGATGGAGAAAAGACAGCCTCTTCATCAAAAACTGCTGGGGAAACTGCTTGGCCATCTGCAAAAAACTGAAATAGATCCATGTATATCACCCTATACCAAGATTAACTCAAAATGGATCAAGCATCTTAATATCAGACCACAAACTCTAAAGTTGATACAGGAAAGAGTAGGAAATATTCTGGAATTAGTAGGTATAGGTAAGGATTTTCTCAATGAAACTGCAGCAGCACAGCAACTAAGAGATAGCATAGATAAATAGGACTTCATAAAACTAAAAAGCTTCTGCTCAACAAAAGAAATGGTCTCTAAGCTGAAGAGAACACCCACAGAGTGGGAGAAAATATTTGCCAGCTACACATCAGACAAAGGACTGATAACCAGAATATATAGGGAACTTAAAAAACTAAATTCTCCCAAAACTAATGAACCAATAAAGAAATGGACAAGTGAACTAAACAGAACTTTCTCAAAAGAAGAAATTCAAATGGCCAAAAAACACATGAAAAAATGCTCACCATCTCTAGCAATAAAGGAAATACAAATTAAAACCACACTGATTCCACCTCACCCCTGTTAGAATAGTCATCATTAGGAACACCACCAACAACAGGTGTTGGTGAGGATTCAGGGAAAAAGGAACCCTCTTATGCTGTTGGTGGGAATGTAAACTAGTACAACCACTCTGGAAAAAAATTTGGAGGCTACTTAAAAAGCTAGACATTGATCTACCATTTGATCCAGCAATACCACTCTTGGGATGTACCCAAAAGACTGTGACACAGGTTACTCCATAGACACCTGCACACCCATGTTTATTGCAGCACTATTCACAATAGCCAAGTTATGGAAACAGCAAAGATGCCCCACTACCAACAAATGGATCAAGAAAATGTGGTATCTATACACAATGGAATTTTATGCAGCCATGAAGAAGAGCAAAATATTATCATTCGCTGGTAAATGGATGGAATTGGAGAACATCATTCTGAGTGAGGTTAGCCTGACCCAAAGGACCAAAAATCGTATGTTCTCCCTCATATGCAGACATTAGATCAAGGGCAAACACAACAAGGTGATTGGACTTTGAGCACAAGATAAAAGCGAGAGCACATAAGAGAGATACAAGGATAGGTAAGACACCTAAAAAATTAGCTAGCATTTGTTGCCCTTAATGAAGAGAAACTAAAACAGATACCTTAAGAGCAACTGAGGCAAATAGGAAAAGGGGACCAGGACCTAGAGAAAAGGTTAGATCAAGAAGAATTAACCTAGAAGGTAACACACATGCACAGAAAATTAATGTGAGTCAACTCCCTGTATAGCTATCCTTATCTCAACCAGCAAAAACCCTTGTTCCTTCTTATTATTGCTTATACTCTCTCTTCAACAAAATTAGAGATAAGGGCAAAATAGTTTCTGCCAGTTATCGAGGGGATGGGGGGAGAGGGAGGGGGCAGGATTGGTCATAAGGGAAGGGGTGGGGGGAAGAGGGAGAAATGACCCAAGCATTGTATGCACATATGAATAAAAAAAAAACTGAGGGTGTTGCTTTTGCTAAGTTTGCACAATACTTACCACCTGCCAGGTTCTGAGGCAGTGGAAGATGTTTGAGTCTATGGGAGAATGTTGTAAGACAGGGTTCCTTTTTATTTGTTTGCTTTCAGGTTGAATGGTCCTGTACACTTTATGTGACTCCACGTATGTGGGTGTGTGCAGTAGAATCTTTCACTTAGTTATCATAAGATAAAATTGTGACTTGAAAGATTTTTGCAATCAAAAGTCCCCCTGGACTGACAATAATACTAATTTTTCAGGCATAGAAGAACAGCTAGCTAGTGGTGGAAGCAACACCTCTATCCTGGCGGGAGCTTTTAAAAAGCCCCACTGTGAGTAAAAATAGTGACACTAAAGGGCTTGGGCAAAAATCCTGAAAGTTATCAAGAAAACATCTTAACGTGTGGATTGCTCTGAACTCTTACTAACCATGAGCCCTGCTCTACATGTGTAAAGTTTCTTACCAGGTTAGCCAATCACAGCTATGCACTTAAGTTTGCTCAGGCTCAAGGGACAGAAACGTAACCACAGTAACAAGACAGATTATTTTCTTCCCATAGCAAGAAGTCTTGGGATGGAAAGTCATGGGCACTTGTCAACTGCCTGCGGGATTCATCAAGAACCCAGAGGCCTCTGTCCTACTAGTCACTGCTCTCATCATGTCAACTCATCATGATAAATGAGATAATGTTAGCTTTACAATTCTTAATGTACCACAAAAATTGCATGTCCACTCTTCTATCAACAAAACATCAACCATGGGAAAGTGGTGACATTAGTATAATGCCATCCTTCAGTAATATCATACGCACTTCACATACAGTATGGTTCAGTGGCTTTGAGAAAGCTATATTTGTGTCCCTTCACTACAAAGCTGTCCCTTTTCTGAGATCTTTGAAAATGGCATTTTCCTTATGTTGGTGACCCCCAGTAACACTAAGGTGTTTTCGAACTATACAGCTACTACCAGGGATTCCATGTGATCATTGGACATTTCTTTTGCTAGAGGGGAGGGTAAAATGTAAATGTGACTTGTATGGTACATGAAATATGGCTAGCAATCCCTGCACTTGCATGCTGAGGGTAAATCATGCTCCACACACCCAAATATGCGAGAAATAGAATATCCCTTAACTCCTCCAACAATTTAATTTATATTTGACTACTAAGCAGTGAAAACATGTTGATCTCAATTTTATAAGCTTCTGCTTCACCACTGGCCATGGTTGTGAGTGATGCTTGAATCCCATACAGCAGCAAGGCATGGGAAATTACTGGAAAATCCCTCCTTTGGCCATCCATCCACATGGTGGCCATGGAGAATGTCCCCATTCCAGCATGAGATCACCTTTAGCCACTTGATCTCACATGACCTACAGAAAGAGATGGTTGCTCCACACTTCTGGCCAGATGCACCACACCCAGACTGACAAATTTAGCTAGACTGACCAAGAAAAATAGCAGAGTCCCAAATAAAAAAAGGAGACACTACAACCAGCATCACAGAAATAAAAAGGATCACCAAGGATTGCTGTGAGCAACCACACACCAACAAATTGGAAAACCTAGAAAAAATGGATATACTTCTGGACACATGCAACTTAGCAAAATTGTACTATAAAGAAAAATCTGAGCAGACTACTAGCAAGTAATGGTATTGATTCAGAAATAAAAGTCTCCCTACAAAGAGAAATCCATACTGGGTAGCTTCATTGCTGAATTTTATCAAACTTTCAAAGAACTCATGCCAATTCTTCTAATACTGGAATTTGAACTTGGGTCCTTGGAATCTGAACTTGGGTCCTTGCATTTGATATGCAGACATTCTATCACTTGAGCCACAAACCCAGCTCTTCACCCCCTTTTTTTTTTTTTGCTTTAGTTAATTTTTCAGAAAAGGTCTTGTACTTTCACCCAGGCCAATCACAGACCACAATCCTCCTACCTGTGCTTCCCACATAGATGGTATTACAGATGTGCACCACCATGCCTAACTTATTGGTTGAGATGCAGTCTCCCTAACTTTTTGCTCAGGCTGGCCTTGAACCTTGATCTTGATCTTTCCCTCCCAAGTAACCAGGATTATAGGTATGAGCCACTATGTCCAGTCCCATTGTAGCTAATCTTAATTGTCCTCTCAACTGGATTAAGAAACACTTAGATTAAGATTAATAAAGTACACCTGTGGGTGTGTCTGTGAAAGTGTTTCCAGAGTCAATTAAATCATAAGCGCTCTGACCTAACCAATGGATTATTCCCTTGATGGATTCAGAATATGGTGGCGTTATTGGGAGGTGGTTAAAAGTGTGAGGCAGGGGCTTTGGAGGAGTAGGTCACTGGGGGAGTGTACTGGAGCTGTATCTTGCCCTGGCCCCTCCCTTTACTCCCTTTCTCTGTTCCCTAGATGCCGTGACTTGAAGTGCTCTGCCCCCCCACAACACCTTCCCTGCCATGATGGATAGCACCTTCTAAAACAATGAGCCAACATATCTTCCCTCTCTTAAGAACCTTTCTTCTTTTAAGTAGCTTTCCTTGGGTATTTGGTAACAGAGAACAAAGCCTGATTACTACAGTATAGAAAGAAAAGGAATTCTATAAGCCAGAATCACCTTGACACTAAAACAAGACAATGACACAATGAAAACTATAGTCAATGTCCCTGATGAACTTAGATGCAAATTTTCTCCACAAAATGCTATAGATCAAATCCAACAGCTCATAAAAAAGATAGTATGCCATGATCAAGTAGGATTTATTCCAGGAATTCAAGAATGGTTCAACAAATACAAAGCAATTAGATATAATACATCAGCAGACTATGATCATCTCATATGGAGATGTCATAATGAAACCCCTTACTTGTACAATTTATTTATTTTTTTTGTGGTACTGGGATTTGAACTTAGGGCCTTGCATTTTCTAGGTAGACATTCTACCATTTGAGCCACACACCCCCCCCAGTTCTTCTTTTTTTAGGGAGGGGCTTCAGTTATTCTTCAAATAGGCTCTTTCATTTACACTTGCACTGGCCTGGACTGCAGTCCTTCTATTTATTACTTCTGCATAGTTGGGATGGCAGATGTGCATCACTCACACCTAACTTTATTGCTTGAGATGGGTCTCATGAACTTTTTCTTGGGCTGGCCTTAAACTATGATCCTTCCTATCTCTGCCTCCTGAGTAGCTAGGATTCCAGGCATGAGCCACCTTGCCTAGCTAATATGCACAATTTAATGCATGCCAATTTAAAAAGAGAGTAAATCACTTTGCCCCTGGGGGAGCAATATGACAATCTCAATAGATGCAAAAAAAGTATTTGATAAACTTCAACATCCCTTTATGATTAAAAAAAAAACAAAACATCACTTTGGGCACTGATGGTTCATGCTTATAATCCTAACAACTGAGGAAGCAGAGATAAGGAGGAACATGGTTCAAGACCATCCTCTGCAAAAAGTTTATGAGACTCTGTCTCAAAAGAAAAAACTGGGCATGATGGCATGTACCTGTCAGCCCAGCTACTTTGGGAGACATAAATAAAAGGATTGTGGTCTAGGCCCACCTGAGCAAAAAGTGAAAGCCTAGCTCAAAAGTAACAAGAGCAAAAAAAGGGCTGGTGGCATGGCTCAAGCAGCATGGAACCTGCCTACCAAGTGTGAAGCCCTGAGTTAAAATCCCAGTACTTTAAAAAAAAAAACTCAAAAATTAGGTATATAAAGAATGTGCCTCTTCATCTATGGTGTGACTTAGTTCTAGGATTTCTTTATTGATTTTTTTATTTGGATGACCTATCTATTGTTGATAGGGGGTATTAAAGTCTCCCACTACCACTGTGTTAGAGTTTATATATGTTTTTAGGTCCTTCAAAGTATGTTTGATGAAATTGGGTGCATTAGCATTGGGTGCATATAGGTTGATAATTATTATTTCCTTTTGGTGTGTTTCCCTTTTTATTAGTATGGAGTGTCCTTTATGTCATTTGATCAATATAAGTTTGAAATCTACTTTGTCCGAGATAAGTATTGCTACCCCTACCTGTTTTAGGGGACATTGGCTTGGTAAATCTTCTTCCAGCTGTTCACTCTCAGTCAGTGCTTATTTCAGTGAGGAGATGGGTCTCCTGTAGTCAGCAGATTGTTGGATCTTCCTTTTTAATCCAGTTTGCCAATTGGTGTCTTTTGATGGGGAAATTAAGTCTGTTAATGTTCAGTGTTAATATTGATAGGTATGTGGTGATCAATGTCATTTATTTGTCTTTGTTGTTTAAGGGTTTGATTGTGTGCAGCTGAATCAATGTTACTCTTACTTTCTTGCCTTTTCTTCTCATGTGGTTTGGTTTGCCTGCCCTTTTATGGCTATACTACCAAAAGCAATCTACATGTTTAATGCAATTCCCATCAAAATCCCAATGATTTTCATCACAGAGATTGAAAACTCTACCCTAAAGTTCATTCGGAAACACAAGAGACCACAAATAGCCAAGGCATATAATACTCAGCAAAAAGAGCAATGCTGGAGGTATTACAATACCCAACTTCAAACTATATTACAAAGCAATAGCAATAAAAACAGCATGTAACTGGCACAAAAATAGACATGAAGACCAGTGGAACAGAAGAGAGGACCCAGATATGAATCCACACAACTATACCCACCTCATTTTTGACAAAGGTGCCAAAAATATACAATGGAGAAAAGACAGCCTCTTCAAAAAATGTTGCTGGGAAAAGTGGTTATCCATCTGCAAGAAACTGAAACTAGATCCATGTCTATCACCCTGTACTAGTATCAACTCAAAATGGATCAATGACCTTAATATCAGACCTGAAACTCTGAAGTTAGTACAGGAAGGAGCAGGAAACACTCTGGAAGCAATAAGTATATGCAAGGACTTCCTCAATAGAGCACCAGCAGCTCAGCAACTAAGAGAAAGGATGGACAAATGGGACTTCACAAAATTAAAAAGCTTCTGTACAACAAAAGAAATGGTCTCTAAACTGAAGAAACCACCCATAGAGTGGGAGAAAATATTTGCCAGCTATACATCAGACAAAAGACTGATAACCAGAATATACAGGGAACTTAAGAAACTAAACTCTCCCAAAATCAATGAACCAATTAAGAAATGGGCAACTGAAAGAACTTTCTCAAAAGAAGAAATTCAAATGACCAAAAAACACATGAAAAAATGCTCACCATCTCTAGCCATAAAGGAAATGCAAATCAAAACCACACTAAGATTCCACCTCACCCCTGTTAGAATAGCCATCATCAAAAACACCACCAACAACATGTGTTGGTGAGGATGTGGGGAAAAAGGAACCCTTATACACTGCTGGTGGGAATGCAAGCTGGTACAACCACTCTGGAAAATGATTTGGAGGCGTCTTAAAAATCTAAACATACATCTGCCATATGATCCTGCAATCCCACTCCTGGGGATATACCCAAAGGAATGCAACACAGGTTACTCCAAAGGCATCTGCACACCCATGTTTATTGCAGCTCTATACACAATAGCCAAGTTATAGAAACAACCAAGATGCCCCACTACTGACAAGTGGATTAAGAAAATGTGGTATTTATACACAATGGAATTTTATGCAGCCATGAAGAAGAATGAAATCTTATCATTTGCAAATAAATGGATGGAACTGGAGACCATCATTCTGAGCGAGGTTAGCCAGACTCAGAAGACCAAAAATCGTATGTTCTCCCTCATATGCGGACTTTAAATCTAGGGCAAATGCAGCAATGTGGTTGGACTTGGATTACATGACAAAGGGAAGCACATATGGGAGATATGGGAATAGGCAGAAAACCAAAAACATGAAAGCATTTGATGTCCCCACTCCAGAGGAACTAATAAGGAAACCTTAAAGCAACACAGGTCAACATGAGAGAGGGATCAGGAACCAGTGTAAAGATCAGTTAGAGATGAATCAACTTGCATTGTAACATATTTGTACATGAAAGCAATGCTAGGAATATTTCTGCATAGCTGTCCTTAACTCAACTAACAAAAATGCTTTGTCTTCCTTATTATGCTTTTGTCTTCTCTTCAAAAAAATTAGAGATAAGGGCAGAACAGGTTCTGCCTGGAAGCAAGAGAGGAGGGGGAGACAGGGTGGAGGAGGAAGGCAGGGGATAGAAATGACCCAAATAATGTATGCACATGTGAATAAATGAGTAAAAAAAATATGCCTCAACAAAGTAAGCACTATATACAACCTATATCATGCTTAATAGAGAAAATCTGAAATCATTTCCATTAAGAGCAAGAACAAGAGAAAGATGTCCACTTTCTGAGGAACATGCATGTGGGTCTCCATAATGGCTGTACTAATTACCTCCCCCAAATACTGCTCCCCTTTTGGGGCACCCTTGCCGGCAATTGTTACTTTTTTTTTTTTTTTAGGGATTGTTCATTTTTTTTTCTTTTATTATTCATATGTGCATACAAGGATACAAGGCTTGGTTCATTTCTCCCCCCTGCCCCCACCCCCTCCCTTACCACCCACTCCACCCCCTCCCTCTCCCCACCAAACCCTCAATACCCAGCAGAAACTATTTTGCCCTTATTTCTAATTTTGTTGTAGAGAGAGTATAAGCAGTAACAGGAAGGGACAAGGGTTTTTGCTGGTTGAGATAAGGATAGCTATACAGGGTATTGACTCACATTGATTTCCTGTGCGTGGGTGTTACCTTCTAGGTTAATTCTTTTTGATCTAACCTTTTCTCTAGTTCCTGGTCCCCTTTTCCTATTGGCCTCAGTTGCTTTTAAGGTATCTGCTTTAGTTTCTCTGCGTTAAGGGCAACAAATGCTAGCTAATTTTTTAGGTGTCTTACCTATCCTCACCCCTCCCTTGTGTGCTAAAGCTTTTATCATGTGCTCATAGTCTAATCCCATTGTTGTGTTTGCCCTTGATCTAATGTCCACATATGAGGGAGAACATACGATTTTTGGTCTTTTGGGCCAGGCTAACCTCACTCAGAATGATGTTCTCCGATTCCATCCATTTACCAGCGAATGATAACATTTCGTTCTTCTTCATGGCTGCATACAATTCCATTGTGTATAGATACCAAATTTTCTTAATCCATTCGTCAGTAGTGGGGCATCTTGGCTGTTTCCATAACTTGGCTATTGTGAATAGTGCTGCAATAAACATGGGTGTGCAGGTGCCTCTGGAGTAACCTGTGTCACAGTCTTTTAGGTATATCCCCAAGAGTGGTATTGCTGGATCAAATGGTAGATCAATGTTTAGCTTTTTAAGTAGCCTCCAAATTTTTTTCCAGAGTGGTTGTACTAGTCTACATCCCCACCAACAGTGTAAAAGGGTTCCTTTTTCCCCACATCCTCACCAACACCTGTTGTTGGTGGTGTTGCTGATGATGGCTATTCTCACAGGGGTGAGGTGGAATCTTAGTGTGGTTTTAATTTGCATTTCCTTTATTGCTAGGGATGGTGAGCATTTTTTCATGTGTTTTTTGGTCATTTGAATTTCTTCTTTTGAGAAAGTTCTGTTTAGTTCACTTGCCCATTTCTTTATTGGTTCATTAGTTTTGGGAGAATTTAGTTTTTTAAGTTCCCTGTATATTCTGATTATCAGTCCTTTGTCTGATGTATAGTTGGCAAATATTTTCTCCTACTCTGTGGGTGTTCTCTTCAGTTTAGAGACCATTTTTTTTGATGAACAGAAGCTTTTTAGCTTTATGAGGTCCCATTTATCTATGCTATCTCTTAGTAGCTGTGCTGCTAGGGTTTCATTGAGAAAGTTCTTACCTATACCTACTAACTCCAGAGTATTTCCTACTCTTTCCTGTATCAACTTTAGAGTTTGGGGTCTGATATTAAGATCCTTGATTCATTTTGAGTTAATCTTGGTATAGGGTGATACACATGGATCTAGCTTCAGTTTTTTGCAGACTGCTAACCAGTTTTCCCAGCAGGTTTTGTGGAAGAGCTGCTATTTCTCCACCGTATATTTTGAGCTCCTTTGTCAAAGATAAGTTGGTTATAGTTGTGTGGTTTCATATCTGTGTCCTCTATTCTGTTCCACTGGTCTTCATGTCTGTTTTTGTGCCAGTACCATGATGTTTTTATTGTTATTGCTTTGTAATATAGTTTGAAGTCAGGTATCGTGATATCTCCAGCATTGTTCTTTTGACTGAGTATTGCCTTGGCTACTCATGGCCTCTTGTGTTTCCATATAAATTTAATGGTAGATTTTTCAATCTCTTTAATGAATGTCATTGGAATTTTGATGGGAATTGCATTAAACATGTAGATTACTTTGGGGAGTATCGACATCTTTACTATGTGGATTCTACCAATCCATGAGCATGGGAGATCTCTCCACTTTCTATAGTCTTCCTCAATCTCTTTCTTCAGAAGTGTACAGTTTTCCTTGTAGAGGTCTTTCACATCTTTTGTTAGGTTTACACCTAGGTATTTGATTTTTTTTGAGGCTATTGAAATGGAATTGTTTTCATACATTCTTTTTCCGTTTGCTCATTGTTAGTGTATAGAAATGATAATGATTTCTCTATATTGATTTTATATCCTGCTACCTTGCTATAGCTATTGATGATGTCTAGAAGCTTCTGAGTAGAGTTTTTTGGGTCTTTAAGGTATAGGATCATGTCATCTGCAAATAGGGATATTTTGACAGTTTCTTTACCTATTTGTATTCCTTTTATTCCTTCTTCTTGCCTAATTGCTCTGGCTTGGAATTCCAGTACTATGTTGAATAGGAGTGGAGATAGTGAGCATCCTTGTCTGGTTCCTGATTTTAGAGGGAATGGTTTTAGTTTTTCTCCATTAAGTATAATGCTGGCTGTAGGTCTGTCATATATAGCTTTTATAATGTTGAGGAACTTTCCTTCTATTCCTAGTTTTCTTACAGCTTTTATCATGAAATGATGTTGGATCTTATCAAAGGCTTTTTCTGCATCTATTGAGATGATCAAGTGGTTTTTGTCTTTGCTTCTGTTAATGTGGTTTATTACGTTTATTGATTTTCATATGTTGAACCACCCCTGCATCCCTGGGATGAAGCCTACTTGGTCGTGGTGAATAATCTTTTTGATGTGTTGCTGAATTTGGTTTGCCATTATTTTGTTGAGGATTTTTGCATCAATGTTCATTAAGGAGATTGTTCTCCTTTTTGGAGGTGTCTTTGCCTGGTTTTGGGATAAGTGTAATACTGGCTTCATAAAATGTGTTTGGCAGTTTTCCTTCCCTTTCTATTTCGTGGAACAGTTTAAGGAGGGTTGGTATCAGTTCTTTAAAGGACTGATAGAATTCAGCAGAGAATCCATCAGGTCCTGGACTTTTCTTTTTGGGGAGACTCTTGATTGTTGCTTCAATTTCATTTTGTGTTATAGGTCTATTCAGGTGATTAATTTCCTCTTGGTTCAGTTTTGGATGATCATATGTATCTAAAAATCTGTCCATTTCTTTTAGATTTTCAAATTTATTTGAATATAGGTTCTCAAAGTAGTCTCTGATGATTTCCTGGACTTCCATGGTGTTTGTTGTTATCTCCCCTTTTGCATTCCTGATTCTACTAATTTGGGTTTTTTCTCTCCTCATTTTAGTCAGGTTTGCCAGGGGTCTATCAATCTTGTTTATTTTTTCAAAGAACCAACTTTTTGTTTCATTAATTCTTTGTATGGTTTTTTTGGTTTCTATCTCATTGATTTCAGCTCTTATTTTTATTATTTCTCTCCTTCTAGTTGTTTTGGGATTTGCTTGTTCTTGTTTTTCTAGGAGTTTGAGATGTATCATTAGGTCATTGATTTGGGATCTTTCAATCTTTTTAATATATGCACTCATGGCTATAAACATTCCTCTCAAGACTGCCTTAGCTGTGTCCCATAGGTTCCGGTAGGTTGTGTTTTCATTTTCATTGACTTCCAGGAACTTTTTAATTTCCTCTTTTATTGCATCGATGATCCATTCTTCATTAAGTAATGAGTTATTTAATTTCCAGCTGTTTGCATGTTTTTTGTCTTTACTTTTGTTGTTGAGTTCTACTTTTACTGCATTGTGATCAGATAGTATGCACGGTATTATTTCTATTTTCTTATATTTGCTGAGGCTTGCTTTGTGCCCTAGGATATGATCTATTTTGGAGAAGGTTCCATGGGCTGCTGAGAAGAATGTATATTGTGTAGAGGTTGGATGAAATGTTCTGTAGACATCTACTAGGTCCACTTGATCTATTGCATATTTTAGATCTTGGATTTCTTTATTGATTTTTTGTTTGGATGACCTATCTATTGATGATAATGGAGTGTTAAAGTCTCCCACAACCACTGTGTTGGCGTTTATATATGCTTTTAGGTCTTTCAGGGTATGTTTGATGAAATTGGGTGCATTGACATTGGGTGCGTACAGATTGATGATTATTATTTCCTTTTGGTCTATTTCCCATTTTATTAGTATGGAATGTCCTTCTTTATCTCGTTTGATCAATGTAGGTTTGAAGTCTACTTTGTCAGAGATAAGTATTGCTACTCCTGCTTGTTTTCGGGGGCCATTGGCTTGGTAAATCTTCTTCCAGCCTTTCATCCTAAGCATATGCTTATTTCTGTCAGTGAGATGAGTCTCCTGTAAGCAACAAATTGTTGGATCTTCTTTTTTAATCCATTTTGTCAAACGGTGTCTTTTGATGGGTGAATTAAGTCCATTAACATTAAGCGTTAGTACTGATAGGTATGTGGTGATTCCTGCCATTTAGTTGTCTTAGTTGTTTGAAGGTTTGATTGTGTGTACCTAACTTGATGTTACTCTCTACTGTCTTGCTTTTTCTTTTTCTTTTCCTGTGGTTTGGTGCTGCCTGTCTTTTCATGGTTAAGTTGGGTTTCACTTTCTGTGTGCAGAATCCCTTGCAGAATCTTTTGTAATGGTGGCTTTGTGGTCACATATTGTTTTAGTTTCTGCTTATCATGGAAGACTTTTATTGCTCCATCTATTTTGAATGATAGCTTTGCTGGGTAGAGTATCCTGGGGTTGAAGTTATTTTCATTCAATGCCTGGAAGATCTCACCCCACGCTCTTCTTGCTTTTAATGTTTCTGTTGAGAAGTCTGCTGTGATTTTGATGGGTTTACCTTTGTATGTTACTTGTTTTTTCTCTCTTACAGCCTTCAACATTCTTTCCTTAGTTTCTGAACTTGTTGTTTTAATGATGATATGTCGTGGAGTAGTTCTATTTTGATCTGGTCTGTTTGGTGTCCTGGAGGCCTCTTGCATCTGTATGGGAATATCTTTCTCTAGATTTGGGAAATTTTCTGTTATTATTTTGTTGAATATGTTACGCATTCCCTTCGCTTGCACCTCTTCTTCTTCGATGCCCATAATTCTCAAGTTTGGTCTTTTGATGGAGTCAGTGAGTTCTTGCATTTTCTTTTCACAGGTCTTGAGTTGTTTAATTAATAGTTCTTCAGTTTTTCCTTTAATTACCATTTCATCTTCAAGTTCTGAGATTCTGTCTTTTGTTCTATTCTGCCTGATTAGCCCTCCGTTTTGTTTTGCAGTTCTGTTTCATTCTTTTTTCTGAGGTTTTCCATATCCTGGCAGTTTTCTTCTTTAATGTTGTCTATTTTTGTCCTGAGTTCATTTATCCATTTATTCATTGTGTTCTGTCTTTCACTTTGGTGTTTATACAGTGCTTCTATGGTTTCCTTTATTTCTTCTTTTGCTTATTCAAATTCTCTATTTCTGTTGTCTTGGAATTTCTTGAGTGTCTCCTGTACATTTTGATTGACCCTATCCAGTATCATCTCTATAAAATTCTCATTGAGTACCTGTAGTATGTCTTCTTTTAAATTAGTCTTGTGGGCTTCACTGGGTCCTTTGGCATAGTTTATCTTCATTTTGTTGGAGTCTGGATCTGAGCTTCTGTTCTCTTCATTCCCCTCTGATTCCTGTACTAATTTTTTGCTGTGGGGAAACTGGTTTCCCTGTTTTTTCTGTCTTCCCATCATTGTCTTTGGTGTTGTTACTGTCCCTGTACTGTGTGCAATTAAGTATTTTCTAGCTTGTAATAATAACAATGGTAATATTTACAATGGAAGCGTGAGCTGAGATGGAAAGCAAGAAGTTAAAGAAAAGGGGAAAACAAATATACAGACAAGAGGGAGAAAACAGAACAAAGTTTCAGACAAGAAAGTTTCAAAGGTATAAACAGGGAGTGTTAGTGTGCTAATCGACAGTAAGCTGAACAGACATTAGAGAGACAGAGAGAGGATTGAAAATCAAAGATAAAAAAATAAAAAATAAGTAAATGAAAGAAATATCTATATATAAAAATGAATTAAAATAAAATGGAAAATAGAAAATTTAAAAAAAAACAAAACCCAAAAAACTTCCAAGTTTATATGCAATGCAGTTTCAGTCTTAATAATTTGGGTGTCCATCTCAGTCTCCAGTGTTGGAGATGGTGCCTCAGATGTTGTTCTGTCATTGTCTTATCAAAGGGGATGCATAAATTAGAACAAAACTGCACACACACACACACACACACACACACACACACACCAAAAAAAAAAAAACCCACCAAGTGTCCCAAGTTCAAATGCAATACAGTTTCAGTACGTTTTTCAGCTTGCAGGTGTAATTCGGTTGTTCTCTCATCAAAGGTAGGGAGAAAAAGAAAAAAAAAAAAGAGTCTGGAGACAGTTCTGAGGTATCTGCGACTGTGGCTTGCCTGCCTGCTGCTCTCAGCCTGCTGTAGCTGGTGGCATTATTTATGCAGATCTCTGGGGTGAGCTAGCACTCACCTGGTCCTACAGGATTTGTTTGTTCAGAGTTCTCCTGTGCAGGAGCCTCTGCTACAGGCTTTCCCCTTTCCAAGCACTGGGAAAAGTGACACTGCCCCCGTGTTGTCAGGCCTGCATGTTTATTTACAATTCATGTGGGAGGTGGGTCTTCCTCCCTCTCCTGTGGAGTTTTCCTCCCTCCGCCACTCTCACAAGCTTTCCCACTCCTGGTTGCTGGGCATGTGCCCTGCTCCCACCAGAGGCTCTCCGGCCCACCCGGCTTGTTTATTTACAGTCCCGGGAAGGATTCCCTTCCCCCAATCTTCAGTGCTCAGGGCGCCCCACCCTCTTTGCAGCGTGTCTAAATTGTTCTTATTGCTTATTACTCAGTTTCTCTTTTTTTTTTCCCCAGGTGGAGGTCAGTCTGTCCAGGGGGCTATGCTGCTCTGGCCCAGGCTTGTCTGTGGGGGTACCGCGGTACCACGAAGCTCACCTGGTCCGCGTCTTCCCAAGCCATATGGGCGCCAGCCACTGGCTGCCCCGGGGGCCCTCTTCGTTTCTCCGTTTAACGTGAGGTGGAGATTCTCTGCACTGGCTGGAGATGTGGAGGGGCCAAAGTTATGCCTTTTCTCAGTGATTATGCCTGCAAAGTGTGTCTCCAGCGTCTCTCCAAGATTTCACTATAGGAGGCTCACTTTCTGCTTCCTACCTCTAGCCGCCATCTTGGAAAAAATCCAAGTGTTACTTTTTGTCTGTTTGATAATAGCCATGAAATCAATATACAAAACCAGCACCCATTCCAAAATTACTGAGAAAGACATCATGAAAGCAATCCCATTAATAATAGCTACCAAAATTCCTGGTAATAAACTTAACCAATCTACAATGAAAACTGAAAAATAATGATGAAAGAAATTGAAGAGGACACAAAGACATGGAAAGATGTCCTATGTTCATGGATTGAAAGGATTAATATTGTTAAACATTAGCCACAGTGATCCACAAATTCAATGAAATTCCCAATAAAATATCAATGACACTCATCACAGAAACTGAAAAGGCAATCCTAAAATCCATATGGAACTGCAAAAGACTCTGAATAGCCAAAATAATTCTGAGAAAAAAGAACAAATCTGAAGGCATTACAACACTTGACTTTAAAACATACTACAAAGTAAGAGAAACCAAAACATCATAGTACTGGCACAAGACCAGACACATAAACCAATGGAACAGGACAGAGAACCAATAAATAAATCCTCTTACTTATAGTGAACTGATTTTCAACAAAGGCAACAAAAACATATGTTGGACAAAGTCTCTTCAATGAATGGTGCTGGGAAAACTTGGACATCCATACACAGAAGAAAGAAACCAGACCCCTCTCTCTCACTACATATAAAAATCAGCTCATAATCATTCAAAAACATAAACATAAGGCCCAAATCTATGAAACTAGTAGAAAAAAACATAGGGAAAAGACTTGCAGACATTGGCAAAGATTTTTTGAATATGACCCCAAAACATAGTCAAGAGAAGCAAAAACTGACAAATGGAATCACATGAAACTAAAAAGCTACTGTACAGCAAGGAAAAAATTGACAGAGTGAAGAGACAACAGAAAGAATAAGAGAAAATATTTGCAAACTGTTCATTTGACAATGGATTAATTTCCAGAATACTTGAAGAACTAAAACAATTCAACAGCAAAAAAGCAAATAATCCAGTTTCAAATGGGGTGTGTGACCTGGACAGACATTTCTCAAAAAATAATATACAAATGGCCAAAAAGAAATAAGAAAAAATGATCAAAATCTAATCTAATCAAACTAATCATCAGGGAAATGCAAATCAAAACTACAATAAGAGATCATCTCACCTGACTCAGAATGGGTATTACCTTTTTGTTTGGTTGGTTTTGGATGTACTGGAGTTTGAACTCAGGGCCTCATGCTTGCTCCACCACTTGAGCCACTCCACCAGCCTTAGAATGGCTGTTATAGAACAGACAAAAAGTAGCAATCACTGGCAAGGGTGCCCCAACAGGAGAGCAGAGTTAGTGGGGAGGTAATCAGTACAGCCATTATGGAGACCCATAGGCATGTTCCTCAGAAAGTGGGAAGTAGAGTTGCCATATGATCCAGCAATCCCCCTATTGGGTTTATATTCCAAAGTAATTAAAATCAGTATGTCAAAGAGACATTTGCTCTCACATGGTTATTGCAGCACTATCCATAATAGCCAAGAAATGGAATCTGCCTAGGTATCCATCAATGAATGAATGGATAAAGAAAATGTGGTATGTGAACACAATGGAATACTAAACGACTAAATTTTGTCGTTTGTGGCAAAATGGATGGTACCAGAGGACATTATGTGAAATAAGCCAGATGAAGAAAAACAAACACTACATGTTCTCACTTTTATGTGGAGGCTAAACATTTATCTCAAAGAAGTAGAGAATAGAATAGCTGTTACTGGAGCCTGGGGAGGATGTGGGAGAGGCAGTGATGGAAAAAGAATGGTTGCTGAGTACAAGGTGCAGTTGAATGGAAGAAATAACTTCTAACACTCCACAGCATGGCAGCATTAACTATCACTGGCTATCATTAATGGGATATTTAAAAATAGCCAATAGAATTCTAACTGTTCCCAATACAAAGAAATGGCATGTCTGAGGTGATAGATATGCAATGACTTGGCCATAACACAGTGTATATGTGTACTAGAATGTCATATTATACCCTGTAAATGTGTAAAGTTACTATGTCAAATAACACAAAAATATAATTAATTGATTGAAATTAAAAAGACTCAGAAGTTATTTCCATTTTAGAATCTGACACAACCCTCCTCTCAAACAATGAACCAAGTGTCAATGAGCCAAATTATCTAATTAAAAATGGTAGCGGTAAAAGATCAAAGGTTAATATGTCAAAAAAATTTCCCGACTCTATCATATATTCTATAGGCATGGTATATTATATGTATGAGGCTGTGTATGTGTAGTGTGTGAAAATTTCCTAGCCAAAATTTAGTATCTACTGTATCAGAAGAAAAAATTTTAAATTATAGACTATATTAGTTTTTGCTTTGTTTGTTGTCCTCAAAAATGGGAAAACTAAAATATAAATCTTGCTCCTTCCCCCAAATAGTCTTAATTGAACTAAGATTTAGATTATATAAGGATACATACAAAAAATAAACAGGAAATTACAAGAATTCAAATATACAAAAGTGTATGTGGATGCAATTCAAACAGCATATGGTAATGTTGAGCTGGGAGACTCATAATAATTAGCATTTGTAAATTGCTTCTCATTTTACTGGCATGTATAATTTAATTTGATAGTCACAATAGCTCTGGAAAGTGTAATATGATTATTATCTGTTTACAGATGAGAAAAATGCAATATCAAAATTAAATAATCTCTCCAAATTTACACAATTAGTCAATGGGAATTGGAGTAGAGGGGGCTCCTTTGCAAAGTATGCCCTAATACGGACCCCAAAAGGAAGATGGAAGATAGAGAAAACGTGTTAGTAAGTTACAGAGAGATGTGTTTTGTATAATTGGATGTTTTGTGTAGAGCTCCAGGCCAGCTAGTTGAATTGCTTAACATAGTGGCTATAACTCCAGTTTCATCAGAATCTCTGGGGTGAGACTGAGGGAGTAGAATTTTTCAGAGTTCCCTGGATGATTCTAAGTGGCAGCCAGGTTTGAGAGTCACTGAGTTTTGTTGCTTGTGCTGCTTCCTAAGCAAGGAATGGGTGTGCTGAGTGACAGAGAGAAAGGAACGCAACCAGGTGGAAGTGAAGAGGAGGGGGTTGAAGAGAATGAGCGTACAGTGTTAAGGTGAAAGCTAGCTTTAAGCTTTGTTAAAACTTAATGCTAGAGTTAATGTTTTGTTTTAAAACCCTCAAAGAAAACTTTAGAGGGATTTATTCCTCTCATTGAGAACTTCATTTTAATTTTAAAATAGTTCTTACAAAGGAAGGGTTTTATTGCATGAAATAGAACTCTATATTTTGCATATGTAAATATGATAATATTTAATGCATAACTATAATGGTACAATGAGTGGAATTTGACATTGTCCCAAACACTTTTTATTTTTGACTGATTAATGAGTTGTCCTGTCTTCAAAATAAAAAGAAATAACTGGAAAGTCATGAAGCATCACAAGTGTGGCACATAGTGAGTGGTCAGTGATTTTACTTTCATTAACAATTTCAGATACAACTGGATATGTACAAAACTTGCACATTTTTTTAATGTTTCACAGCTATTTTCCCAGCACATTGAGTCTCTGCTCCGGAAAGTATAAAAATTCCAGAACAGTGTTCAGTGTTGGGATGACTAGAATGGTAAACTATTTACTTTCCAAAACAAATTTATGAACTAGAACTACATAAAAGTGGTTCTAACAGTTTCTTAACCAAAGTTCAAGATGGATCTTTGATCCTCATGAGTACTGGGTATTGCAATCCATCCATCTCCCAAGCAGTCTAGCAGAATTTGCTCGTCTCTGCACTCTGCAGATAACATTTATGTATAGAGATTACACGCCCCTGTTCATGCCCACTTAGTGTTAGTGAACTTTTGAATTTTTGCCAGTTTGATGAGGTGAGCACAAGGACAAGGACAATGGAATGGCAAGGAAATATGAGGACATAATTGAACTGAGATCAAAGAAATTGAACAAACTTCTATCAGTAGGAGGCTAAATAAAGATTTACAGACAAAATGACACAGAGCGGTTAAATTAATTGCATCTAGCAGTTTCAATAAATCAAAATAATATACCTAACATTGAGCCACAGTGCAAGGTGTAAAAAAAGGCACATGGCACATACAGCATGATGCCATGTTTAAAGTTCTAAAACACACAAAATACTACCTATTATGAAGCAATACCTATGTACTTAAAATATAAACTTATGCATAGGGAAATACACACCAACTTCCTGTGGTTTCCTAGGGTAGTAGGCAAGGGAAATGATAAGATTATAACATTAGCTGTTCTTGAAACATCTTATTCCCTATCATCACGATAAAAGGCATGAATATGAAGCAGAGATAGAGACACTGGTGTATTTAAAGCTAGATTACAGGCACCAATGTATTGCTTACATGATTTTCCTTGGTTCTCTATATGTTTGAAACACTTCAGATTTTGAACTATTCAGATAATTAAATGTGATGAGCATATTTTGACAGAGAGGATGAATAAAAATAGCTTTGAGAGTCACCTTAGGAAAGTGCAGCTATGCAAATGAACAGGACAAACCCTTTCAGCAATTCAGATGTTTTACACTACTGATAAATCTTTTAAAAAGAAAACTTCAATCAAAGGACGGCCAGAAGAAACAAAATAAATATAAATATATCAACATGAATTAATCTAACCATAGTTCTGAACTTTAAAAATAAATGGTAATGTTAGAGTACAAAAAAGGATGTATATATCAACATATGACTTACTTAAATTAAAAATACAATCAGTGGAAACCTTCACTTCCAGATATGTTGGAGTAATTCAATTGGACTTTCCCTCTCAGTGTAATGACTAAAAAATAGAACTAAATATATGGAAAAACTATCTTGAAATATTGAACACACGCAGCTTAGAGCTATGATCCCTTAAAAGAGGAAATAAAAGACACACACCTAACAACCAAAAGAGGCTTCTGTCTGAACACATTCTCCAGACCAAGAGGTAGAGGAGGAACCCCAATAATGCAGGAGACCCTTTCAGAATTGAGGAGGTAGCCATCAGAGTCCTGGGATCCTGAGGCAGCTGGGATTTATAGGGTTAAGAACCAGGAAAGAGAGAGCTATGCAAAGATATCTGCATAAACATCCCAAGAGTCTACAGAGGTTGAACCCCACATGGCCTCAGAGAGCTATAAGCTCAACAATACCTGGAGATGACAGAGGAGTAGAAGATGGTGGTGTTTCAGTAACCCAGTAGAGGCCCTGGAAGGGGTAGTAGAAGGGCTAATCTGGTCTGAAGAGCAAAGGCTACTCTAGACTTGCCCTAATAAAGCTTTCAAACAGTCCTTGAGAGAATTGAACTTATTTGCAAACAACTTAATCTGACACAACAAAGCTCAGTACTATTTAAGAGAAGGATACAAAATCCACACTCAACAACCTAATAGCACATTGATTAGCATCTAATAAAAAGTACTACACAGGTGATGAAGAAGTAGCAAATAAGACACATAGCCCAAGGGAAAAAAAATCATCAATACAAGCAGAACTAGAAATATCAATCACGGAATTAGCAAAGACTAAAACAGCTGTTATAAATTTGCTCAAAAGATCTAAAAGAAACATCAACATGATGTGCAGAGAAATGGGAGATACTTTGAAAGGAGCCAAATGAAATCACTAAAGCTGAAAAATACAATATCTAAGGTAGAAAAAAAAAATCACTAGATGGCTTGAGAGCAGATTAGACCCTACATAAGGAAAGATTAATGAAGTGGAAGAAATAGAAATAGAAATTATCCATGAAGTACAGAAAAAAAGAGCAAATAAAATTGACAGAGCCTCAGAGAGTATGGGACAGTAACATATATGTAATTCATTCCTCAAAAGAGAAAAGGAAAAAAGGTGTTCAAAGATGAAATGGCTGAACATTTTCAAATTTGATTAAAATTATAAACTCACAGATCTAAGAAATTCCAAGGAAGAATCTACCAAAGAGTAGATTCCCAATCTGGGGCTTCAGCAATGACAGCACTTACTGCTTGGCTGGCTCACCACTGATTATGCTGTTGCTGAGTTGCATGCCCCACCTGAGCAGCTGGGAAAACCTAGGCACTTGACTGAGAGCACAGTCTGGACGACAACACCGGGAGCTAGTAACAAAATTCACAATAAGACCAAAATTGAAAAACAGGAACAATGTCAAGTTGAGGACAACAGAGTCACAACACAGTATTGTGAGGAAGTCTTGCATCATCAGAAGGTCACCTGAATTCCTGAATCACATATGCTTGCCGATTCCTAGTTGGGCTGGGCACTTGGATGACAAGCTTTGGTCTCGAGCATCCTACAGTGCTTTCTGATCTTCCACAGGAGCAGGACTAGATGGTGTTCTTTGTGGGCCAGTGATCAAGGTTCCTTTTGAATTCTCTTGCCTCAATGAGGCCTCAACTCCTCCTCTCTTTATCCACAGGGATGGTAACATGAGCACTGTGGCGTTTCCCTTGCAGTTAAGGCTATGCCTTTTTCTTACCTAACTTCTGAGAGCTGTGTCACCAACGAACAAATCGCTTCTACTTGGAAAAGCGTCCCTAAGGGTATTTTATGCCTGGATTTGGTTTTTTTTAGAAAGACACTAAGGAATGTTCCTTGCATTTAGGACAGGTGGAAGGCATCTTAAATAGAGACAGGTTAGAACTGGTACAGGGGAAGGGGGTGATGTGTAGCTAATCTTTGGGCAACCACAAGAAAAACACCAGGAGATAACCTTCACCTAGAATCTATGTTAGAACTTTAAAAATTAGACATTTACTTTTCATAACATTTTCCTGACTTCAAAAGAGTCCATTTCTCAAGCTATACTTAGTGACACACGCCTATAATCTCACCACTTGGAAGTTCCAGTTCTAGAACCACCTGGGCTATGTGGTGAGACTGTCTCAAGAGGAGGGGGGAAAAAGTCCATTTCGGTATAAAATGTGAAGTAAACACCAAAACAAAATAAAATAAAAATCATCTGTAATATTAATTCCTGAAAACAATCGTTGTTAATTTATTTTGATATATAATACATATTTGACAGTACTGGGATTTGAACTCAGAACCTTATGATTGCTAGTCAGACCTCTACTTCTTGAGCCATAACCCCCCAGCTCTTTTTGCTTTAGTTATTTTTCAGATAGTCTGGAACTTTTGCCCAGAGCTGGCTTTGATCACAATCCTCTTCCCTATGTATCCTGTATAGTTGGGGTTACAGATGTGCACACCACCAGAGCTGGCTTGTTTGTTGAGATGGAGGTCTCACTAACTTTTTGCCCCAGTTGGCCTTGATCCTCCATCCTCTTGATCCCCACTTCTCAAATCACTAGGATTACAGGCATGAGCCACCATGTCCAGCTCAGGTTTATATTTTTTTTCCTTTTTCTTTTATTATTCGTATGTGCATACAAGGCTTGGTTCATTTCTCCCCCCTGCCCCCACCCCCTCCCTTACCACCCACTCCACCCCCTCCCTCTCCCCCCCCAATACCCAGCAGAAACTATTTTGCCCTTATTTCTAATTTTGTTGTAGAGAGAGTATAAGCAATAATAGGAAGGAACAAGGGAAGGAACAAAGCTCAGGTTTATATTTTTGAAGATCAATTCTGGAAAGAACAATAGGTGATAAAAGTAGGAGTGTAGTATGTGGACTTTTTGTAAGCTAGTTTTCTTTAGGCATGAAATTTTTCTTCCTTCATTCAATAAGTATTACTTCTTCCACAAAATTGGAGTCATGCTGCATGTATTCTTTAGTACTGTTTTTTTCCTCTTAACAATATATTCTATATGTTTTCCCATGTGATTCATTCATTCACCCATTTGCCCAAAACAATATAATTTCACCTTGGTTTTTATTAAGGTTATAGCTAACTTTTCTTATCATTCTAACTAACTATAATGATGGGTATCCGTCTTGGTCAGGCTTTGATAAGAATGCCTCAAGATTTCACTGACAATTATGACTACTGGTTTGAGATGTATAATTTTTATCATGCTAGTTGTTCTCCTACTTTGGTAGGAGGTTTGCTTAGTTGTGTATTTATTATTTATTTTTAAGTAATGAATGAGTGCTGAATTCCACCAAATTCGTCCTGGGTACCAGTTGGGAGATAGGGTGAGGAGGGGTCTGAAGTTAGGAAGACTGGATGAAGAGCTATTTCATTGGTCCATGTCAGAGTGATCAGGGCTAAGGCACCAGATATGGGAAAGGAAAGGAGGTCTGCTTCCTATACAGCAAAGGGAGATGAGAGAAAGAGGGAGGAGGTAGAGATGGCTGCAAGGCTTTGAGCTTGGTTTCCTGGGAGTCTGAAACCAGGAGAAGCACAGAAGGAGGACCACATTTGAAGAGAAAGAATGCATTCAGTTGAAGGTTGAGTTCCAAGTACCTGAGACATTCCTGCGGAGGTGTCCTGCTGACAGATCAGAACAAGAACACGAGTAAAACTTAGATTTACAAACTTACTGTATAGAGGTGCATCAAGGCCACAAGAGGAAAAAAGATGACTGGGGGTGGCATTTAGGGTAAGAAACAATGAAGTTGAGGAAGGAGGAGCTCTTGCTAGTCCTTTACTGGTCAGTGTGTTTGTTTTTTTGAATGCTTAAATGTTGTTTAATAGACACAGGGGATAGGGAAAATGACTTGATTTGGGAGTTAGGGGTAGAGCCATCTAAAATAGAATACAAATCTTTTTAATGATTTTATTAGCATATAATAGTATACAGGGGGATACATTAGATATTTACATATGTGTTTAAAATATATCTTAATTGGATTTACCCCCTCCATTGTTCTCCCTCTTCCTGCCTCTCCCTTCTTAGAACAATTTCAGCAGGTTTCATTCGTCTATTTTTATATATGGATACAAAATACATCAACCATGTTCACCCTCATTCCCCCTTCCTTATGCCCCCCCCCCCCAGCCACTGGTACCCTCCCATGGAAAAGATTTATTTTTTCCTCCTATTCTTCATTTTAAAACTCTTTCTTTTAAATAAGACAGAATGGTAAAGATCTACACAAAACAAGAAGAGAAAATGCACTGAATAGTCAACATTGGATGACCTAATCTCTGCAGTAAATGAGCCCGGAGGTCGTCTGCTCAGAGGGGACAAGGTTCAGGTTGAGATACAAGGAAAGCAGAAGCAAGAGCAGCTATGGTAGCAGGTGTGTGGGGACTTGATTAGGAACAAAATGAAAGGTTACAGATCCTGAAGGCTCAGCATCACAGAGCCTGACCGAGTAAGAAGTTCAATCAGTTTGTGCCTCTTTCTTTCTCCAGTAGGGTCCAGCAATTTGGGACTTAGAAGGGGAAGAATGAAAAGTGATGGGAAGCTATTTCATGGTGCCACACAATTGTCACCACCACCTTATCAGCAAGATACATCATTAGCCATATGTTGCAAATGAGGAAATTGAGGCAAAGCAAGCTTAGCTGATTTGTCTGAGGTCATATAAAAAATAAGTAAAGGAGGCTGGATTCAGATTAGGGCAACAAAGCCCTTCCTCATCCCACTCTGCCAGCTCCACCAGGTCTCTGTGCTGTGTGCTCCTTGGCTAGGCTCATTTACATGTGCTTTCTTAATTAATCCTCTCAGTAACCTTCCAGATGGGCACTGTGCATGCATCTCACAATGAATGGCAAAGATGATGCTATGGTTTGAATGTGTCCCCCAAAGTTCTGGTATTGGAAATTTAATCACTAATGCAAGTGTTGGGAGGAGGGGACCCTAATATGAGGTGATTGCCTTCATGAATGGATCATGTCATTACCACAAGAGTGGATTTTTTATTAAAAAAAAAAAAAGAAAGAGAAAATTCAGAAAGTTCAGTTCCCTCTTGCTTCCTTGCTCTCTTGAGCTTTCTTGCCCTTCTGCCTTTTGCCATGGGATAAAGCAGCACAAAAGCCTTTACCAGATGCACATATCTTGGTATTGAACTTCCCAGGCTCCAGAACGATAAGAAATAATTTTTTTGTTTATACATTACCAACTTTGTGGTATTCTTTTATAGCAATATTGAAGAGACCAAGAGAAATTCTAACCCAGTTTTCTTGGATGCTCAAAGCCCATGTTATCACTCTCACCCAGCCAGCCTCTTTTCTACTATTTTGCTCAATGTGTGGATTCTTTGGACTTCCTTCAGCTAATTAGGCTTACACACAACATTATGAGTGAGATCTATGGACATATCATCATTTTGTTGGGACTAAAATGATGTTAACAGCTTTACCTAGTTCTTTTCTGGCCTTGTTTACTGAGAAAGCTCTTACTGGGAACTTAGAATCTTTATACTTTCAAGTCTCCCTCCTCAAAAATAGTTTTCACTTCACACATGATCTTCCTACTATTCCCTTATAGGCTAGACATTCACTAGCTTATAAGAAATCTTTGCCACCTACAAACTGGCAGATTTAAGCATATATAATGAAGGTGACTGTCTTTGAGGTAGAAAATCCCAGGGGTAATAAGTCCCTAGGGGTGTGGTTCCTCTGAGTCCAATTAAAAAGCTGTGAAACTGTTCTCCAGAAACAATGGGTTCAATGAAATTTGAACAGCTATCTGGCAGATGTCACAAGTGGTTAGTGAGCCCAGCTGCTTGCTTTTCAGGTAACTTGAAAGGAAGACTGGATAGTGTCAGGCAGAGAGCACCAGTAACCCCAAGGAACTGGGAACAGCAATAATAAGAGTAGAATATGAGTCTTGCTTCCTTTGAAGTCAAGTAGACAGAGAATAAGAAATCTGCATTTGGCAACCAACTCACAAGACAAAAATCCCAACAATATGAATGGTCAAGAGTAGGATCAGATACATACACAGAAAACCTGTATGGCAGGGGTTTTCACAATAGAGGATTTGTGTGCTTGTGTGTTTTGTCTTTCACATAAAAGAAGTCCCAAAGTAGATAGCCCAGGGCTAAAACGTTGGTCAAGGTCTCCACTTCCAGCTTCCTGCTCCCTGCTCATGGCAGGCATGTTTGGCTGCTGTGGCTGCAGTCCATGGTTCAGGTTGCAAGCAGGAAGAGCAGAGGGCAGATGCAGTGACTTCTCCTTAAGTGTTATTCATAACTCCATCCACAAGGGAGTCTGGGAGCTGAAGTTTTCAGTGCAGCACATTGCTGCCTTTAGAGATTCAGATAGTGATACTGAATCATCACCTATCAATATTCTTCCTCTTAGTGCTATTGCTTTGGGGATTGAATTTCAACATGATTTTTAAAAAATATTTTAATAGCGTATATTAATAGTATAAGGAGATTTCATTATGATAATTCCATAGATGCGTGAAATGGGTATTGGTAGTTCCTTACCACCACTGCCCCATAAGGATTCCAGTAAACAACATAAGCTTGCAGCCAAGTCCTGGAGACCAGCCAGTCCAGACTGACAGAATGCTCATTTGTGCTGTTGGTTTGAGCTCTGGGAGGCAGTCCAGACCACCCATCACCAAACCACCCCATCACCAAACACAGCCACCCTAGCAGACACCCCACCACCAAACACAGCCACCCTAGCAGACATCAGCAGTATTCCCAACAATCCTGACCAATTAGCAGAAGTCCTAAGGCACTGAGGTCAGCCCTGTGCTGCAAGATGTCTCACAATCCCTTTCTTCCTGGATCTGCCCCTTGCATCTTGCAAAGTCTGTGGTTTATTCCCACATCCCAGAAGGTGGTTTTCCTTGAGCTTGACAGCATGACACTCTGTGCTGATACCCAGGAAGAACTCTGACATGACAATATTGCTATATTTTCTCTCTCCCCTCTCTCTGTCTCTTTCTCTGTCTGTCTCTCTCTGTCTCTCTCTCTCTCTCTCTCTCCCACTCCCCTTCTCTATAATTGTCTGTCTCTGTCTCTTTCATGCAAGCACACACATCCTTTGCTCTCTCTCATATTTTTGCTTGTTTGTTTTTGAGACAGTGTCTCCCTAAGGCCTCAAACTCATAAACACTCCTGCCTTAGGCTCCCATGTGCTGGGATTATAGAATATTGCTATTCTGTACTGTATACCCCTTATCAGGGATACCTTGACTATTGTCTTAGTACACTCCTGATCTACAACAAAATACCTTAGATTGATTAATTCATAAATCAAAGATTTTATTTCTCAGTCTAAAGGCTGAGAAGTCCAAGATCAAGGCATCAACAGATTCGGTGACTGACGAAGGCTTGCTATCTGCTTCATAGACGGCACCCATGCAGTGTTCTCATGTGGCAGAAGGGGAGAAAAAAGATGGACTCACTCCCTCCAGCCCTTTTATAAGAGTTAATAATCCCATCCTTGAGGGCAGGTCCCTCATGCCTAATCACTACCTACCAGTATTCTACCTCTTAGTTTGCTTTGGGGATTGAATTTCAACATGATTTTTAAAAAATATATATATATTTTTTATCTGTATCTGTAGGTGTTTTCTTTTTCTTTTTTTTTTCTTTTATTATGCATATGTGCATACAAGGCTTGGGTCATTTCTCCCCCCTGCCCCCACCCCCTCCCTTACCACCCACTCCACCCCCTCCCTCTCCCCCCCTACCCCCTCAATACCCAGCAGAAACTATTTTGCCCTTATTTCTAATTTTGTTGAAGAGTATAAGCAATCATAGGAAGGAACAAGGGTTTTTGCTGGTTGAGATAAGGATAGCTATATAGGGCATTGACTCACATTGATTTCCTGTGCGTGGGTGTTACCTTCTAGGTTAATTATTTTTGATCTAACCTTTTCTTTAGTTCCTGGTCCCCTTTTCCTATTGGCCTCAGTTGCTTTTAAGGTATCTGCTTTAGTTTCTCTGCGTTAAGGGCAACAAATGCTAGCTAATTTTTTAGGTGTCTTACCTATCCTCACCCCTCCCTTGTGTGCTAAAGCTTTTATCATGTGCTCAAAATCCAATCCCCTTGTTGTGTTTGCCCTTGATCTAATGTCCACATATGAGGGAGAACATACGATTTTTCGTCTTTTGGGTCAGGCTAACCTCACTCAGAATGATGTTCTCCAATTCCATCCATTTACCAGCAAATGATAACATTTCATTCTTCTTCATGGCTGCATAATATTCCGTTGTGTATAGATACCACATTTTCTTAATCCATTCGTCAGTAGTGGGGCATCTTGGCTGTTTCCATAAGTTGGCTATTGTGAATAGTGCCGCAATAAACATGGGTGTGCAGGTGTCTTTGGAGTAACCTGTGTCACATTCTTTTGGGTATATCCCCAAGAGTGGTATTGCTGGATCAAATGGTAGATCAATGTCTAGCTTTTTAAGTAGCCTCCAAATTTTTTTCCAGAGTGGTTGTACTAGTTTACATTCCCACCAGCAGTGTAAGAGGGTTCCTTTTTCCCCGCATCCTCGCCAACACCTGTTGTTGGTGGTGTTGCTAATGATGGCTATACTAACAGGGGTGAGGTGGAATCTTAGTGTGGTTTTAATTTGCATTTCCTTTATTGCTAGGGATGGTGAGCATTTTTTCATGTGTTTTTTGGCCATTACAATTTCTTCTTTTGGGAAAGTTCTGTTTAGTTCACTTGCCCATTTCTTTATTGGTTCATTAGTTTTGGCAGAATTTAGTTTTTTAAGTTCCCTATATATTCTGGTTATCAGTCTTTTGTCTGATGTATAGTTGGCAAATATTTTCTCCCACTCTGTGGGTGTTCTATTCAGTTTAGAGACCATTTCTTTTGATGAACAGAAGCTTTTTAGCTTTATGAGGTCCCATTTATCTATGCTATCTCTTAGTTGCTGTGCTGCTGGGGTTTCGTTGAGAAAGTTCTTACCTATACCTACTAATTCCAGAGTATTTCCTACTCTTTCCTGTATCAACTTTAGAGTTTGTGGTCTGATATTAAGATCCTTGATCCATTTTGAGTTAATCTTGGTATAGGGTGATATACATGGATCTAGTTTCAGTTTTTTGCAGACTGCTATCCAGTTTTCCCAGCAGTTTTTGTTGAAGAGGCTGCTATTTCTCCATCATATATTTTTAGCTCCTTTGGCAAAGACAAGTTGGTTATAGTTGTGTGGCTTCATATCTGGGTCCTCTATTCTGTTCCACTGGCCTTCATGTCAGTGTTTGTGCCAGTACCATGCTGTTTTTATTGTTATTGCTTTGTAATATAGTTTGAAGTCAGGTATTGTGATACCTCTTGCATTGTTCTTTTGACTGAGTATTGCCTTGGCTATTCGTGGCCTCTTGTGTTTCCATATAAATTTAACAGATTTTTCAATCTCTTTAATGAATGTCATTGGAATTTTGATGGGAATTGCATTAAACATGTAGATTACTTTTGGGAATATAGACATTTTTACTATGTTGATTCTACCAATCCATGAGCATGGGAGATCTCTCCACTTTCTATAGTCTTCCTCAATCTCTTTCTTCAGAAGTTTATAGTTTTCCTTGTAGAGGTCTTTCACATCTTTTGTTAGGTTTACACCTAGGTATTTGATTTTTTTTGAGGCTATTGTAAATGGAATTGTTTTCATACATTCTTTTTCAGTTTGCTCATTGTTAGTGTATAGAAATGTTAATGATTTTTCTATGTTGATTTTATATCCTGCTACCTTGCTATAGCTATTGATGATGTCTAGAAGCTTCTGAGTAGAGTTTTTTGGGTCTTTAAGGTATAGGATCATGTCATCTGCAAATAGGGATATTTTGACAGTTTCTTTACCTATTTGCATTCCTTTTATTCCTTCTTTTTGCCTAATTTCTCTGGTTAGGAATTCCAGTACTATGTTGAATAGGAGTGGAGATAGTGGGCATCCTTGTCTGGTTCCTGATTTTAGAGGGAATGGTTTTAGTTTTTCTCCGTTAACTATAATGCTGGCTGTAGGTTTGTCATATATAGCTTTTATAATGTTGAGGTACTTTCCTTCTATTCCTAGTTAAAAAATATTTTTAAGAACATATATTAATAGTATAAGGAGATTTCATTATGATAATTCCATAGACGCATACAGTAAACTTCAAGTAAGTTTAACCCCTCTATTATATTACCTTGGACTTCCCCTTTCTTCTCCTGCCTTTTAATAAAAGTGGTGAGTTTCATTATGCTCCTTTCATATATATGTGTGTATATATATATATATATATATATATATATATATATATATATATAACAACTATATACAATGTTCTTCAATCCTCTTCCCCGCTCAAGCCTTCTGCTGACCTCCCCAACAGTCCCCCTTTTACACTTGTCATAATCATCATCATTTTATGTCTAGATTCCTCATATGAACAAAAACATATTTGACTTTTTTTGGCTTGGCTTATCTCACTCAAAATGATTTTCTTGCAAATGACATAATTTCATTCTTTATCTGTCTTTATGGACAGATAATATTCCATGGTGTATACATACCACATTCACGGCACCAGTTATTGAGCACCTACACTGATTCCACCACTTAGCTATTGTGAACAGCCCTGCAATAAACATAACGTATCTGTTGTATATGTTGCTTTACACTCTTTTGGATATATGCCCAGGAGGTATTGCAGGATCATAAGAGAGGTCCATTTTTAATTTTTTTTATGTTATCCATACTGATTTCTGTAATGGTTGCACTAGTTTACATTCCCACCAACAGTTTAGGAGGGTTCCATGTACCTCCCCCCAACACACATATATCCTCATCAGTACTTGTCCGTTTTCTTGATAGTAGCCATTTTGACTGGGGTGAGATTTGGAATCTCAGTGTCATTTTGATTTGCATTTCCTTTATAGCTGAGAATATTCAACATTTCTTCATGTATTTATTAGCTATTCATACTTCTGATAACTGTGCTCAGTTCATTTGCCCATTTAATTGAGTTATTTGTTCTTTTTCTGTTTAATTTTTTGAGCTCTTTCTATATTCTGTTTATCCACTGAGTAGATTTCTCCCATTCTGTGGATTGTCTCTTTATTCTGGTAATTGTTTCCTTGATGCACCAAAGCTTTTTAATTTGATAAAATCCCATTTGTCTTATTTCCGGGGCAACTGAAGTCCTACTCAGAAAATAATTGCCAATTCTTATATCTTCCAGAGCTTTCTCTATGTTTACTTGTAGTAGTTTCAAAGTTTCAGATCTTACATTAAAGATCTCTGATCAGTTTTGAATTAATTTTTGTACAGGTACTAGTTCCAACTTCTGCATCCAAGTAACCAATTTTCCCAGCACCATTTGTGGAAGAGGCAGTCTTATCTCTAATGTGTGGTTTTAGCTCCTTTGTCAAAATTCAGAAGGCTGTAGCTGTATAGGATTATTTATAGGTCTTTTATTTTGTTCTATTGGTCTTTGTGTCTGTTTTTGTTACTATAGCTCTTTAGTATAATTTGAAGTCAGTTATTGTGATACTTCCAGCATTCTCTTTTTTTGTTTTTTGATATTTGGGATCTTTTATGTTTCAATATAAATTTAGGGTTGATTTTTCCATTTCTGTAAAAAATAAAGTTGAGATTTTGATGGGAATTGCTTTTGGTAGTATAGTCATTTTCACAACATTAATTTTGCCAATCCATGAACATGAGAGGGTTTTCCATCTTCCGGTGTCTTCAATGGCCAGGTTTATTTAAGTTTGTTCCCAGGTATTTTTTTGAGGTTATTGTGAATGAAATTCTTTTCCTGATTTCTTTCTCAGCTGAATCTATGTTCATCAGGGAAATTGGTTTATAATTTTATTTTATTTTCTGTGTTCTTATCCAGTTTTGATATCAAGGTAATATTGGCTTCATAGAATGAGTTTAGTAGTATTCCTTTCCTTTGAATTTCATGGAATAGTTTGGGGAGCATTGGTATTAGTTCTTCTTTAAAGGATTGGTAGAAGTTGGCAGTGAATCTATCTTGTCCTGGGCTTTTCTGTCTTGGGAAATTCGTATTACTGTTTCCATCTCATTGTTTGCTATAGATTTGTGTAAGTTGTTTATTTCCTCTTCTTCAATTTTGATAGATGATATGTATTTATAAATGTATGTATTTCTTCTAGATTTTCCATCTTATTGTAATGTAAGTGATCAAAGTATTCCCTAATGATTTTTGGATTTCATTGATATCTGTTGTAATATCTTCCCTTTTCATCTCTAATTGTATTAATTTGGGTGTTTTCCTTCTTTTGGTCAGTTTGGCTAAAGGTTTACCAATCTTATTTATCTTTTCAAATGGTCAACTTTTTTTTTTTAATACTAGAGTTTGAAATCAGGGCTTCATGCTTGGTAGGCAGGTGCTATCAGGTACACTGTTGGGTCCTACCTCCATCTCCCTTTACTTTGGTAAATCCTGTCACCTTTATTTTGGTGATAGGATTGTACTTTTTGCCCAGGCTGGCATCTAACACTATCCTCCAGTTTTACATTTCTTGCTGTATCTAGGATAATAAGTGTGTGCCACCACACCCAGCCTTTTTCCACTGAGATGAGTGAGGTCTCATGACCTTTTTTTTTTTTTTGCCCAGGCTGACTTTGAACCTCAACATTTCCATCTCAGCTTCACAAGTAGCTAGAATTACAGGTATGAATCACCAACATCCAACTCCAACTTTTTGTTTAGTTGATTCCTTGTATTGTTTGGTTTCTTAACTCTCCATTTAATTTCTGCCCTAATCTTTAGTATTTTTTTTCATTTGCTAATTTGAGGTTTGGTTTGTTCTTGTTTTTCTAGGAGCTTGAGGTGCATCATTAGGTTATTTATTTGAGATCTCTGGGTTTTTTTTTTTAATGTAGGCACACATAGCTATAAATTTTTCTTATCACTGCCTTTTATGAATCCCAGAAGTTCTAATAAGTTGTGTTTTTAATTTCATTTGATTCTAGTAGTTTTTTTTTTATTTCTCCCTTATTTGATTACCCACTGGTCATTCAACAATGTATTGTTTAGTTTCCATGTGCTTGAATATTTTTGGTAGTTTGTTTTGCTGCTGAGTAATAGTTTTATTCTATTATGGTCTGATAGAACACAGGGGGTTATTTCAATTTTCTTATATTGCAAAGACTTACTTTATGTCCTAAAATATGATCTACTTTGAAAAAGTTCCATGAGCTGCTAAGAAGAATGTATATTGTGCAGCTTCTGGATGAAATACTCTGTAGATATCTGTTAAGTCCATTTGGTCTATTGTGTGAATTCTGAGATTTCTTTGTTGATTTTTGTCTGGATAACCTAACTATTGGTGATAGTGGGGTAGTGAAGTCTTTCACTGTCATTGTGCTGGTGTCTGTCTGTGCATGTATGTCCAGAAATTGGATGTTCCAACTTTTGGTGCATATATGTTAATAATTGTTTCTTCTTCTTGATGATGAATTGATCCTTTTTTTAAACTGAGGTGACCTTCTTTGTCTCTTCTGACTAATTTTGGTTTGAAGTTTGTTTTATCAGATAGGAGTAAAGCTACTTCTGCCTGGTTCCAGTGTCCATTTGCTTGGAAAATCTTTTTCCATCCTTTCACTCTAAGCTTATGTTTGTCTTTGTCAGTGAAATGCATTTCTTGTAGGCAACAAATGATCAGGTCTTGTTTTACAATCCAACCTGACATTCTGTCTTTTGATTGGAGGATTGAGACTATTAACCTTCAGTATTAATATTAAAAGGTTTGTAGTATTTCCTGTCTGTCATTATTTTGTAATGTTTGCTTCTTTCCTAATCTTCTTAGTGGGACTTATTCTTTCCTGGTTGAATTTATCTGCTATTTTGTGTCTAGGACTCTTTTAAGTAACTTCTGCCATGCTAGTTTAGTGGTCATGAATTCCTTCAGTTTTTGCTTATTATGGAAGATTTGTTTTTAGAATTTCTCCTTCAATTATGAAGAATAGCTTTACTGAATACATTAATGTAGGTTGACAGTTGTTTTATTTCAGGGCTTGGAAATTATCATTCCATGCCCTCCTTGCTTTTACAGTTTCTATTGAAAAACCTGATGTTATTGTGATGGGTTTACCCTTAAATGTGACTTGTTGCTTCTGTCTTGCAGTTGTCAATATTCTTTCTTTGTTCTACATATTTAGTACTTTAACTATAATATGTTTAGGGGTGTTTCTTTTCTGATCCTACCTGTTTGATATTTTGAAAGCCTTCAGTACCTAGGGTGAGGAAGTTTTCTGCTGGTTTTTTAAAATATGTTTTCTATGACTTTAGTTTGTATCTCTTCTCCTTCCTCTATACCCAAGATTTATAGATTTGATCTTTTGATAGTGTCCCAGATGTCTTGCATGTTCCGTTTGTGTTTTCTTAGTACTTTTTCATTGTTTTTGTCTGGTTGATCTAATTCCTCTACTTTATCTTTGATCCCTGATATTCTATTTTCAACTTGTTCTGTTCTATTAATAAGACTTTTAAAATTGTGATATTAAGGTATTCATTTCCAGAATTTCAATTTAATTTTTTTCAAGTTTTTTTGTATCTTTGTTGAATTCTTCCCTCATATCCTACACTATCTTCCTTATTTCATTCAGTTGCTTATTTGAATTCTCTTCTAGTTCATTCATCTGTTTATATACTATTTTAATTCGTTCGTGTATATACAAGTCCTCTTTGATTTCATTGATCATTCTTATCCTTTTCTTTTGAGTTCATTTTTTTGAAATTTCATCTGCATTATTGTTTTAATCCTTTGCTGTGGAATTGTTGACTTTTGGAGGAGACATCGTGCCTTGTTCTTTCATATTATTTGTGTTTATGCATTGAGATTTACCTATCTGAGAACAAATTGTTTAGAAGTTCTAATGACCTGTAGAGTTTCATTTGAAGTAGTTTCATTGTTTAGGCAGGACAGTATATTGGCTGGGTTGAGGTGCTATTTTTCACCACTGGATGGGGGGTATAGAGCACTTGCCCAGTACTCAGGGCATTAGGTCTGATCCTCAGCATTTCTCAGATCAAAGTAAGCTAGCTGAGGTCTCTTGTAGGAGTCACTTGTCTTCCTCTGGACTGTTTTCACTATGGAGGCTTCCTTCTTTGTGTACTGGAAACCCACTGTTAGATATAGGAGCTTTATAGCTTATGGACTGGATAGATTCCCACTTGCTCCACATGCCCCCTGGTTTATTTCCCCAGGGACAACAAATGCTCATGCTCAGGGTGATCCCCAAATGCATCAGAGAGTAAGGGGAGCAAATAGAGCACTGAACTCTGCACTGGCTGGGGGAGAGCTGAGGGACATAGCTGCTCTGTCTGCTATCTCAATGCTTACAGACCCTGTCTAGCCATTCACCCCCCCTTGCAGAGGAAGCTGTGGAAGTTTTGTGGTTCAGAGGGTCTCAGCTTGGGCCCTCAGCTCTGACTGTTAGCAAGCACACACCAGTACTCTGCTCCCAGGGGCAGGTCTCAGTGTTTCCATACCCCATTCTACAGTTCTCGGCAGAGAGAAGTGAGTGTCATGTGATTTGGAGAGTCTGCATGCTGGAATCTCATACTTCCAGCAGCCAACACATGCAACCAAGAGAAAGGTCCTGGAGGCTGAATTTTAAGCCAGCCACAGGCTCAGCACTTTGTTTTTATCCTCACTTGAGTCGAAAGGATTCACTTCTGGGCAGGGACAGTCACTCCTCTGATCACTGGGTGCCCTACACTGCCAGCATATTTTCCTACAGCTTGAAATTCTCTGAAGGGCAACATCAGACCCTCTCCCTCTCTTTGACCACCTCTCATGGTAGGCTTACACCTAGACTCTGTGTCACTATGTCCCAAGACTCCCTGAGCCATGAGTGTTCCTTGTTTTCAGGCTCCCATAGTATCTCAGCCTCAAACAATAGGCCCTCTATCAAGATGGCACATTGATATCTCCCTCTGAAATAAGAAGAGCAACAGAATGTCTTTTTTTTCTGAGGTTGGCCTTCCACACCAGAGCAGTCACTATCTCACCAATCCCCACACTGGATTTAAGGCTTGCAGGGGATGTGGGTTTATCTTGCAGGCAAACTTGCCAATTTGTCACTAGGGCCATCTGTCTTACCTTGTGATCATGTCTTCAACTTCCTCTCTCCCTCCTAGGAGGCCAGGGATGGATTTGGAACAGTTTTGCTGCTTTTGTCTGTTGTCTTGGTTTCTCTGTGGTTTTCTGCCATCCTGCTACCTCTTTTGTGATTCCCAATGCTCATCCTCTGTTTCTTCAGCATATAGTCTCTCCTGTGTTACATGATTCTTCTCATTCACTCTTTAATCTGCCATCTTGCCTCACCTCTCAATATAAACTTTGAAGGAGCACACATATTCAAATCACAGCAATCACTAAATACACAGTGATTAAACACCACTATATACCAAGCATGGTGCTTGGTGTAGAGTCAACAAAAATGCAGAACATTTCTCTTCTTGAGAATTCAGAGACTTGTGGAGACAAGTAGGCAAACAAGTGGAGTATAGTGTGATGTGGTGGGTGCTCCAATGGCTATGGGAAAAGAGCCAGGAACATCAGGGATTCACTAACTGCATCTGAGGAATCCCAAGTGCTATAAAAAATGAGAGCACCTAGGCATCTAGACAACTTATAAAATACATATTCCTGGATATTGTCACTGGGGTTCCAATATTACACACTCAAACTCCCCATCTACCATATCAGCATTTCCAGGTTTATTTTAGGAATCTAGTTTCTTTTACCCGCAAAAATCCCATTTAGGTCTGTCATGGAAGTAGATTCTGTTTTGAGAAATTCTGCTCTAAGAGGGATGGTAGGAGGGAAGGTGCCAAAGAAAAGTTGAGTCAATGATTTGTGGGTGAATAGTGGTGTTGTTCCAGGCAAAGGGTAGGGGATGGATGCAAAAGTCTGGCAGTGTTTGGATTCTCTGGAATTATAAGGTCTCAGACACAGAAGCCAAAGTCACAGCATGAGCCAGAGGCACAGAGCCAGAGGCCAAACTATATCCTAATACTTCATATTCCCAGGATTAGATAATTTTCCTCTATAGGATAAAGCTACAAGTTAGAGAAGCAAGAACTTGAGCTCTGAGTTTCCCATGAAGAACTGGCAAGAAGGACCATGGTGTACTTTAATTCATCTACACTAACCACAGGTCACCTCTGTGGCCTGTCTTTTGTTCCCTCCTGCCTCTCTGCCAGCCCCTTGTTCCTCTGAGAGCCAATGTGTTCTGTTGCACTTCTCTGCATAGCTATGCTTATATTTCTGTCCTTGTTTCTAGGGCTTGGTTATCTGACCAATGAGTCTCCCCTTCGTCCTGGCTGCTCTGGCAGTCAGTTAGCCTGCTTTCCAGGAAAGATGAGGGCCATCCTCTCCACAGAGCCAAAGGGAAGAGTCCATTCCCCATCCTAGGTCAGCCATTGCACATCACTCATTGCTAGGCTGATGGACTGACCCATTTCCCTCCAAACAGAATATGTATTCACCTGGGGGACATAAAGACTTTCCAAATGGTATTCAGGTAAGGGTAGTTATAAGGATAACAATGTTCATAGATATTCATTGATGATTACTAAATCTGCCTAAAAATGAGGCTGTATTCAGAATGTTCCTTCTATCACTTTACTGAAGAAAGGTTTGTCCCTCATTCCCCGCAAGCTGTCTTTGGTGCTTGGCTGCAGAAAGAAATAGGAAACAACTGGATAAATTAAAATTAATAAAAACCAGGGCTCTTGAGCTCATAGGGCTTTCTGTCCTCCCTTGTCTTATGCATATTCCTTTAAGAGAGAAGGATGTGTTGACCTGTAAGAGCCATAATTCAAATATCCAGAGTAATGTAGGGCTGCAATGTTGATCCTTTCAAATAGACTCCCAAGTTTTGTAGGACAGCTGGATTTTTCAAAATACAATAAATCAAACACAGAAATAAAAATTCACCTGATAGATTTCAAGTATGTCACTCTTTAATTTACAAAGTCATGAAAACCTATTTTATCAGACAATGCTATAAGATATATATTCTAAGCATATTCAATTCTCTTATTATTACTTCCTATTAATAAGAAATAGCTTATTTAAACAACTTGAAAAACTTTAGACATCAACTTAAAAATGTATGAATGATGACATAGATTTTTAAGATTCTTTTATGAGGTTCATAGGCAAACATTTGAAGACACTGAGATAGGACACAGGCCACAAAGGATCACAGGATTCTTTTTGTCTTTTTTTTTTACAGTCACATGTAATGATAAGTAATAGGGGCACATTCTGAGAACATTATGGAGTGCACTGTGCAAACCTAGACACTGAAGCCTCCTGATTCTGTCAGGAGACGCACTAAACACAAGATGGATGAGGCTTCTGCCAACATCACATGGCAGGGTGTTTACAGGAAAATATTCTTATAAGTAGGCCATTCTAGAACAATGACAAAATGACAATAATATATTAAATATGTAAAGCAATAACACAGTCATTTTTATCAAGTATGATGTGTTGTGCATAATTGCATGTAATATACTTTTTTATCCATGTATATTTATTGTACAAAGGAGTTTTGTTGCAATATTTCCATAGATGCATACAATGTACTTTAATGAAATTCACCTCCTCTATTATACCCTCAAACTTCCTCTTTCCTCCTCCCCTTTCCAAACAATATTTAGTGTTTCATTATGTTATATTCATATATGTATGTTCTATATAATATTAATTTATATATAATGTACAATATTGTATTGTAATATGATGCATTTCAACCATGTTCACCCCTCGGTACTCTGCCCCTTCCTCTGGTTTGTCCCTCCAGCCAGTTCCCCCATTTTTGCTCATGCCCATTATCATTATTAATACTATCACTATCAACTTCATAATCATTTTAGGTCTGGATTTTGTATATGAGTGAAAACAAGTGATATTTGAGTTTTCTCTTTTTGTTAGTGTATATTAATTGTACAAAGGGATTACATTATGGTGTTTCACACATGCATGTATTGTGCATTGATTAGATTGACCCCCACTATTGCTCTCTCTTTTCCCCATTTCACCTCTCCCCCTATTTTTCAGTAGCTTTCAATGGGTTGCCCTGTGCCATCTCCATACATAGATAGATAAATGTATTTCAGCATTCTAACCTGACAGTTGGTTTTTTGAGCTTGGCTTATCTTCCTCAAATTGATGATCATTGGTTCCTTCAATTTTCCTACAAATGACATAATTTCATCTTTTTATGTCAAATAATATTCCATTATGTATATGTATTACATTTTCTTTATATCTTCCTCAGTTGTTGAACAGTTAGGCTGGTTGCATAGTTTGGGTATTGTGAGTAGTGCTGCAATGAATATGGGTGTGCAGGTATTTAAGTTACACTCCTTCAGATATATGCCCAAGAGTGGTGTTGAAGGGAAATAATAAGATGGGAATATTTTTAATCTTTGAGGAACCTGCATACTGATCTCCTTATGATTGCACCAATTTCTATTCCTACCAGCAGACTATAGGGGCTCCTTTTCTCCCAAATCTTCACCTGTATTTGTTGCTTTTTGTTTCTTGGTGATTGCTGTCCTGACTGGGTTGATACGGAATCTCAGTGTTGTGCTGATTTTCAGCTAAGGATGCTGAACATTTCTTCATATATTTATTAGCCATTTGTACTTCTTCTGAGATCTGTTTGTTCAATACATTTGTCTATTTATTAATTGGATTATTCTTTTGCTGTTTAATTTTTTAACTCTTTCTATATTCTGGATATCAAAACTTTATTTGATAAATAGTTTGCAAAGATGTTCTCTTGTTCTGTGGGTTGTTTCTCCTTCTGGCAATTGTCTCTTTTGATGTACAGAAGCATTTTAATTCAATGAAATCTCATTTGTCAATTTTTACTCTTAATTCTTGGCTATAGGAGTCCTATTCAGAGAGTCTTTCTTTGCCTATGGCAACATTTTAAAATGCTTTCCCTATGTTTTCCTCTTGTAGTTTCAAAGTTTTAGGCCTTATATTAAGATCCAAGGGATTGGTGAAGCGGCTTGAATAGTACAGCACCTGCTTAGCAAGCATGAGGCTGAGTTCAAACCCCAGTACTACAAAAAACAAATCTTTGATCTATTTTGAATTGATTTTTGTACACAGTGAGAGACAGGGGTCTAGTTTCAGTCTTCTACCAGTTTTCCCAGCACCATTTGTTAAAGAGGCTGCTTTTTCTCCAATGTATGGTTTTAGCTCCTTTATCAAAAATCAGAAGGCTGTACCTATGTGTGTTGCGTTCTGTGACTTTTATTCTGTTCCCATGTCAGGTTTTGTGCCAGTACAATGCTGTTTTTGTTACTATGGCTCTGTAATATAATTTGAAGTCATGTATTATGATATCTCTTTTCTCTCAGGATTATTTTTGCTATTCAGGATCTTTTATGTTTCTATATGAAATTATGGTTTTTCTATTTCTGTGAAGAATGACATTGGGTTTTTGATGAGAATTACACTGAATTTGTAGATTGCTTTCAGTAGTATAGCCATTTCCACAACACATATTCTGCTTATTCATGAACATGAGAGGATTTTTTTGTCTTCTAGTGTCTTCAATGTTTTTCTTCAGTGCTTTAGTATTTTCGTTGAAGAGGTCTTTGATTTCCTTAGTTAAGCTCATTCCCAGGTATTTTTTGAGGCCATGATGAGAGGAATCGTTTTCCTGACTTCTTTCTTGGTGTGTTCATTGTTGCTACTGATATTTTCATGTTGATTTTGTATCTTGCTGCTTTGTCTGAAGTGTTTATTAGATCTAGGAGGTTTGGCATGGAGGTGTTGGAATCTTTTAAACATCGTCTACAAATTGGGATGATTAGACTCTGCCTTTCCTTTTTTGGATCACTTTTCTTTCTTTCTCTTGTCTTCTTGCTCTAGCTAGGAATTCCAGTACCACATTGAATAAGAGTGGGGGAAGTGTAACCCTTGTCTCATTCCAAAACTTAGAGGAAATTGTTTCAGTTTTCCCGTTTATTATGATATTGGCCACAGAATTCTCATATGTAGCCTTTATTTGTTGAGGTATGTTCCTTCTAATTCTGGTTTCTTTAGAGCTTTTATCATAAAAGGATGTTGAACTTTGTCAAAGGCTTTTCCTGCATCTGTTGAGATGATAATTTTATTTCTGTCCTTGAGTCTGTTTATACTCTGTAACATATATTAATATGCTGTAATTACAGCATGTAATTTAAATATAACATATATTTTCATGTGTTTAAACATCCTTGCATCCCTGAAGTGAAACCATCTTGATCATGGAGGATGATCTTTTTAATGTGTTGTTGAGTTTGGATTGTAAGTATTTTATTGGGAATTTTTCATGTATGTCATCAGGGAAATTGGCTTATAATTTTCTTTTCTTTGCTGTGTTCATATCCAGTTTTGGTATCAGGGTAATACTGGCTTCATAGAATGAGTTTAGTAGCATTCCTTCCCTTTGCATTTCATGGACTAGTTTGAGGAGCATTGGTGTTAGTTCTTTAAAAGCATGCTAGAACTTGGCAGTGAATCCATCCAGTCCTGGGCTTCTTTGCTTCCATCTCATTGCTTATTATAGATTTATTTAAGAGAATTTATTTATATTCTCTTGGTTCAATTTTGTTAGGTCAAATGCTTCTAGAAATGCAGCATTTCTTCCAGATTTTCTGGTTATTGTAAGTGTTCAAAGTATTCCCTAATGAGTCTCTGGATTTCATTGGTATTTGTTGCAATATCCCCCTTTTGGTCTCTAATTTTATTAATTGGGTCCTTTCCCTCCTTCTTTTGGTTAGTTTGGCTAAGTGTTTAACAATCTTGTTTATCTTTTCAAAGAAACAGTTTTTGTTTCATTGATTCTTTATATTGGTTTTTAGTCTCCATTTTATTAATTTCTGGCCTAGTCTTTATTATTTCTTTCCACCTGCTAATTTTGGGTTTGATTTGTTCTTGTTTTTCTAAGAGCTTGAAGTGTATCATTAGGTTATTTATTTGAGATTTCTATTTTTTAATGCAAATGCTCATAACTACAATCTTTTCTCTTAGTACTTCTTTTTCTTTTTCCCAAAAGGTTCTAGTAAGTTGTGTTTTTATTTTTATTTGATTCTAGCAACTTTTTTATTTCTTCTTTAGTTCTTTGATAACACATTCCTCATTCAACAGTGCATTGTTCAATTTCCCTATGTTTGAATATTACCGGTAGTTTTCTAAATTTTGACTTCTAGTTTTATTACATGGTGATATGATAGAATGCAGGAGGTTATTTCAAGTTCCCAGTATTTGTTAAGACTTGTTTTGTGTCCTAAAATATGATCTATTTTGGAGACTGTTCCAAGGACTTCTGAGAATAATGTGTATGATGCAGCTGTTGGAAGAAATATTCTGTAGATGTCTGTTAGGTCTGTCTCATCTGTAATGTCATTTAGTTCTGAAGTTTCTTTATTAATTTTTATCTGGATGATCTATTTATTGGTGAAAGTATGGTCTTAAAGTCACCCACTATTATTGTGTTGGGGGTGTATCCTGCATTTATGTCCAATAGTGCTTGTTTTATGTCACTAACTGCTACCTCATTTGGTGTGTATGTGTTTACAATTGTTATCTCCTCTTGATGGATTGCTCCCTTTATTAATGTGAAGTGATCTGCTGTTGTCTCTTCTGACTAACTTTGGTTTGAAGTCTGTTTTGTCACATATGAGTTTAGGTGCTTTTGCTTGCTTTCAGGTTCCAGTTTCTTGGAAAATCTTTTTCCATCCTTTCACTATAAGCCAATGTCTGTCTTTGCCCATGAATGTGTTTCTTGTAGACAACAAATACGTATTGTTTTTTAAACCAAACAGTTTATGTCTTCTGACTGGGGTATTGAGACCATTAACATTCAGCATTATTAGAAGGTAAGTAGTATTTTCTGTCACTTTGTTGCTGTTGTGATACTTGTTCTTTCCTAATCCTCATTGGCTTACCTACTCATCTAGTGGGTTTTTCCCCCATTTTTCCTTGTTTGCATTCTTCTTTCTTCTTTTTCTTCTGTGTTTAGGATTCCATTAAGTATCTTTTGCAGTGCTGGTTTAGTGGTCATGAATTCCTTTAGCTTTTGCTTATTGCAGCAGATGGTTTTTATTTCTCCTTAAATCATGAAGGATAGATTTGCTGGATACAGTTATCTAGGTTGACAGTTACTTTTTTGAGGGATTGGAATATATCATTCAATGCTCTCCTTGCCTTTAGAGTTTCTATTGAGAAATTTGCCATTATTCAGATGGAGTTGCCCTTATTTGTGACTTATTGCTTCTCTTTTGCACCCTTCAAAATTCTTTCTTTGTTCCGTATATTTAGTATTTTAATGATAATATGTCTTGGGGAGCTTCTTTTTCTTTCTTGCCTGTTTGCTTTTCTGAAAGCCTACTGTACCTGGATAACCCTGTCTTTCTTACTGTCAGACCTTTCCCACTTGACCTGTGACATCTTCCAAACTCTCAGGCCCCCACCAACTCACACATTATTCTCCTGACTGTGCAATTTGGTTCCCAAGTCAACGACTACAGTGGTGGGTCTGAGTTTTCTAGGTCTTTCTGGGATCATGCCTCTTGGGTCTGTGCAAGATTTCCAAGGTACATCCATGGCTAGTGTCAGAGCTATGCTGATCCTAGGACTCTCTTTTGCAGGGTGGTAGGTGTTCTGTAATGAAGTTGGTGTGATCCCATCATTTGGAAGGTTCCAGCTGCAGAGTCAGCCAGGCTAGCCCAGGGATCATGGCCACCAGAACTTCACTCATCAGTCTCCCTCCTGACCATTTCTGGACTCTGTGTTCTATCTGTGCATGCTAATGTCTGCAGTGTGCATCTGCTGATGCCTGCTGGCATGCCTGGGAAATGTTAGTGTAATCAAATCTCCTGTGCCACCAGCCCTGACTTCCTTAGCTTTTCTGCAGAATGTTTGAGGTGAGAATAGCTGTTCAATCTGGTGTGCCTGTAAAGAGAGATGCTGGAAGATGTTGCTCAGCCACTGTCTTGCTCCCAGCATCTGTTTATGCTTCTGAAAGACAGGCAGTACACTAGATTTTCTCCCACCAGCATCATCACAAACACTATGGCACTACCATGGCTACAGTGTTAATAGGTGATAGGAATTGCAGCTTCATTGCAATTTCATAGGACCACTGTTGAATATAAAATCATAGAAGTTGTGACTTGCATGGGATGTTGTCCCAAGAAGGCAGAATACCCAGTCACACATTTTAGGCTTTACATTAACTAGTGTCCAAATTCATGAAGAAACAGTAACACAAAATAGAATGCAATAAATGACAAATGTCTTGCTCATGGTGCCTATTGTAGGGCGTGTTCTCCCCTGGGAGTAGACCAGCAATTCAGAGTCAGGATACAACAGCAATGAAAAATTTATAGAGAATAAACTGTACCTATAGCCAGAGAGTGTGCACTCAAACAAGTCACTCCAAAATGGGCAAGAGCTCCATAAAGTTGGGTTTACACCATGAATCAGTCAGGAGATCAATATGGGGCATCATGCATGGAGCCACCACAGATGAAGCAGCATTTAAATGATGAATAGGATGTGGGTAATCAGAGAGAAGCTGGGGAGTTGCCGAATCACAATCAATCACCCAGACAGTTATTGAGCAGCTGATCTGTGCTCAACTCTGCTCATGGCTCAGAGGACTTGGGGAGAGGGAGTAGGATACAAATCTGGTAAGGGAAGGCAGATGCAGACATGAGAAAAATCCAAGTTATAATACAAGATAGTATTGCTGAGTCCTGAGCCATGGTGCAGTGAGCACTTAGGAACATGGAAGTGGGAAAACACACTGTGGGTTAGAATAATCAGAGATCAGGGGTCAGGGGTCAGGCATAGCCTTGTACAAGACAAAGTTGAGTAGGGGCTGGGAAAGGTAAGTAAGATGTGGCTGTGAAAGGAAGGTGCAAAGTTGTCCAGGTTGAAGAAACAGGAGTGTAGGCTTCGGGGTAGAAATGACAGTGGTGTGCTGACAGAACACGTATGTGGCCTGTGGAAGGCAGGACCAGCCTGGATCCTGACAGGAGGCAGAAATGGATGAATACCTTTCTCACCAGGCACTGCAGAGAAGCAGCAAGGAAGACAGCTCAGTCTGGCACTCATGGGGCTCACAAACGGATGAGACATTGAACAAGAATTGGGACCATGAGGAGGGCTGGGAAGGGCGAGTGCAACACATCACGAAGTATAAGACAGGGTCCTGCTCTAGGGAACAGGAAGAGTGTAGGAGCATCAGGGCAGAATGGTGGGTTTGAGAGAGAGTTTGAAAGAGCTGATTGTCAGACAGTGGAAGATCTCAAAAGCCAAGAAAAAGGGATTGCTGTGTGTTCCCAATGATGTAGCAAGAAGCATCCTGTTCAAAGAAATGATTTATTGCTCCTGAAGCCCAGGAATGTCCACGTAATGCCATTTTCAGGTTGAATTTGGAGCAGGAGGGAATGGAAGCAAGTTGGGAATATACTGAGAGAATTTAGGAGCAGTATTACACCTCCTATGTGTTCAGGCTCTAAGCACAAAGGGAGAATCAATGGATCTCAACAGTGATTTGTAAAGAAAATATTAGTACCAAACCTGAACTATGCTGGACTAGCATAGCATCGCTATTGACCTTTCAAGGGACAGCTTCAGGATGCAGAGCAGTTGGAGCAATTTTTTTTTTATGGCACTGGCGTTTGAACTCAGAACCTATATCATGAGCCACTCTACCAGCCATTTTTTGCGATGAGTTTTTTTGAGACAGGGTTTCGCGACCTATTTTCCCAGGCTGGCGTCAAACCACAATCCTCTTGATTGATTCAAGAACCTCTGCCTCTTGAATAACTAGGATTATAGGCGTGAGCCACCAGTGCCCAGTGGGAGGGTGCATTTTATACATACATACATAGATACATACATATATGTGTATATACATGGGAAACATATCTATATGGAAATTTTTATACATCTACATATGGTAAATAAACACAAGGTAATGTTATCATTTTTAAAGTATAATTACATTTTCCACATATTTGTTTCAAGCTATTACTGGTATCTTTCTTTTTCTATTCTTTTTGCTCACTTTAAAATTTTTTTAATATTCTTAAGCCTGGCATGGTGGTGCAAGCCTGTAGTGCCAGCTACTCTGGAAGCTGAGGCAGGAGTATTGCTTGAGCACAGGAACTGGAGGCCAGCCTGAATGATATAGTGAGACCCTGTTTCCCTGTGCTCATTTTAAAGAAAAGTATTCTTGTATGTGTATGATTATTACATTCAAACATTTACAATGAGCCCTAAAACTACAACCACAAGCCATTAGGACCTTGTCTCCTTAAGGAAGCAAGGGCCCATAGAGGAAAGGAAGGAAAGAGGTCCAGTCTTAATCTGTTCAGATAACATTCAACAGCCCCAGTTCACTTGGCTGCGTTTCTGTCAGCTAGACATCAGAAAATACATGTGCTTTCAGGTAACTGTTTCCAGGACTCTCAGCTACAGGGAACATCTGGGATGTGTGAATAAGTCATCGTTAGCAAAACAAAGTGCAGCTCAAGTAAGACCCTGTGGGCCAATAGCAAGTGGCAGTCAGTTCGGTGCCAGCTGGCTGCTCTGGGCAGGCCCCAGCACATTTGCCGAGATGGCACTGAGAAGCTGTGCTGGGTGGCAGCACCTTGGGTTCTGCAGGATTTGTTCCTACATGACTTGGAAACACTTCGTCCCTGTTAGCTCAGCCACTGTGGCTTGTGCCAGGAAGACCGAGCTTGCAGGTTTGATGCAGAAATGGGTCAATTAGCTTTGCACAGAGGAAAACTTTGTTCTTCCTCACAGACTGCGCCTCCAGCCTGGCCAGCATGTGTCCAAAGGGAGCCAAGTGACAACAGGGGCATTCTTGCTGGGAAAGCCAGCTGAGTTCATCCACTCTACACCGTGGGTCAGGAATGTCTTCCTCACCCACAAAGGACGTTGTAGCATATTTGCGAGCACTTCATCTGTGATGTCTTCAGTTTCCCTCCTGGAAGCCATGCTGTGAAAGCAAAATGTAGTCTCACTTAACACTTTAGAAAAGCAACAAGCCTCACTTGGTCCATCAAAGGCTTGGACCCTGGAGGAGCCAGGACTTGGCTTTCCTGCTGGCTGGGAGATAATCAGTATTTAACGGGAAGAAGTATCTGAGGCCAAGAGAGAGCTGGCATGAATCATCTTAGCCAGCTCAAGGAACCTGAATGTGATGCAGCCTGCTCCCTTCCCCTGGGCATGGAAGCAGCCAAAATGGCTTCTACAAATGAGGGTCCTGAGCCCTGGATGTTCCAGAAAAATGCTTGGTGATCACTGAAATGCTCACGATAATCAAAGCAGCTTTCTCTTCCTCTTAGTGCAAGCTTTGATTTGACAATTGTCTGGAGGCTCGTAATTGTAGCATTTCAGAGATTAAAAATGTGTGTGCAATATGCAGCAGTGAAAGTTAACTTTTGAATAGTCTCTGTCAACCTAAAGAAAGGAGAAGACATTAAATTGTTCCAGAGCAAGGCAGTTTGGCATTGGCTTTGTTTTGGCTACGAATGAGACAGGCAATCCTGAGTTCTCCACTGCTGCAATGTAAGTGATTGTCACATGCATAGTCACGAAGGGTACATACATACACCCAAGCCTGTGAGTTGCCACAGTTAAGGCCACATCTCCAACTGCTGTCAGGCAGTGGTTTTGTTTCACTATGACAACATCAACCATAAGGAAGACATTACTTTTACTTGTTTTACTGGCGCCTATAATTCTTTCAATGATATTTCCTATTCTAGCTCCAAACTTGATGCTCAACCTTGATCTACCACAAAAAGATGCATCTTTCTGGACTCAAACCTGGGGGGTGGGGGAGAACAGGAAGTGCAAAGGGAACAAAACCATGAAATCACTCAACTAAAAAAGCGGTCCCTGGAAGCCACTTGCATGTCATCTTCATTACTCAAACACTTTGCAGATTATTGGATTCTCATTTTAAAAATCAAAATATCTATATCAAAACTCCAACAAAAATATTTACAGCCAATATATCTTAATGCATTTGAAAAAACATTTGGCTGAGCTGCTATTCAACAACTCTTTGACCTACAAGACTATTAATTGCATATGGTTCAATTTAATACAAAGAATTTAATAGGTAAGTGACCCTAGATTGTTGGTTGAAAATCCAAATGGCTTAAAATATGGGAAATGTGTGAATTTACTTACTAAATAAATAGTCAAATAAATGCAAATAAAAGCAAAAAATTCCATTTTCAGATATAATAAATAGCAGGGGTATTTGCAGAGCACAACTGTCCAGTACCTGGTAAAGAGAAATCAGCACATTTCTGTAGTACTGAGGGAGTGTGAATTGGCACAATCTTTTTTCTTCTTCTTTTTTTTGGTGGGACTGGGGTTGAACTTAGGGCCTTGCACTTAGGCAGGCGCTCCACCACTTGAGCCACCCTAGCCCTTCGTGCTTCAGTTAATTTTGGACAGGGTCCTGAATTGTCTTGAGTTTCTGCCCAGGACCATGATCCTCCTACTTACATCTTCTGCACAGCTGAGATTACAGGTATGTCCAGCCTGGCACAACCCTTTGGGAAGGCAAATTAATGATAATTTGCATGCTTCATTATTAGTTCCAGTAATTCTAGTTGTGTGAATTTATTCCAAAAAAATAGAAGGAAATGTTCTGCCCAAAGATGTGCATTGTAGGTTTCATAACAGTAAAAATTTGGATCAAACTCCATGTTTAACACTAGGGAAATTAAGTAGTAATTAGAAGCAGGGACAGTGGACCAAACCACCTTTGGCTGTTTAGTAATTATGTCATGTTGGATAAATTACAACTCTGAACCTCAATTTTCTAATCAATTTATATTATGAAACTAATTCCTACCTCATCATCATTATGAAAGGGGACACTTGGACACAGAGGCGTGTGGAGCGTGGACACACAGGAAGGACACAATGGAGTTTTGCTGCCCCAAGGCAATGAGCTAGCAGGAGCTGTGAAGGCTGCAAAAGACACTTTCCCACACCTGCAGTGAGAGCGTGGCCTCCCACAACTTGAGATCAGACACCATCCTCAGAGCTGCCAGGCAATAAAATTTTGCTGTTGAATCCATTAGTCTGTGGTGCTTTGTTATGGCAGCCCAGCTAGCATATCCACTCCTCTATCCTCTCTCTATGTCATGTGGTCCTCCTACCTTCCCTTCCAGTGACAAACGTGAAAGGCTTCTGTCACGGCCCACAGCAGGGGAGTGCAGGGTGCCCTCACGGGGCACTGTGTAATTAGTGATTCAGTGAACGGTCACAGTGCAGTGACATTTGCCTTCTGGTGAGTGTCAGGCAGGCACGTGGTGCCTGACAATGGCTGTGGCTTCTGAGAAACGCATCAGCAGGCGATGTCATCATTGTGCAAGCATCGCAGAGGTCACTTACACAAACCGAGTGCTCTAGGTCACTCACTGCACGTGGCCTCGATGCGATCGAAAGATGCAGTACACGTGAGATCGATGTGGCTGCTGCCAGCACGATGCAGCAGGCTGTTTCACAGCAAACATCTTTTAAGTAGGAGTAAAAGTAACAATAAAAGTATAGCGTGGTAAATAAACAAGCCAGTGACAGTCATTTTACTATCAAATGGTGTACTGTATGTAATTGCACATGCTATGTGCTTTGATAAATCGGGCAGTGCATTAAGTTTGTTAGGGCTTTTTTTTTTTTTTAAGCAGTGCTAGGGTTTGAACTCAGGGCCTCATGCTTGCTTTGTAGGCGCTCTACCATTCAAGCCACTCCACCAGACCTGCTTTTTTGTTTGGGTCTTGGGTATTTTCAAGATAGGGTCTCTTGAACTATTTGCCCTGGGCTGGCTTCAAACTGAGATCCTCTTGATCTCTGCCTCCTGAGTAGCTAGGATTACAGCAGTGAGCAACTGGTGCCCGGCTACATTAGGTTCCTTTACACCAGCATCGCCACAGGCAATCAAGTAATGCTTGCACTACAATCTCACCACAGCTACAGTGTCACTAAGATGCAGGAGTTTTTCAGCTCCATTATGATCTTAAAGAACCACCATGATGTGGTCCAACACTGACTGAGATGCTATCCAGCACGTAACTGTGTTCTATCACATGTGGGAGGCCATATGTACAGTCAGATTGGTCACCGTGGTAACTGTTTACAATAAGAATCTCAGAGGTTTTCAGAGTGCTGTTCATCCTCAGTACTATAAAAACAATGCAAAAGCAAACTTCAGCATATGTAAGTTAAGAATCAGATCTAAACTATTATACAGGTTGAATTAGAAGCTTGTGTGCATGCAGGAGGCCTCACATGTGGTTTAACAAGTCAGGAATTCACTTCTCAGTCATGGAAAAGGCCACCAGCCAGGGGGTCTTGCTCACCAAGTTTCATTATGAACTGAATGTTTGTATCCCACCAAGGTCTGTATGTTGAAACCCTGACCCAACAGGAGATGACATGGAGAGATGGGGTCTTTGGGAGGTAATTAAGATTAAATGAAGCTGTGAAGGTGACACTCTTATCAAACAGGGCTGGTATCCCTATAAGAAAAGGGCACAGAAAGAAGTCAGCTACATGCAAGCCAGGAAATCAAGTTGATTGTCCCTTTGACCTTGGCCTTCCAGCCTTCAGAACTACGAAGAACAAGTTACTGTTGTTGAAGCCACACAGCTTATGGTATTCTTTTATGTCTATGTCAGCATGAGCTGAATGTCATAATCTTCTTACCAGTCAGCCTTTATCTTGGTGCCCTGGCACACCCCCACTTCCAACATTGCTCCCTGTGCCACTGGCATTCAACCCAGCAGAAAGGAGAGAGCATGCACCTTTTCACTGAGGTAGCAGATGGAACTGCCCCTTGTGTCCTGTTGGCTAGAACCTGCTCACATGACCACACAAAAGTAGCAAGAACATGATTTTTTTTCTTGGGCAGCCAGTGCCTAGGTCAGAAATTCTATTTCTATGGAAGAATGGGACAATGGCTATTGGAAATAACCTGCTGTGTTTCCCTTAAAGACCAAATAGATTTTTATGATAATATCTTTTTTGCTAAGGCAGGAACACTTGAGAAGTGCATAACTTCTCTGGCATTGGGGAAACTATTGAACAATGTTTTATCTGGAAAAGAAGTTGAATTGGCTCATCTTTCATTACTGTAACAAAATACTTAAGGTGGGTGGCTTTTAAGGAAAAGAGGTTTGTTTTGACTAAGAGTTCTGGTTCAAGGTTCAAGGGCCCACATCTGGCAGAATCAGTTGTGGTGCCAAGCATCACAATGGTAAGAGATAGGGAAAACACACTTACGTATCTCTTTTGGTCTCTCTTTTCTTAGAAAGACAACAGTAGTCAATCATAAGAGTTCCACCCTGATGAACTTATCTAACACTAATCGCCTCCCAGAGACCCTTCTCTAAACACCATCATTAGATCAAGGTTCCAATCCTTTACTACCTCACAATGGGGATTAAATTTCAATATATAAACCTTGGAGAACAACTTACACCACATCCAAACTACTAAAGTAGAATCCCTGGTCACGTGGGAGGAAACAGAATATCTTGGGAGGAATGACCTATTGCACCTACTGTCATCCCTTAGGAAACATGGGAGATTGGACCCAGAACTCCCTTGGACATCAGAATCCATGCTTAACTCCCTTGCATTAAATTGCATAGACTTTGCATACAACCTACGCTTGTCCTCCTGTGTACTTTCAATCACCTCTAATACAGTGTAAATGCTATGTAAATAGTTGTTACACGATATTATTTAGGGAATAATGACAAGAAAAATGTCTTTATATGTTCAGTACAGCAGTTGTTTTTGTTTTTGTTTTGTTTTTATGCAGTGCTGGAGATGAAACCCAGTGCCTTGCATGTAGTAGGGAAGTGCTCTACCACTTATCCACAATCCAATCCATCTTTTTTTTTTCATTTTCAATCCATGGTTGATTGAACCCATGGATATGGAACCCACAGATACAAGGGCCAACTGTATTTTCCTGTTCCTGTTATATTTGCATCTACTAAGCCCCTTTCTCTTCCAGGATCACCTTTCTGTGTTCTATCAGCTAAGAAAATGGCCTATGGGCATGTTGACTTCCTTTGTCCTGAGACTAGGTGGACTGGGGCCTGACCATATCTACAAGAAGAGGGCTAACATTCAAGGTGTGCCAAGCACTGTTTGGAGCCACCAAACTAAGCTTTGGAGGATCAGAGGGAAAGTCTGTGCTGGTGTTTGTGCCTTCCAGAACTTCAGTGTTATGAGGAAAGCCCTAGAAGAGAAGTCAAGGGGGACGTTCTAGTCTTGGTTCCACTCTTATCAAGTTTGACTACTCTGTAAGAGGAGAAACTTGGATTTGCTGTAAACTTTCAGACCCTTTCTCAGTGCTCTGAAACAGATTCTAAGCCTCCCCAAGCAGCAAGAACTTAATTCCCTAACACGTGGAAAATAGTGGGCTCTTAAGAACACCCTTATTTAAAGTGAACAAAGAAATGCAGATGAACTTAGAGTTCAGAATTTAGATAGAAAGTTTTTATGCCTGGGGAGACAATAGATAAGGTGATGTACATGTGAAAAAACAAGCTACAGGTCCCAAAGAGGAATGGGCAGCTGCATTTTAGCATGGAACCAATTTTTTCAACTAGTTTCTTCAATGTGTCAGGAATAATAATATGTCGTGATTTATACTTTCCTCTTCAGAACGCTTTCCAGTTTAACTTTTAATCCACGATTCACCATCAATGATTTGCTATCACATATAGCTTTCCTCTTCTATATGAACACTGTTCTGTCACAGGCACTCAATAAATATTTGATGAGTAAAGAATCTATATCAGTGGTTCTCAGCATTTAAAATAAAGACTACTTTGGGAATATGATGGCATTGACAGATTCTGTTCTCAGGTAACCAACATGTACACAATTTTGCGTGGCTGTTTAAGGGCATTCGCAAAGCCCAGCCTCTGACCTCAGAGTCTTTTACCCCCAAACAGCACATGAAAGTGTTACAGCTTTCTAAAGCACTGAAGGGTCTTTTTGCAGTACCTGGTTCAAGGGAAGACAGTCACCAGTATTAAATTTGTTACCTGGTAATTCAAGACTCCTTACTGGTCCTAGGGGCACTGTCCATAATGAAGAAAGACAATGGGAATTGGTGCCCAAAGCATCAGTCCATAAAACTAATTTAGCATAAATTGCCCAAAGAGAGGCCATCTCCTTGAATGACAAAGTATAAATAAGCTCTGGCACTGGAGGTGCCATCTCAGACTTTAAAAGTGCCAAAGTTCTTTGCAGGTTGTGAAGTTAAGAAGCACCGATAACAGAAGCAAAGCCATTTTTTGGAGATATGCCACCCTTTCCTGCACTCACTCTCACTTGCTACGCCCACTCAGGGTCCTCACAGTAACTTAAAAAAAAAAAAGGACATGAAAGTAAAAGGGGGCTACTACTGGGGATGTGAAGGGGGGACAAAAACGAAATAAAGGGAGTGAATATGACCAAAGTACCAAACGCACATACAGCAATGTCTTAACTAAACCCCTTAATACAAGTAATAAACTTGTATTTAAAAAGGGAAAAGGAAAAATCAAGACTTCCTCTGAGTGGCTGCTAGAGCTGCAGGAATTGGGTGTTAACTAGCATGCGAATTGCCTGAGAGTTTGTGGGAGCAAGGAGAAGAAGGGGCTTCCAGCTGGAGGGGACACAGAGGTCACACCTTTTGTAATTTGCTTCCAGAAGCAACACAACACAGCAAAGATCTCAAGCACACCTGTTTGGGAGATATGCTCCCATTTACTTCTGGAGAGAGAACACAAGGTGTGCTGCTGGAGTGGGAAGTCCAAACTCCCAGCATTTCTAGGATACAGCTCAGGTCTGTCTGGCCTATTTGTTCTCTCTCTTTCCTGGTTTTACAAACTCTCCTTTCACCCATCTCTCTCTCTCTCTCTCTCTCTCTCTCTCTCTCACACACACACACACACACACACACACACACACACACACACACACACATCCACTTCTAGAAAATTCAGAGAAGAGTACAAACAAGGTGGGGTCTTCCCAGAGACTCCCATTCTACAGGAAAGCCCACCAGGGAGTTCTGTACCTCCAAGAACTGAACCCCAGACAGGGTCCAAGACCCAGCCTCAGACACCAATCACAGCATTGAACAACAGAGGCCCAGGTGGTCTGGAGTCACCACTGTGCACAAGGTTACCAAGACGCAGGCCACCAGCTGTCAAGGCAAACCCACAAAGGCACAAAGATCGATGCACTGGATTGCTTTATTGAGCTCATTACTACCAACAGCATTCAGGCCAGCCCAGGGCGGTTTGTTCAGCTACCAATCTCCCAGGCCAAAGGAATTCCCCTTTCATTTCCTCATCAGTCATGGGCCCTGTTCCACCTTCCTCCTCCTTCACCTTCCCACACATCCGCTGGTCTCCATTTTTTTTTTTCATTACCTTCTTCCCACTCTGAGCTTTTGCTTCACAAACTATCATGAAGCTATATTTAAAAGCAAAACCAAACCCTTCATTGGGACAGTTCTTGTGTGACCCCAAGCAGTCTGGAGCACACATCACTGCTGTTTTCAAGAAGCCCTAAATCAGAGCATCTGAGTACCACCTTGCTTTCCTCAGTAAATGCTTGAAGAAAGGATGTGTGCCCAAATAAAAATGAGTTTGATCTTGCACATAACCTGTTCAGGCTCTGGATTCGTTGCACTTCTGATTGTTTTATTGCATCACCACCACTCTAGGTATCTCCTTTCTCCAAGCTTCCAGAGAATCAGCTCTGAGCAAGCCCTTAAATGTGCTGAAGTAAATTCATCAACATTATTTGTAATAGCTAAAAATTGAAAGTGACCAAAGTGTAAAAGGGAAAGGAAATAGAATTCTGTATATTTATTCATTGCAGTGCTAAGAACCACAGTCATATTCATTTCCTTAAAGGACATTTAATCTAATGGTCAAAATCTTAAAAGACTCTTAAAGAGACATAGATCAGAATCACAGTGCTGTTTTTCTTTCGGGAGAGAAGATGTAATTTCCATCTTTGTACATTACTGTAGATTCTAGATTGTACCCTATGAACTGATACTACTTTTGCAATCAGGAAAGGAAAAGAAACTTTTGGGTTGGCAAAGTGGCTCAAGTGGTAGAGCACCTGCCTAGTAAGAGTGAGACCCTGAGTTCAAACCCCAGTACCACCCAAAGAAAAACAAAATTAGTGCTCAGAAAAAGAAACTTTTTAAAAACTGTGACCTTATGTAAGTGCTGTAGTAGGCTTAATTCCACAATGGCCTCAAGATTCCTGCTCCCAGGTACACAAGCCTTATGTAATCCATTCCCCTTGAACATGGGTGGACTTAAACATGATAGTGGTCACTCTGGTAATTAGGTTTTGTTATACGGCAAGGGTGAAGGTATTTTGTAGATGTAATGAAGTCTCAATTTAGTTGACTTTCAATTAATCAAAAGAGAGTTTATCCTGGTGGGCCTAAACTAATCAGGCAAGCCTGTTAGAAGCTGGTCCAAAGGTAACCGACTCTATCTTCCTACCCAAAGTGGAGAAGCAAGCTGCCATGAGTTCTACAGCTGCAAGGAACTGAACTCTGCCAACAGCTACTCATGCTTGGAAGAGGACCCCAATCCTTAGATAAGACCCAGGCCTAGCCATCTCCTTGATCATAGCTTCGTGAGACCCTAAGCAGAGGGGACCCAGCTAAGCGTGCCTGGCAGCCTGGCCCATGGATACTGTGATGATGTCGTATCTGTTGTTTTAAGTTACTACATAGCAAATTTTTACACAGCCATAGGAAATTAATACAAATATCATTTTAAAAATCTGAAGTAAATCCAGTCCCTCATCATCATGTCAGTAGCCACAGCCATTAATTAGGAGCAGCCTATGAGAAGAGGGTCTTGCAGAAACTCTGAGAGGAATCAGAGGTGTGGGAGCCCAAACTGCCCACTGGGTTTTCTTGGAGTGAGACAAGCTGCCCACCTCCCACTGACACCCCAACCTCATGTAACCAGCCTGTCCTGTCCCTCTTTATTGTGACTGTGCTTGCTAATGTCACCAGAGACCCTCAAATTCTTACCCTGGGATGAAGCCCACCATCTCACCACCCAAATGGTAGAAATAAAAAGCACACCTTACTTGTCAATCCCAATTAAAAAAAATAAATAAGGGGACTTCATGCATGTATGTCTGGTACCAAGAATCATCACAGAATCAAAACCTTACACAAAAGCCACTGCCACCTTACACAAAAAAAATACATCTGCAAGGATGTCTGCCCCACAACTGCCTTGTTATTGATCTTTGAGGTCAGGAATTGTTTTAAAATAATTCTCATAACGCTCTTCATTTTGCTTTAAAAACATCCCTTTGCCTTCCCCCCCTTAACTACACACACAGCGAGCGGTGACATATGTGTCCCCAGTGCAGTGCTATCCCCAAAGAAATTTATTATCTTTAGAGAATCTTTCTCTATTAGTTTTTGACACTGTGATCAGCTGTTAATAATCTATGACATTTGGGGACTGATTGACTGTAGATATTTGTAAATAAGCATTTCTGCTGCAATCAGAAAGAACAGGCAAGGAGGAAAACAGAAGACAGAGGAAAACAGAAGACAGAGCTGCACGGAGCTCAAAGACCCCAATCCTGGAAGTCACCCACAAGGAATCGGGCAAAGACGAGGCAGGTCATAACCTACTTGTAGCCAGGGCAGGTACAACACTAAGTAAGGTCCCTCTTTTTTGTGTCTTAAGTACCCACCTACTACCAAGGCTAGGTTACGCTCTTCCTCTGTCTCTACATTTCCTATCTGTAAGATGGGGATGAGAAAAGCATTCAACACATACAGTTGTTTGGAAGCTGAAACAAAATAATGCATACAATGTAACTGATGCACCTTTATTCACTTGATAGAGCACAGATAGCCTTATCATCCGTGTGGCCACTTCTCAGCCCACTAAGAATGAGTGAATAAGATAAATACATATATATACTGGGACATATCTAACTAGATTTTTGAAATGGCATTTTTCTATGTTTGATAAGACAGAAATTTTATTAACTAACTGATTTAGAAACATCCACTGCAAAGTTCTTGCTGGAGAAAAAAAGGCTTTAAATCCACAATAAAAGTCAAATATTAGGAAAAGAGCAAAGAAGAAAACTAACACTGAGAGCTGCTCCTTTCTACCCGTTGACCTTTCTGCATGTACATACTCCTCCATTAGAGCTGAGATAATGGAGTCGTCCCTGAGCTTACCTTCCTGTCCTCCCCGTTGTCTGTCCAGGGAAGTCTGTCCCCAGGAGTGACACTCTTGTTTCAGTAATGCCACATGAAGCCTCCTAAGAAGACTGGTGGCCCAAATGGCGTCCTCATACTGTTGACCTGCCCTTTCCTCCTTTAAAATGATGACTTTTGTGTCAAAGTGATTGACAGCATTACAGTGCTGTGACAAGAAGCCCCTCATTTTCACTAACATGGTCGGCTATGGGGCACCCCAAGTACAGTCCATCCTCTCATCTTGGTCACCTGTGGGTGGCAGTGAAAGGTCAACATCCTGAGATATGACGGGGGGAGGGATGTTTAACCCTACTCAGTGACAGCTTTCTCAGAATGGCCATGGGCCAGTGGATGAGGCTGTCCTGATCCCTGGTTTTACAGCTCGGTGAGGTCCCAGGCCCTGGAAATGGCTAGAGAGGCTTCCAGAGACCAGGAAAGTGGACAAAGGCCAAGATGGGCGTGCTATGAAGCCACAAGAGGCCTGTCCTTTCTGTCACTTCACACTGTCTCTCAGAAGAGCAGCTCTTTGGACTAGTTTTGGTTTCCTGCTACTGACATGCACTTAAAGGGACAGCTACATGGAAGGACAGAGGGATGGTGCCTGGGCCCTTTCAACTGCAGTGATGGCAAAGGGTCCTACTGTTGGAATCCCACAGGACACTATAGCTCGATGGCTAGTTACTCGGGCTGTAGAGCAAAGCCCAGTGCTACCAATACTGCTGTGTGAACTTGGACATGCCTCCTGAGAGTTCTGGGGGCCTATGTTCTTCATCTCTGCAATGGAATAAAAACAGAACTTACCCTGTTGGATTGTGAGGTTAGAAGAGTGAGGATGAAGTGAGTGCAGCATGCAAAGTACATGGGGTCTCCCGCAGGCACTGCAAGTGACAGGCAGGTCTCACGGCCTTTGGGTGCTGTCCTGGTCTGCTCTGGCTGCCAAAACAAAACAACACACACCACACACTTCTTGTCTCACATACATGGAGGCTGGAGTCCAAGATCAAGGTACCAGCAGATTCGATGTCTAGTGAAGTCTCTCTTGCTTGCAGTTAGGACAGTTGACTTCTTAACTGTGAGTACACATGGCAGAGAGAGAGAGAGAGGGAGAGAGAGAGCAAGACTGATGTCTTGTCTTCTCTTTTTTAATTCAGTTGGCTTTTTTAAGGTTATAACATGCTGTTTTAATATATAATGAAATGACTAATACAGTCAAGCAAATAAGCATATTCATCTCATATAATTCACCTTTTCTTTTTTTCCTCCCTTCTTCCCTCCCTCTCTCCTTCCTTCCCTCCTTCCCTCCTTCCCTCCTTCCCTCCTTCTTTCCTAGTTGCAAAAGTACCTGAAAATCTCTCTTGGCCAAGGTCTGGTATACAATACAATTTTGTGGGGATGGTACTGGGGTTTGAACTCAGGGCTTCATGCTTGCCAAGCAGGCACTCTACCACTTGAGCCACATCTCTAGCCCTTTATGCTCTGATTAGTTTGGAGATAGGGTCTCATTGGACCACTATCCTCCTGTTTTAGGCTTCCTACTGTATCTGGAATGACAGGCACATGACACCAACCCAGCTTTTTCTGTTCAGATCGGGTCTTGCAAACTTTTTGCCAGGACTGCTCTGTAACCAAAGATCCTTCTGATATCAGCCTCGTGTGGTAACTGGAATGACAGGCACATGCCACTGCTCTCAGCTATTGACCGAGATGAGGTCTTGTGAACCTTTTGAACTTTTTGGCTGTTCTCAAACCCTAATCATCCCATTCTCAGCCCCCCAAGTAGCTAGGATTTCAGGCATGAGCCATTAGTACCAGACCACAGTACAGTATCATTAACATAGTTCTTATGCTGTACATTAGATCCTTAGAATTATTTGTCCAAAATGTGTGCCCTTTGATCTATATCTCATTTCCTCCCCCTCCCCACCCCTGGTAACCAGTGTTCTTTCTCTACTTCTTTGCAGTCATCTTTTTTAGATTTTATATAAGCTACAGCTTGGATTTGAAGTGTCTCCTAAAGGCCCATGTGTTGAAGGCTTGACACCCAGCTTGGCGCTATTGGGAGATGGTAGGACTTTTAAGAGGTGAGGTCTAGTAGAGGTCCTTAGGTCACTGAAGATGTACCCTTGAAAAATATTAGGGGACCCTTGCCTCTTCCTCATACACTTTTTTGTGTCCTGTCCAGGAGGTGAGTGGTTTTGCTCTACCACACACCCCCACCATGATGTGTTGCCTAACCACAGGCTCAAAAACAAGGTCAAGTGGTCATGGATTGCAAACTCTAAAATTGTGAGCAAAAGTAAAAACTTTCCTTTTTGTAAGTTGGTTATCTCAGGTATTCATTATAGTAATAGAAGACTGAACTAACACAATAGTAAGTAAGATCATGTAGCATTTTTCTTTCTGTGTTCTGTTCATTACATTTAGCATAATGTCTTCCAAGTTCATCCATGTTGTCATAAGCATATTCCACTGTCTCTCTTTCTCTCTCTCTCTCTCTCTATATATATATATATAAAATCACATCTCTCTCTCTCTCTCTCTCTACATATATATATATATATATATATATAATCACAGCTTCTTTATCCACTCATCCAGTGATGGACACTTAGGCCAATTCCATACCTTGGCTATTGTGAGTGGTGCTACAAGGAGAAAGATAGTGTAGACATCTCTCCAAGATGCTGATTGTATTTCCTTTGGGTATGCAAAGGAATCCCTCAAAAGAGGGATTTCTGGATGATGTTACCTTGTATCTTTTTTACTGTAGCCGTTCTAACAGGATGTCTCTTTGAGGTTTTCTTTGCATTGCCCTGATGACTAGCAATGGTGAGCATCTTTCATGTACCCATTGGCCATCTCTAGGCCATCTTTGTGAAAATGTCTATTCAGGTCCATTGTCCACTTTTTGTTTCTTAGTTTTTTGTTTGTGTTTTGCTATTGAGTTGTATGTTTCAGATAGTAACCCCTTATCCTATTATGGTTTTCAAATATTTTCTCGCAATCCATGGGCTGCGTTTCCATTTCATTGATTGTTTCCTTTGCTGCACAGAAGTTTCTAAGTGTGATACAGGCTCACCTTTTGCTTTTGTTGCCTAAACGTTCAGTGTTATGTATTTTTAAAAAATCATTGCCTAGGCCAATGTCAGGAGCTTTCTTCCTATGCTTTCTCCCAGGAGTTTTATGGTTTCAGGCCTCACATTTATCTTTAATTTGAGTTATTTTTTAATATGATGTAAGATAAGGCCCAATTTCATTCTTTTCACATGAATACCCAGTTTTCCTGGCATCTTTTATTGAAAGACTGTCTATGCCTATTGTACATTCTTAGTACATCCTTTACTTACAAGAGCACCATTAGCCCTTTCAGACTAGGGCCCCACCCTACAACTTTAACAGCCTCCCAAACACCATCACATTAAGCATTACAGCCTCAATACATGACTCTTGGGAGGACACAAGCATTCAGCCCATGACTGACATGCTGCATTTCCCTCTCACTAGATGTTTTTGCTCTCCAGAGCAGTTACCCCTATGTGTGCAGCACAAATGATCTGCCCTGGCTGGCACATTCACATTACTCAACTGCTAGACATATTTTCTTCACTTGGGGCATTTCTTAGGCTCTATTTCCAAGTCTCTGCTTTGAAGTCCATCCCTTGTCTGGTTTCCTTGGTTTCTGTCTCATCAGCTTTTCCCTGGAGTCTCTCTCTCTCTCTCTCTCTCTCTCTCTCTACCAAGCCCATCTACAAGAGCAATGTGCTCAGCATATCATTGGATTTAGCTTCTCTCAGATCCTGCTTCTCAGAAGGGTCCTTGTGCCCTGCAGCCCACAGATGACCTGTGCTGCTCCATGCTGTGTTGTCACTGGCTTGTTGGAGACTCTGGCAGCCAGAGAGCTGGACCTGCAAGGAGTAGACGCAGGGTAGATTTGATAGTGATTGACAGGAAGTGAGATAGGAAAAGATGTGGGTTTTGCTGTAGGCCTGTAACATAAAAAAATAAAGGCAGCATGAAGATATTAGGAAATTTGATGACATAGTAAAACTAAAAAGCATTTTTACGATTGTTTGCCCCAAGCAGAGTCCAGAGGTGCTCAGAGACTTGGATCCCCTCCTATCAGGAAGGCAATGCATATTGCCATGTTGTTGATGAGTGTATGACATGGGGACAGGGGAAGGTCCCTTCTTCCTGGAGTCAGTCTCATTTTATGGGAGCTCAGAGATGAGCAAGCCATGCATGTGCTCTGTGCAAGGAGAGGTGCCCTCAGCTGGTACCTTGCCACTTTCCCTCCCTTGCTTGACATACAGCCTTGGGAACATGTGGATCCAGAGAACAAAGAGAAATACCTGGAACTTGCTTGGAATTTTTTCAGATACCTCTCAGTTGGCTGCAGCTGATAACCATGGAACCCATCCTGCAAAAGATTCTAGAGCCACACTGTGCTGTGCGTGCCCACATTCACACAGGTTATGGTATTATCAGCAAACCCAGCTGTGTTTCCTATTTCAAAAATGGTTTTAGCATTGTGAGTTCCCCACTCTTAACTGGCTTATCTGCCAGTGGGCAAACTAACTAATGGTACTTCTTATTTTAAAATTTTCCTTCTAGATGAGAGGAGTGGTGTGTCCTCTACCCCTGTGCTGATAAAGCACTAAGGACAGTACTTCTGTCCTTTCCTCTCCTTTTTTCTCATGGCCATTATCACTCCTGTACTTCTCCCATTAATTCATCTGATCAGATGTGGAGAGGGTCATGAAGTGGTACAGAAAATAGAGAACACTTTATTCTTAATATATGAATATTGGAACTTCATTATCTATCTCACCCACCCAAATTTCAATTCTGGGATTCTTACTGGAGACTAGACAATCGTTTCCAAATTAAGAGCTCTGCAATGACTATCTTCAGTAGATAAAATTTGTTTGGGCTCCAAAAAGAAAAAGAAAAAGAGGAGGAGGAAAAAGAAGTAGTTCCTTTGGATGAGAAACTCTGATGGAGACAACAGTTCTAAGAGAAATCGAAGAAAGACAAGACAGTAAGACTAATTGGTTCATTAATCAGTTCCTGGCACTGTTCTTTGAGGAAGACCAAGCCAGGCTTTTGTGATGAGTACTATCATGCATTTATACTCTTGTGTACTTAGAGCACTTTTCTACCCAGGTGCATGAGCAACAGCTGACAACCTCTGGCTAGTTCACACTGGCTTTAGCACTAGCCAGTTGTGGCTAACAACTCCCTTTTATCTCTACTAGGTGCAAAAATCATGACCTTGGGTGTCAATACCTGCTCAATTGTCCTTTCCCCTTAGAATCCCAGCAGAAATGCAGATCCAGATGTACCTGAAGATCCAGCTTGAGCCTGCACAGTTGTGAACCTTGACATTGAAGTGCCCGAGTGTGTCTCAAGGTTGGGTGGTGAGCTTGCTCACAAGAGACCAACTGGGAAGAGTGGGGACCCTAGGTGTTCATTGAAAGGGCAAGCAAGCCAAGGCATCCAGGATGGTTAGTACAGTCCTTGTCATTGGGATTCCTCCTTGTGCCACCCATCATGAACTTGTCCTTTCCCTAAGGATTGAAGCCCAGGCAGAAGGATTATAAGCAAGAGATGATTTTAAAAATCAACATTTAAGTTCACCTTTGTATAAGAAATTAAACTCCCTCATCATGCAACAGCATTTTGAAGCCCATGGGTTCTCAAGGCTAACACCATAGCACACTGGACCGAGTCACTGGACTAGCCTAAACCAGAGCAAAGAGGCAAATAAACACCACACCGAGGGACAACCAGATGACTGGAGAATCCACAAGAAGCCAGAGTCTCTTGGGAAGTGGTAGGTGCCTGAGGGTAGCTGAGAGCATGGATGTGCTGGGCCCCTGTGAGACACGCAGGTATTAGAGAAGTTAGAGGCACCTGCTGGGAGAACATGGTCCTTGGTCTATGTGATAGCCATATGGAGAGTTCCAGTTGTGGGCTGTCATGAGGCATAGGCTGCTCCTCCCTTTTTGTTCATCCTGCCATGGCTGGCAGTGACATGGCCCAGTGCATTTGGCTCTTGACTTGATGGATGGAGATGATCGGATCTAGTCCATGATGCAAGAAAACACAGCTGAGCAGCATCCCAGGGCTGCAGTGTAAAGCTCACTCCAAAGGGCCAGTACTGGGGAGAGAGAAAACACCAAGGAAGAGATGAGGAAAGGAGGAGGAAAGGAAAAGAGGGGACGAGGGGAGGGACAGAAGGAGGAAGGCCCTGTTACTCCCACAGATCACCTTCTTGGAACATCTGCACACTTGCCTCAGAGGCCTTTCTCTAGCTGGAGTTGGGGATAAAAGATCAGATGTGGAAGGACCTCTGCAGGGTCCAGAAATGCCTTACTCACACAGCTTTCAGTCTCCTTCATCAGCTCTGACAGCATCTCCAACACCAACAAAACAATATCATGATATTTTGAATTTCAACTCTTCAATATGTCAAAAATCTCACAGAAATAATGGACGGTTCACACATTGAGTTCAATTGAACAAACACCAGGCAGTTAATATGTCAGACATTGTGCTAAGTAGTGTGAGGTGCACAGAAATGAATCAAAATCTCTTCCAACCAGGCATCCCCCTTCTAAATAAACTATAGATTAGGACAGAGCATAGCTAATTTTAGAATGTAAGGTTACATCATTCTCCCAACCATTCCTCAAACCATTGAAGAGCTTCCTGGCTCATTCAGGAAGAGCCAAAGTCCTCAGAGACCCCCTCCTCAAGAACCTCTTCTGTCCATCTCTGATCTGCTCTCTACTGCTGCCTGGCTCACTCTGCTCCAGAGTAGTGGCCAGGCACATAACCACACACTCCCCACCATGGCCTCCACACTTACTGGACCTTTGTAGGATTGCTTTTCCAGAACTGGCAAATGCAGTGCTTTCCTCTCTATTGTCTTTAAAGTATTTCTTCCACCTTTTCTTCAAAGAATGGCTAAGATGTCAAGTCGGTTGCCTCTTCTTTATGTGCAAATGGTGCTGCTTTCAGGAAGGCTTCTGCAGCTTGCCTTCTTTAGCAGATACATGCCACTCCTGGGACATTGCTCTCTTGATTAATTTATTCTGCAGGCCCTTGCATTTGTTATCTACTGAGTGTAACAAATTACCACAAATTTAGCAGCTTTTTGGTTTTGCTTTTGTTGTTTGTTTTGTTTTGAGACAAGGTCTAATTATCTAGCTCAGGATGATCTTGAACTCATGAACCTTCTGCCTCAACCTCCTGAGTTACAGGATTACAGTTGTGTGTCACCATGCCTAACTATATTTAGTAGCTTTGAGCAACACACAAGTATTATCTCGTGGTTTCTGGGAAACAGAAGTCTAGAGCTGGCTGGCTGGGTCCTCTGTGTCAGCGTCTCACGAGCTGCCATGGTCAGGCCAGGTCCTCACTGGAGGCTCAACAGGAGAAACAGCCACTTCCAAGTTCATTTGGGTTGTTGGAAGAATTTGTTTCCTTGTGGTGGTAGGATTGAGAGTTTCAGATTTCATAATAGCTGCCAACCTGAGACTGCCCTAGTTTTGGGACACAGGGCTTCTCCATGGGCATCCACACCCCCACAGCTGGCATCCTCAAAGCCAGCCAAGGCAGGCGAGGGAGTTTGCTGGAAATAGAGTCCTAGATAACACTACCCAGTCACATATCATCCCCTCTGCCACATTCTATTAGCTGGCAGCAAGTCTCCAGGGGAAGGAACCACACAAAGGTGAAGAGCCCAGGAGATGGGAATCCTGGCAGACAGCTGTCCTCACACCACTCTTTCATTTAACTGGTCCAAGCCTAAATTTCACTAATTTCAAACTAATGGAGAAGAGAGAGCTCCAAAGAGTGTGGACTTTCTCTATTTGATTTATTCTGGCCAGAGCCTGAGCCATTCCAGACTTCCCCTGCCAAGGCTTGAGAAGTCCTGATTTGCAAAGGCACTCAGTGACTTTGTGGGGGCGGAAAGGGGGACAGTGCATGCTGTAGCCATGAATCAGACCAGGCTCTGTGTTTCCCTAAAGGAAGCCTGGGGAGGAGGGTTGGAACCTGGCACTTAACCAAGAAGCAATTTTAGAGACCAAAGGATACCTCTTTGCTGCTCCTGGAGGTTTCTCAATCCTCTTTGAGGCCATTGTCACCACACGCCTCAGGGGAGGCTGGTGGGGCAGCTGGAGGACCTACGCATCAACAATTCAACCCATTTCCAACCCCAGCCCAGCTATTTTGTCTGCATAGCTGAAAAGCAGAAGGCCCAGGGCCACAGAAGCACGGATGTGATGGGCATCCTTCTGTACAAATACTCGTATACCAGGGAAAACCACTTCAGTGGCAGGCTGGTTCTTTCAGTTGATTGCACTTGACCAGAGAACTTTGAAATGTCCCTCTCCTGTGACAAATGCCTCAGTACCGGGCAAATGAAATAAAAGGGCTTAGGGAAACAACTCAGCTCACAGTCTCTGAATACTCTCGCCTCAAACCAGGAATGGTTTTACAGCCAGGCTTCTGAAAACCTAATCAGAGCCAGGGTGAGAACTTCTCTTCTCCCTTTACAATACATTGTGAGTTTCAGGATTTTTTTTTTAGGACAACATATTGAGCTCTCATTTTAAACAGAGCCACTCTGAGGGTGGCAGAAACCACAGCCAGCTTTGACCTTTTCTTTGGCTGAAGCTCTGAATGGTTGGGAGCCAGAGCCCAGATCACTGGATAACTGCTCAGTGAATACCCCTGGGTATCTTCCAGCACCTTCATGTCCCCCCTTCCTTCCTCCAGTCCTCTCTGTGATGAGGATGGGCAGCAACTGTGGGGACAGGGGCTTTGAAAGGAGGCAAGAGGCCTCAGCAAAGAGAACATGACTCTACCTGGAATGCTGCTCTGATTGCTCCCAGTCCCCTCTCCAGGTCCCTCCTGACCTGCCACCTGGAGCCTCATGCCCGGCCAGAAAATTGATAAATTTAACATGCAATTGAAAAAAAAGAACTGTGTGTTTGCTTTCCATCACTATTATAAACACCTGAGATAATCAATTTATGAAGAGACAGGTTTATGTAGGCTCACAGTTCTGGATGTTGGAGTCCATGGTTAATTGGCCCCATTGCTCTGGGCATGTGGGGAAGCAGCACCTCTTGGGGGCAAAGCAAAACCACTCACCCAATCAGAAGTAAAAGAGAATAAGGAAGGGGCTGGAGTCCCACAATCCTCTTCAAAGACAAACTCCCAATGACCTACAGATCTCCTTTTAGGAGGAAGGTTCCACTTCCTGCCCCATAAGCACCACCTTAGAAACACATAGATCTTTGGGGGACATTCAAAATCCATACTATTGCAGGGTGTCATAACAAAATACCTGAGCCTGGGTGGCTTAAACAACAGAAAGATATTCACTTGTAGTCCTAGAGACTGGATGGCTGAGTTCACGGTGTGGGCAGGGTTAGTTTCTCCTCAGATCTCTCTCATTGACTTAAACTGTTTTTTTTTTCCTATACATACATACATACATATAAAGTTTAATTTATAAATTAGCCACAGTAAGAGATAAACAATAGCTAATAATAAAATAGAATAATCATATAACAATATGCTATAGCAAAAGTTATATGAATGTGTTTTCTCTCTCTCTCTCTCTCTCTTATTTCTCTCTCTCAGCATCTTATTGTGATGCTGTGAGGTGATGCAGTGATATGTGCCTGTGTGATGAGATGAAGTGACTAAGCACTTATCATGCACCAACTGTAACCTCTGCAGTTTGAGGTATGGCAGCAAAACTAGAATGAATTTCCTTTCCTTCATAATTTCACAGATGGAAAATTCATTCTTACTCTAGATCTTAGCAACCCCAGGATACAGTTTTTTTCTTTCCTTATTAAGTTGAGAACTTTCGCCTCTTCTCTGAAAGGAAGCACTTTACAGGTTCTCTTTGACACTAGCTACCCTTGGGAACCATTAGTAAGTAAAATAAGGGTTATTTCAACATAAGAACTTTGAAATCACAATCTGATAAACAAGATAGCTAACCAAGGGACAAATGAGTGGGTCGTGTATATAGCATGGATAACTGGACATTTGAATGGGCCAGAGAAGGACTGCTTGAGATTTCATCACAGTCTCAGAGTGCCATGCAATTTAAAACTTATGAATTTCTTATCTCTCTAATATTCCCCTTAACATTTAGAGAGACTATGATTGGCCATGGGTGACTGAAACCATGGAAAGGAAGACCATGAACAAGGGGGACTACTGTAGTAGGGTCTCCAACATCAACAAACAAGAGTAAACACAATTCAGTCCACAAGCAAAGATAGAAGGATAATAGTCCCATTACGGAGACAGTGTTGGATGGGGGTCAATGACACATAATTAATTTTACTTTCCTTATTTCTAAAAAAGTTGAAGAAATATATTAAGTCACATATGTAAATATTCAATAAATGGTTGTTGAGTAAGAATTAGGACTCTGGAAAATCTTCCAACTTCTCTTGTTGACAAACTGGTTTCTCTGTCTGCCTTCTACCATTTCTACCATTAAGACCCCAGGGCAGGGAGCCAGACATGGTTTAGCAACCAAATAAAAGCCTACTTCACTACTGGTCTTTGAAGATTGTGACATCTGTGATTAAGATCTTTATCTTAGTAGCAAGAGAACTGAGACCAAAGCCTTCTCATCTACCAAAAGGGGGAACCCAGGAGGCAGGAGCAGAGGACAGTGATATTAATGTGATAAACAGATAGGAGGAGACTATTTCTGGCATCATGGGAAGCTGGCAAGATGGTGCACTTCCTAGGAGAACACAGAAGCTGCCTTCAAGAGTACATGACATCTAGGCAGCCCCAGATCTCCATAGCAGAGACCCAGCTGGACAGACCAAAATGGAGATAGGCCCATAAGGATTCCCCAAGCATGGCCAGAAGGCAAAGGAAGGCAAGGTAACCAGGGAAAGGGGTCCTTTGAAGTCAGAGGGGAATGTCAGAGGATCCTCCACATGGGGTGTTGCAGTGGAATTAGCTGGAGAAGGTAAGAACAGGTCCTGGGATCACAGCTGACCTCAGGAAGCACCCCTACATCTACCTTGGGGTGCTTGCCTGGTCCAGAAGAAATTGAAGAGCTATGTAAAGTATAAGACCACTCCCCGTGGCTGTGCCAAGCAGGTGGCTCTATCACAGGAGTCTGGGATGAGAACATAACCTCTGCAAACAGAGCCATTTAAATGGTTTACATTACTCTTTGCTTTGATTTTTTCAGTTTTCTAAATTGGAAAGGTTTTTCCTTAAGAGTCCAACCTCAACTAAAGAGAAAAGGAAATTTCCTTCATTTCCAATAAGGGTAGGCTATGAAAAGGGGATAAATCCCTTCAGGATAGGTCCTGGACACCCCTCATTTCCTGAACCAAGAGAGCACTGATGCCCAAAGCTAGCAGGAAATGACAGAGCCCAAGAGCACCCTGCTGCCAGCCTGCTCCCAATGACCCAGTGCTAGTGGCTGGAAGTCATCTGCACCTACTGTCCCCTGGGGTTGACCTAAGATTGTGTAGAAGGGGAAGAAGGAAGAGGTTTTGAGAGAGCATGCTTGGAACACAAGCAGAATGGTGCAAAGAGGAGCGGGGGGACTAAAAAGTCAGTTTGCCCCAGCAGGGAAGGTCCATGATCCAACAAGAAACCCTGTGGTCCTCCTTCATGAAGTCCAGAAATGGCTCACCCACATAATGGTCTTTAATTCAAAATGAGTCCCAGACAAATATGGCTTCATCCCAAGGATGGCTAGGACCCACATGCCCCCATAAGCACCTCAGAAAGTCTTCCCATCTTATCAGATAAAGTGTGGGATAGCTAGTTAAACTGAATTTCAAATAAATGAGTAATTATTACTAGCATAAAATTATTTGCTGTTTATCTGAAATTTAAATTTAACTAGAAATCCTCTATGTTAACTTGCTAAATCTAGTAGCCATCAGTTGTCATTTCTCCAGTTTTAAAAGATGGACAGGGCTGGACTGGGGTCAAATGATGTGACATCCCAGAAGGTCGGCTGGGTTGCTTCTAGGGCTTATTTGGCCCTTCCTGATTGTGTCAGTGCTTCTGGCCAAGCCAACTGGTTTGACCAGAAGAAAATTTCTTGTTCCTGGACCTGGGAATCCAAAGACAAGTCATGCTCCAGGTACAGTGTGATCAGTGATGCCACCATAGATGCTCACTTGGTCCACTTTGTCATCCTTGGTGTTGGCTCCTCCTTGGGCTGAGAGCAAGACAGTATGAACTGTGGGCAACATCACTTCACACATGGCCACGTATTGGCAAGAGTTTTGAGATATAAGAGAAAAACAGGACAAAAGTGCAGGAGTTTCTCAGGATCCCTTAGCATCCTATGTCTTTAGATTCTTGGCCAAGGAAGAATAAGAAAAGACGTGCAGAAGAGAGTCAAAGAGTAAACATATCAGTTTATGAGGAAGTTATCTCATATCATTAGCATATGAAGAATAACAAGAAGAGTAAATGTAGCAACCATGTAAAAAGGTACCATCAAAACTGACTGATGGGGCTGGTCGAGTGACTCAAGTGGTAGAGCACCTGCCTAGCAAGTGTGAGGCCCAGAGTTCAAACCCCAGTACCCCCCAAAAAAAAATTAAAAACAAAAAACTGACTGACAGATAATAGCCAAAAAGAGTCTGGGACTCTCTGACCACAATTGTTAATTATTTTCTAAAGTGTAGCATGACTCCTGATTAGTGGACTAAAAACACCTAGTTTGCTTTTTCTACCTTTGGGAAATTGCCTGTTGCTGTCAAATGCACCACATGCAAAACTCAGGAGAATTTTCTCCCTGCCTTACAAAGGAGAACACTGGTGGATTTATGGAAATACTTCCCTGTTGGGCCATCTTAGCATATGAGATGATCCATGAACTTGACCTTCATTCACTCTTTTATCTGAGTCTCTTCTATAAGTCTTTCCATAAAGTGGAGAACTATTTATCCAGGAACAAAACTACTTGATCAGTATAGATGCTTCTCAAATGTCATTTAAAAATAGTTATTCAAGAATATTCCCAAATGGCCCATACTCTAGTACTGTAAGACAGCATCAAGAAGATGCACACCGGCTGCTGTACCCCCAGCCTTTCCTAGATTTCCCTAAAAGTAAAAACCATACAAGTGCCACTTTAAAGTTTTGAAATGTCAAATCCTAAATCAAAGTTTTTCAGATTTGATGCCCAATATTCTATGACATATGAGTGTAAGGTTGATATCAATAATGAAAGTCTAAAAAAAAAAAAACCCCTCCTGAATTTTATCTTCTACTAAAGCATCTCTCTGAGGAGCTCACATCTAACCAGAGCATACACTATAAAAGTAAAACCCTCCTTCATGTTCATAAGCATCTTCATGGTATCCTTTGCTCCAGAAACAGATATTTATTTAAAAAAAAACTTGCATTTAATCTCAAAGTACTTTTGAGAATACTTTTAATCAACCTTTCAACCAGAGGAAAGGGGGTATCTTAGTCTGTTTCGTATTGCCATAACAGAATACCACAGACTGGGGAATGGATAAAGAACAGAGACTTTTTCCTTATAGATCTGGAGACTGGGAAATGCAAGGTTGGGGGACTGCATCTGGTGAGACTGTTCATGCTGTACCATCCCATGTGGAAGGTGAAGAAAGAAGGTCAGGCAAGGACAGAGGAAGAAGGAAAGGGAGATAAAACAAGAGAGGGACTGACTTACTTTATAACAACATCCACTCATGATAATGAAGCCACTCCCCTGATAAAAACATTAATCCATCCACGAAGCAGAGCCCTTGTGACCACATCACCTCTTAAAGATTCCCCCTCTCACCAAAGTTACACTGGAGATTGAATTTCCAACACTTGAATTTTGGGGTACACACTCAAATCCGTAGCATGGGTATCTGGAGAAATCAGGGGGCTGTTTTAACTAAGCAGACCTTGGTCTGCTCTTACTTCTGGCCCACACAATCTTTGTAACCTTGGGCAAATGGAACTGCCTGGCCTTCAAATTCCTGGAGTCACAAAGAATGGCATTCAGCTTCATGCAACCGGAAACCCAACCACACTTTGGAGACTGGTTTGGTTGTAATGTAGGATTTCCTATCCAAAACATGGAAGGCCTTCCCAGCTAGTTAGTTTCCTTTTTTGTCTCCTAACAAGGTAGTAAGAGTTTTCTCCCTATGTTATTGTAAGTGACTTACCTAAAAAGAGTTTCATTTTCTCAAAATTGTAACCTCCTAGGATGGTGCTACAACCCCAGGATAACATCAACCTCCCAGCTCCTCCATTATTTACTCTCCGCTACCCTAAGCCTGTGGCTTCCATCCTTACTTGCTATCCTTTGGTGATAAGATGATTGTTCCACCTCCAGGCTCACACAAAGAAACAGGGGAAAGAAGGAGAAAGGAAAACCAGCCTCCCCAGAAACTCCGAGTTTATGTCTGCACATTTCATAGAGCTGGCCTGTGTCCCGTGACCTGCAAGGGACGAAGGAAACTGCTGTTTCACCAGGTATCTTGCAACCACACATACAATTAAAGTTTAGTTGGTAAGAAGGGTAAAGTAGATGCTGATCAGCAGACAACGTCTGCTCCTTGTCCCATACAAAAGCTGCTCTGAGCTCCTATCCTGCTATTCAATTCACTGGAACTCAACAAATACACAGCAGGGGCTGGGAGTCCAGCTCGGGAGTAGAGAGCATGTTTTGCACGTGCAAGACTCTGGGTTCAATCCCAGCACCAAAACAAAACCAAACACAAACACTTTCTGACTGCATACTGTCTGGGCAGTCCCCTAGGTGCTGGGGACACACCACTGACTACCTATGAATACAATTAGTAAGACAAGAAATCGTAATTGCCTTGAACCACAAATCAAATGAAAAAGCCTGGGCAAACTGACACCCGACACAAACAGAGGCTTCTCTTTCTCATTTGATGAGAACAATGCCCAGCAAAAGAAAGTGATGGGCAAGGACTGTCTGATTGCAACCTGAATTATAAATTCTACCTGTTAGTTTCCGCTGACTTCTCTGATTCACTGTTTTAGTATGAATGCCCCAACTCTGCTCAGGACAATGAGCAAGAGGAGCCCATCTTGGAGGGGAGAAGTAAGATCACGATTTCAAAGCCTTTGGTGTCCTGTCAGGTGAACTGGCAGTCCTGGGGGCAATAGAGCATCAGGACACCTTCCCAGGCAGTCTGTTTCCATATCACCATGTAAGTTAAAACTCAGATGAGAACCTTGAAACCTTCAAGTCCTGCTGCTGCCAGGGTAGGCTGGTACAAGTCTTTCAGAAAGCAGCTAGAAGAGCAGGTGGAGAGCACCCAGGCCTTCAGACTCACCAATGCAACACTCTGATTTCACCTCTAGTAGTCAAGCCTGTGAAAATTATTCAAACTCTTCTAAGATGTTCGCTGCGGCATTTGGCATAATAACACACCAGAGGAACTGTCTAAATATTCATCAGGAGGAGAATATATAGGTAAATTATGGTGCATACTCTCAATAAAATGTTATACAACCACTAACTATGATGGCTATAAAGACCATCTCATCAAGAAAAATGCTTATGTGAATGTTATGTGAAAACTGCAACATGCATACTTATATGTAAACTGTCATTACAGTTTTTAAGTATGCACACAAGGAAGAAATACCTAACAACTGACAATGGTGGGTAAGCTATTATGTGATTATGGGTGGTCAGATTTCAGGTGACTTACTTCTCTTAGTCTTCAGATTTTTATGTGTGTTTAAACAGCACGAATAGGGAAAATAATTCATAATTTGAAATGCTGAAGGGAAGTAAGCGCTTTGTGAACTATTTCACCTTCACTGACGTGGCATATAAATTCTGGGGGGAAATATTAACCTGGTAGGTAAGTCTTTCAATGGTGTAGTATTGTTTAGAAGATAGTCAGGTGTGGTGACTCACATCTGTAACCCTGCCTACTCAGGAAACACAGATAGGGCAACCAGGGCAAAAACATCCAGAGACCTCATCTCAGCCAATAAAAAGTCGGTGTGGTGGCATGCACCTGTCACCCCTGCTAAGCAGGAAACAGGAACAGGAAGACCTGAGCATTTGAAAAATACTTAAAATGGCTGAGGGTGTGACTCAAGTGGGAGAGCACCTGTCTAGCAAGCATGAGGCCATGAGTTTAAACCTGTACTACAAAAAAAGAAAAAGACAGCAAAAAGAGGAGACAAGAGAAGGTGATATCTGTATATCTGTTCTGAATCTTGCCAAATTTGGTAGGACTCACCTTTAATCTATTTCTAACAATCTAATAGAATTTAAGGAGGATCTTTTCTCTATACTTAGATTTCTAAGTTAAAAAAAAAAAACAAAACAAAAATGTTTCCCTAAGTCAAGCAAAATCTTATGGCAACAGTCCAGATTTTTCAGGCCAAATAGCCACAATTTCCCCTGAATCATTTGGATGAATGGAGCAAAAGATTTCCTTTTAGCACAAGTATGATTTCATTTTACAGTGCAGAACAGGTATTACCTGCTTCCCCATTTTCTCTTTCCATCAGAATTGCCTGAGCCAGGCGAGCCAATGCACTGCAATCACAGGTGTTATTTCCACACCTTACCAGCTTGTCCTAACCTGCACAAGCAGTCACACTGGAGAGAGGATGTTCATAAACTACAAGAGGGTGGAAATTCAGCAGCCTCAACCAGGACCTGGACACAAATGATGGAGTTCTCCCTCAATTCTTCCCCCAACCTGGGCTGAGAGCTAGGGATCCTGGAAACTCTTCCGCAAACTGCTGGGGTGAGTTCAGATCTTTGATTGTCTCCCCAGTGTCTTCAGGACACTTAAGTGATTTACAGATCTGTGCTTGGTCTCCTATTATTAGGTACATGAGAAAGAGGAAGTCCTTGCCTTCGGGGAGCTTGCAGCTCACTAAGAAAGGAAGATGGCCATGATACATCACACACACACACACACACAGTCACACCACACACAGATAGAATACCTGGCCATGATGAAAAGGTGAAGAGTGGAGAGGTAGATGTGGGCTAAGAAAAGACTCAATCCCAAGGTTACAAATTCAAATGCAGGAGATCCAGCACAGACAAGGTAGATTGTGAAGCCTGTTATGGAGGCTGTGTCTAGTGTGATGTCTGAGCACCCAGGTTCTCTGCCTTAGGGAACGTGGAAGGAGCTTTTGAGAATCAGACGTGCACTATGGAACCCTAGCACAGACAACATACCCATAACAGTCACACAAATACTTACATATAATTTCCAAAGACTCACAGGCAACATCTAGACCAGCCATCCATGGACTTCCTAGAGTGCACAGTAAGATTGTAATAATTATATTGAGCATTGTTTGCATTTCATGTTCTGAACATCTATTCTATCCTTTAAGCTTCACCACAAAACTACAGCATAGCCCAGAACTAGCGGCCTGTAATCCTAAGTACTTGCAGGCTGAGTATAAGAGGATCATGGTTGAGGCCAGCTTTCGCAGGGAGTTCAAAAGACCCCATCTCAACCAATAGGTAGGCATGGTGGTGCACATCTGTCATCCAAGCGATGGCAGGAAGCATAAAATAGGAGGATCAAGGTCTAGGCCTAGAGATTCCAAGATGGCGGCTAGAGGTAGGAAGCAGAAAGCGAGCCTCCTATAGTGAAATCTTGGAGAGATGCTGGAGACACACTTTGCAGGCATAATCACCGAGAAAAGGCATAACTTTGATTCCTCCACATCTCCAGCCGGTGCAGAGAATCTCCACTTCATGTTAAATGGAGAAACAAGGAGGGCCCCCGGGGCCGCCAGTGGCCTGCGCCCATACAGCTTGGGAAGACGCGGACCAGGTGAGCTTCGCGGTACCGCGGTAGCCCCACAGACAAGCCTGGGCCAGAGCAGCATAGCCCCCTGGACAGACTGACCTCCACCCAGGGGAAAAAAAAAAGAGAAACTGAGTAATAAGCAATAAGAACAGTTAAGACACGCTGGAAAGAGGGTGGGGCGCCCTGAGCGCTGAAGATTGGGGGAAGGGAATCCTTCCCAGAACTGTAAATAAACAAGCCGGGCGGGCCGGAGAGCCTCTGGCGGGAGTGGGGCGCACGCCCAGCAACCAGGAGCGGGGAAGCTTGTGAGAGGAGGGAAGACCCACTTCCCACGTGAACTGTAAACAAACATGGCGGCCGGCAGGAGCAGCAGCACCGCCCAGTAAGCAGGAGTAGGAAAGCTTCTGAAAGTGGCAGTGGGAGGAAAACTTCAGAGGAGAGGGGGGAAGACCCACCTCCCACATGAACTGTAAATAAACACGCAGGCCTGACAACGCGGGGCAGTGTCACCTTTCCCAGTGCTTGGAAAGGGGAAAGCCTGTAGCAGAGGCTCCCACACAGGAGAACTCTGAGCAAACAAAGCCTGTGGGACCAGGTGAGTGCTAGCTCACCCCAGAGAGCTGCATAAATAACGCCGCCAGCTACAGGCTGAGAGCAGCAGGCAGGCAAGCCACAGTTGCAGATACCACTCTCAGAACTGCCTCCAGACGCTTTTTTTTTCTCTTTCTCCCTACCTTTGATGAGAGAACAACCGAATTACACCTGCAAGCTGAAAAACTTACTGAAACTGTATTGCATTTGAACTGGGGACACTTGCTGGGGCTTTTTGTTTGTTTTTTGTTTTTTGTTTTTTGGGTGTGTGTGTGTGTGTGTGTGTGTGTGTGAGTTTGTAGTTTTGTTCTACTTTATGCATCCCCTTTGATGAGACAACTACAGAACAACATCTGAGGCACCAACTCCAGGACTGGAGATTGAGATGGACACCCAAATTATTAAGACTGAAACTGCATTGCATATAAACTTGGAAGTTTTTTGGTTTTTTTTTTTTTTAATTTTCTATTTTCCATTTTATTTTAATTCATTTTTATATATAGATATTACTTTCAGTTACTTATTTTTATTTTTTTATCTTTGATTTTTCAATCCTCTCTCTGTCTCTCTAATGTCTGTTCAGCTTACTGTCGATTAGTACACTAACACTCCCTGTTTATACCTTTGAAACTCTCTTGTCTGATACCTTGTTCTGCTTTCTCCCTCTTGTCTGTATATTTGTTTTCCCCTTTTCTTTAACTTCTTGCTTTCCATCTCAGCTCACTCTTCCATTCTAAATATTACCATTGTTATTATTACAAGCTAGAAAATACTTAATTACACACAGTACAGGGACAGTAACAACACCAAGGACAATGACAGGAAGACAGAAAAAACAGGGAAACCAGTTTCCCCACAGCAAAAAATTAGTACAGGAACCAGAGGGGAATGAAGAGAACAGAAACTCAGATCCAGACTCCAACAAAATGAAGATAAACTATGCCAAAGGACCCAGTGAAGCCCACAAGAATAATTTAAAAGAAGACATACTACAAGTACTCAATGAGAATTTTATAGAGATGATACTGGATAGGGTCAACCAAAATGTACAGGAGACACTCAAGAAATTCCAAGACAATAAAAATAGAGAATTTGAAAAAGCAAAAGAAGAAATAAAGGAAACCATAGAAGCACTGTATAAACACCAAAGTGAAAGACAGAACACAATGAATAAATGGATAAATGAACTCAGGACAAAAATAGACAACAATAAAGAAGAAAACTGCCAGGATATGGAAAACCTCAGAAAAAAGAACGAAACAGAAGTGCAAAACAAAACGGAAGGCCAATCAAGCAGAATAGAACAAACAGAAGACAGAATCTCAGAACTTGAAGATGAAATGGTAATTAAAGGAAAAACTGAAGAACTATTAATTAAACAACTCAAGACCTGTGAAAAGAAAATGCAAGAACTCACCGACTCCATCAAAAGACCAAACTTGAGAATCATGGGCATCGAAGAAGGAGAAGAGGTGCAAGCGAAGGGAATGTGTAATATATTCAACAAAATAATAATGGAAAATTTCCCAAATCTAGAGAAAGATATTCCCATACAGATGCAAGAGGCCTCCAGGACACCAAACAGACCAGATCAAAATAGAACTACTTCACGACATATCATCATTAAAACAACAAGTTCAGAAACTAAGGAAAGAATATTGAAGGCTGTAAGAGAGAAAAAACAAGTAACATACAAAGGTAAACCCATCAAATCACAGCAGACTTCTCAACAGAAACAATAAAAGCAAGAAGAGCGTGGGGTGAGATCTTCCGGGCACTGAATGAAAATAACTTCAACCCCAGGATACTCTACCCAGCAAAGCTATCATTCAAAATAGATGGAGCAATACAAGTCTTCCATGATAAGCAGAAACTAAAACAATATGTGACCACAAAGCCACCATTACAAAAGATTCTGCAAGGGATCCTGCACACAGAAAGTGACACCCAACTTAACCATGAAAAGACAGGCAGCACCAAACCACAGGATAAGAAAAAGCAAGACAGTAGAGAGTAACATCAAGTTAGGTATACACAATCAAACCTTCAAACAACTAAGACAACTAAATGGCAGGAATCACCACATACCTATCAGTACTAACGCTTAATGTTAATGGACTTAATTCACCCATCAAAAGACACCGTTTGACGAAATGGATTAAAAAAGAAGATCCAACAATTTGTTGCTTACAGGAGACCCATCTCACTGACAGAAATAAGCATATGCTTAGGGTGAAAGGCTGGAAGAAGATTTACCAAGCCAATGGCCCCCGAAAACAAGCAGGAGTAGCAATACTTATCTCTGACAAAGTAGACTTCAAACCTACATTGATCAAACGAGATAAAGAAGGACATTCCATACTAATAAAATGGGAAATAGACCAAAAGGAAATAATAATCATCAATCTGTACACACCCAATGTCAATGCACCCAATTTCATCAAACATACCCTGAAAGACCTAAAAGCATATATAAATGCCAACACAGTGGTTGTGGGAGACTTTAACACTCCATTATCATCAATAGATAGGTCATCCAAACAAAAACTCAATAAAGAAATCCAAGATCTAAAATATGCAATAGATCAAATGGACCTAGTAGATGTCTACAGAACATTTCATCCAACCTCTACACAATATACATTCTTCTCAGCAGCCCATGGAACCTTCTCCAAAATAGATCATATCCTAGGGCACAAAGCAAGCCTCAGCAAATATAAGAAAATAGAAATAATACCGTGCATACTATCTGACCACAATGCAGTAAAAGTAGAACTCAACAACAAAAGTAAAGACAAAAAACATGCAAACAGCTGGAAATTAAATAACTCATTACTTAATGAAGAGTGGATCATCGATGCAATAAAAGAGGAAATTAAAAAGTTCCTGGAAGTCAATGAAAATGAAAACACAACCTACCGGAACCTATGGGACACAGCTAAGGCAGTCTTGAGAGGAAAATTTGTAGCCATGAGTGCATATATTAAAAAGATTGAAAGATCCCAAATCAATGACCTAATTATACATCTCAAACTCCTAGAAAAACAAGAACAAGCAAATCCCAAAACAACTAGAAGGAGAGAAATAATAAAAATAAGAGCTGAAATCAACGAAATAGAAACCAAAAAAACCATACAAAGAATTAATGAAACAAAAAGTTGGTTCTTTGAAAAAATAAACAAGATCGATAGACCCCTGGCAAACCTGACTAAAATGAGGAGAGAAAAAACCCAAATTAGTAGAATTAGGAATACAAAAGGGGAGATAACAACAAACACCATGGAAGTCCAGGAAATCATCAGAGACTACTTTGAGAACCTATATTCAAATAAATTTGAAAATCTAAAAGAAATGGACAGATTTCTAGATACATATGACCATCCAAAACTGAACCAAGAGGAAATTAATCACCTGAATAGACCTATAACACAAAATGAAATTGAAGCAGCAATCAAGAGTCTCCCCAAAAAGAAAAGTCCAGGACCTGATGGATTCTCTGCTGAATTCTATCAGACCTTTAAAGAAGAACTGACACCAACCCTCCTTAAACTGCTCCACGAAATAGAAAGGGAAGGAAAACTGCCAAACACATTTTATGAAGCCAGTATTACACTTATCCCAAAACCAGGCAAAGACACCTCCAAAAAGGAGAACTATAGGCCAATCTCCTTAATGAACATTGATGCAAAAATCCTCAACAAAATAATGGCAAACCAAATTCAACAACACATCAAAAAGATTATTCACCACGACCAAGTAGGCTTCATCCCAGGGATGCAGGGGTGGTTCAACATACGAAAATCAATAAACGTAATAAACCACATTAACAGAAGCAAAGACAAAAACCACTTGATCGTCTCAATAGATGCAGAAAAAGCATCTAAAGATGTTTGATAAGATCCAACATCATTTCATGATAAAAGCTGTAAGAAAACTAGGAATAGAAGGAAAGTTCCTCAACATTATAAAAGCTATATATGACAAACCTACAGCCAGCATTATACTTAAGGGAGAAAAATTAAAACCATTCCCTCTAAAATCAGGAACCAGACAAGGATGCCCACTATCTCCACTCTTATTCAACATAGTACTGGAATTCCTAGCCAGAGCAATTAGGCAAGAAGAAGGAATAAAAGGAATACAAATAGGTAAAGAAACTGTCAAAATATCCCTATTTGCAGATGACATGATCCTATACCTTAAAGACCCAAAAAACTCTACTCAGAAGCTTCTAGACATCATCAATAGCTATAGCAAGGTAGCAGGATATAAAATCAACATAGAAAAATCATTAGCATTTCTATATACTAACAATGAGCAAATGGAAAAAGAATGTATGAAAATAATTCCATTTACAATAGCCTCAAACAAAATCAAATACCTAGGTGTAAACCTAACAAAAGATGTGAAAGACCTCTACAAGGAAAACTATACACTTCTGAAGAAAGAGATTGAGGAAGACTATAGAAAGTGGAGAGATCTCCCATGCTCATGGATTGGTAGAATCAACATAGTAAAAATGTCTATACTCCCAAAAGTAATCTACATGTTTAATGCAATTCCCATCAAAATTCCAATGACATTCATTAAAGAGATTGAAAAATCTACCATTAAATTTATGTGGAAACACAAGAGGCCATGAATAGCCAAGGCAATACTCAGTCAAAAGAACAATGCTGGAGATATCACGATACCTGACTTCAAACTATATTACAAAGCAATAACAATAAAAACAGCATGGTACTTGCACAAAAACAGACATGAAGACCAGTGGAACAGAATAGAGGATCCAGATATGAAGCCACACAACTATAAGCAACTTATCTTTGACAAAGGAGCTAAAAATATACGATGGAGAAATAGCAGCCTCTTCAACAAAAACTGCTGGGAAAACTGGTTAGCAGTCTGCAAAAAACTGAAACTAGATCCATGTATATCACCCTATACCAAGATTAACTCTAAATGGATCAAGGATCTTAATATCAGACCCCAAACTCTTAAGTTGATACAAGAAAGAGTAGGAAATACTCTGGAGTTAGTAGGTATAGGTAAGAACTTTCTCAATGAAACCCCAGCAGCACAGCAACTAAGAGATAGCATAGATAAATGGGACCTCATAAAACTAAAAAGCTTCTGTTCATCAAAAGAAATGGTCTCTAAACTGAAGAGAACACCCACAGAGTGGGAGAAAATATTTGCCAACTATACATCAGACAAAGGACTGATAACCAGAATATACAGGGAACTTAAAAAACTAAATTCTCCCAAAACTAATGAACCAATAAAGAAATGGGCACGTGAACTAAACAGAACTTTCTCAAAAGAAGAAATTCAAATGGCCAGAAAACACATGAAAAAATGCTCACCATCTCTAGCAATAAAGGAAATGCAAATTAAAACCACACTAAGATTCCACCTCACCCCTGTGAGAATAGCCATCGTCAGCAACACCACCAACAACAGGTGTTGGCGAGGATGCGGGGAAAAAGGAACCCTCTTACACTGTTGGTGGGAATGTAGACTAGTACAACCACTCTGGAAAAAAATTTGGAGGCTACTTAAAAAGCTGGACATCGATCTACCATTTGATCCAGTAATACCACTCTTGGGGATATACCCAAAAGACTGTTACTCCAGAGGCACCTGCACATCCATGTTTATTGCGGCACTATTCACAATAGCCAAGTTATGGAAACAGCCAAGATGCCCCAGCACTGACGAATGGATTAAGAAAATGTGGTATCTATACACAATGGAATTTTATGCAGCCATGAAGAAGAACGAAATGTTATCATTCGCTGGTAAATGGATGGAATTGGAGAACATCATTCTGAGTGAGGTTAGCCTGGCTCAAAAAACCAAAAATCGTATGTTCTCCCTCATATGTGGACATTAGATCAAGGGCAAACACAACAAGGGGATTGGACTATGAGCACATGATAAAAGCTTTAGCACACAAGGGAGGGGTGAGGATAGGTAAGACACCTAAAAAACTAGCTAGCATTTGTTGCCCTTAATGCAGAGAAACTAAAGCAGATACCTTAAAGCAACTGAGGCCAATAGGAAAAGGGGAACAGGTACTAGAGAAAAGGTTAGATCAAAAAGAGTTAACCTAGAAGGTAACACCCACGCACAGGAAATCAATGTGAGTCAATGCCCTGTATAGCTATCCTTATCTCAACCAGCAAAAACCCTTGTTCCTTCCTATTATTGCTTATACTCTCTCTACAACAAAATTAGAGATAAGGGCAAAATAGTTTCTGCTGGGTATTGGGGGGGGAGAGGGAGGAGGCGGAGTGAGTGTTAAGGGAGGGGGTAGGGAAAGGGGGAGAAATGAACTAAGCCTTGTATGCACATATGAATAATAAAAGAAAAATGAAAAAAAAAAAAAGGCTAGAGGTGGAGCTCAAGTGCCTGTCTTATAAGCACAAAGCCCTGAGTTGAAACCCCAGTACCACCAAAAAAAAACACACACAGCATATCCCAGCACTCAAGAGGCTGAAGCAGGATGATCTCAAGTTCAAGGCCAACCTAAGATACATAGCAAGACTCTCTAAAAACAGAAACAGAAAGCCTATAACATCTGAAGCATTGATTAAATCGTACAGATAAGGAAATCAAAACTAAGAGAAGTTACTTACCCAAATTACAAGGTGAATTCAAGCAGCCAAGTCTGTCCTCTTTCAAATAACAACTGGCAGAGGTAGGCACCATTCATACCTCCACCACCATTTCACAGATGAGAAAATCGAGGCCTTGGGAGGCTTAATAACTCACCCAGGGTCATGCGAACCACAGATTAAGAGTCCCTTGACAAAGAGACAAGAAAGAAGGAAGAATCTTTGAAATCCCAGGTGAGGCATTTTTGTGGGGAAGGCTTTTGAAGCAAAAGATTTAAAGCCTGGTGTAGTGTGTAGTCATCTCTCCCTGATGGGAGGTGAGGGAAGGCTGCAATTGGCACTGTACCTTTTGGCATGACCTAAAGAAGCCTGAGAAGTCAGAGATGCCCAGAGCCCAGCCAACATGGGTAAGAGAGAGCTGATGTCACTGTAAGGACAACGTGCAACTTGGAAGGAGTTCCAGAGCTCTGAAGCCCAGGCCAGAGTTGGATATGACACAAGGGGAGCTGAGCAGTGACTGTCTGACTTGCAGCAGTGACAATGTATCTCTGCAGCCATCAGTGTACTAGCAACAGACCCTGTGTGCTGTGGGGCCCACCAGAGGGATGGGTTGTTCATCCTTCAAGGGTCAAAGCAGCAAAGAAACTGAGACAAAAATCACCAAGGTCAAGCTGGAGAGTGTGCTCTCGTCACAGCACTTGTGTCCCGAGAGTCCGCACTTCCTTAACCTTGAAGGTGATGGCCAAAGGTACAAAACTTCAGCCATGCAAGATCTGTAAGTTCTAGGAATTTAAGGCACCACCCTGGGCACGGGATTAACAATATTGCATTGTATATTTAAAATTTTGGTAAGAGGATAGATCTTATGTTAACCACTCTTATCACAAAAGAAAAACAAACCAAAAAATAATAATAATAAAAACCCAAACACATAAGGGGGTGAGAGGACACTTCTGTTAGGGTGATTCACTTATGGCATGTTTGTGATGATGGCTTCATGGGCGTACACATGACTCCAAGCACATCGAGTTGTCTACATGAAATTTCTACAGCTTCTGTATGCTGATCAAACCTTAGTAAAGCAGTGAAGAGCAAAGTCACGAGGGACTGCCTATTGAACGATGCTGTTTATGTGAAATAGGCAGCACAGGCAAGTCAACGGACAAAGACTATAGATCAGAGGTTGCCTAGGGCTCAGGGTAATTAAAGGGTGATGGCTGAGTGGGGGCGGGGCTTCTTTTGGGGTTGGGACAATGTTTTAAAATTGATTGTGGTGACAGTTTCACAACTCTGTTAATGTACTAAAGCCATTGAATTGTACACTTTGAATGAATTTTATTATACAGGAATTAAATCTTTTTTTAAATTGACTTTTTTATTGTGCTGGGTGGGGCGAATTATATTTTGATTAAACTTTTTAACAAGATAAAATATTTCTAAGTGCCACATTGGGAAACATTCAAGCCAGTGACAATACTGGAGTCTCACTACATTTTAGAATGGAAGTGGTGTCAACTACCATATTCACTAGGCTTAGAGCTAAGAACATGGGACTAGCTTCAGAAGTCAAGTTCACTGTCAAAGGATAAATATCTGCCAAAATTAAGGATAGCCAAAGCCAGGCACAGTGGCTGACACCTGTAATACTAGCTAATCAGGAGGTGGAAATCAGGAGGATCTTGGTTCAAGGCCAGCCCAGACAAAGAAATTAGTGAGGCCCCCATCTCAATGAATAAGCTGGCAGGTAAGCCAGATAAAAGCAAGACTCTATCTAAAAAATAACTGAAGCAAAAAAAAGTCTGGGATGTGGTTCAATTGACAGAGCACTTGACTAGCAAGTGCAAGATCCTGAGTTCAAACCCCAGACCAAAAAAAAAAGTTGAAAAATAGGGCTATCAGAGCAGAAGACTACTTATAATTGGATCAGTGTGAAATGTTTTGCTTTAATTTGTATGTAAATCTCACCTCCCACATTAAACCCAAAGAACACAGGATAGATAAGTGTTTAAATTATCAGTTCTAGTGGCAAAACATTCCTGTGCAATCCCTGCTAGTTACATGACCTTGAACAAGTTCCTAACGTGTTCCTGCAGCCTGTTTTCATCCATTTTATGAGATGGGTGATATTGATTATTCCCACAAGTTGTTGAGAGGATTAAACAAAATCATGTGTACAGCGTCCGGCCCAGAACAAGCACTCGTAACTGTTATTTATTATAAACTTTTGAAGACAAGGACCTGGATGCCCTTGGTATATCTAGTTCAATGTCTAGACATTCAATATTTAATGAATGAAGAGATCATTTTGCAGTTGTATGGAGCAATTTCTCCCCAAAGGCTATCCACAAGCATATCTCTTTAAGTAACACTCCAACATTTAAAAAATCAGATTTTATTTTTTCAGACCAAAGAAAGCCATGGAGCTATGGCGGAGCTAGTCCTGAACCTGAGAAGAATAGGACTCTGTGCAGTCAGAATTTACAATTATTGAAAAGAAGTAAAATCACATTCTCTCCTAGTAGCAGAAAGAGCACTCAGAGACCTCCCACCAACATCTTATCTCATTTTGATCTTATAAAGTACAAGAAAAGAAAACCAAAAAACAAAACTCTTCCGATGTTCTACTGCTGTGAACCCCAACTGTGTTCAGGAATCAAGCAGAAGAGAAATTATCGCCTCTTGTGCCCAGCTCTCTTCACAAGGCAAATTAACTCGGAAATGAAAATCATGGGATCCTGTGACTGATGCTCAGCAGACTACCTGGCGCACAGTAGGTCTCAGCAGGTAATTGCTGGTAAAAATCTTGTCATTATTAAAAAACAACGTGTCGCCTATGCACCCATCCCTGGGAAGGCAGGTTTAGCTTTTTCTCCCTTCCTCCTCCTCAAAGCACTGGACACCAAGCACGGGCAGCCAACCACCGCCTCTGCTCCATGGGTCCTGCATGGGCCACGTGGCGGGACTCTTCCCCAGGCTCCTGGCTCCAGCCATTCAGAATGACAAGGGTGGGTATCCTGTTCCAAGCATGTTGGTGGGTCTTCAGAAAATCAGCCTGCTTGGTGTTGCGATGAGCAGTCAGAAGCAGAAGTTGATGTGACATCCAGAAGCTTGGGCTTCTCTGATTATTGATAATTGGGGTATTATTTATGTGAAAAGGGCAGGGAGTGGACCCATTGTGTCTGCACTGTGAGAAGCAGCTACACAGCCACAGCTCTCCAGTTTGTCAAGCCAAATAAAAACCACTCAGGGAGGTTCTCCAAAGAACACTGATAAGCATTTGGAAAGAGAGTGTTGCAAGCAGAAAACATGTGCCACCGTGAACATAGCACATTCAGAGAGGTCCAGCCAAGGAGAAGCATTTACAGACAAAACAGGGCTGGGGCAGAGCTCAGTGGCTACAGCGCTTGCCTGGCATGCATGAAGCATGGGGTTCAATCCTAACACAGGCAAAAATAAATATAAGTATATATGTAAACATGTATTTGTATGTATATGGAGGCTTACATGAGTATTTTGAAAGGATAATCTAATCCTTGGCTGCAATGATTAACTAGTGGCCTCCATTGCTGGGAGATGTCCTGGCAGTACTTTTTGCTTGAGGTTGAGGTTCTGAAAGAGTCTTTTTTTTTTAATGGGTGGTCCTGGTGTTTGAACTCAGGGCCTCACACTTGACGCAAGCACTTGAGCCACTCCTCCAGCCCTTTGTTCTTCAGTTATTTTTTGGAAAGGACTGCATGTTTTGCCCATAGTCTTGGATTGTGGGATCCTTCTACGTCACCATTCCCAGAGTATTTGTTGAGATGGGTACTCACTAACTTTTTGCCCAGGCTGGCCTGGAACCAAAATCCACTATATCTCCACCTCCTGAGTACCTGGGATTTCAACTGTGAGCCACCACACCCAGCCTGGCAGAGTCTTTTGTGACAGTCACTACCAGGGAATCAAGCTTTCATGCTAACCTGCCCGCTGTATTTACTTTAGGGTTTGATTTTTTGGTAGGCTTGACACAAGCAACTCCATTTTGATTCTGCCAACTTGCAAATTTCTTTCAAAAGTTAATTCCATGAAGCATCTATTTTTATGTATCTCAATTAATAAAAGTCATACAGTAGCTGGGCACCAGTGGCTCATGCTTGAAATCCTAGCTACTTAGGAGGTTGAGATCAGGAGGATTGTGATTTGAGAACAACCTGAGCAAATAGTTCATGAGACCCCCATCTCCAAAATAACCAGAGCAAAAATGAACTGGAATGTGGCTCAAGCATAGAGTACCTGCTTTTCAAGAACAAAACCTTGAGTTCAAATCCCAGTCCCACCAAACAATAAAAGTAGAACCACTTGAAACTTGGGTCCAGGAGGCAGGGTAAACCCCATACCTGTAAAGCCAGCATGGTCACCAATGGCTTGTCTTCCCTTGGTTGCCTCTCACATGTTTCGGATCAGCTCTTGTTTTATTTGGAAGTGTCAGACTCCTAACTGTAGACTGATCCAGATGCAGCTGGGTTTGCTCGGCCTCTGTGGTATTAGCCAACCCAGGGCTTTTGGAATTTATTTGTCTATATATACTTTTTCCAGTCTTTAAACTGCCTTCTTGAAGTATGAGTAACATACAAAAGGCTGTCACTATTTAATGTATATAACTGATGTATTTGGAGAGAAGTGTGCTCTCATGTGACCGTCTTCACAGTCAACATCAATGCCAGGAGTACGTCTATTCCCTCTAAAAAGTTCCTCCTGCCCCATTTGGGTTTTTTGTTGTTGTTGTTGTTTTGTTTTATCTTTCTCTTCCTTTGTGAGTGGATCATAAGGTGCAATTTACCCTCTTAGCAAATTTTTAAGTATATTACATGACGGTGTCCATCATCTGCCTTATATTTTGTAGCATATGTCCAGGACTTACTTATTTTTTATAACTGAAACGTTTTAGCCTTTAACAAACATTCCGCAACCCTATCAGCTCCTGGCAACATTATTCTATTCTTGGATTCTACAAGTCTGTCTACTTTAGAATCCACATATGTGTAAAATCACATGTGTTTGTCTTTCTGTGCCTGGCTCATCTCACTCAGCAGAATGTTCTCCAGGTCCTGCATGTTGTTTTCAATGGTAGGATTTCCTTCTTTTTATAGTGGAATAATATTCCATTGTATGCATACACCACCTTCTGTTTATCCATCCACCCAACAGTGGACATTTAAGTTGTTCTCACACCTTGGCTATAGTGAATAACGCTGCAGTGAACATGAGAGAATAGACAGAAATTCAAATTTCTTTGGATATATACTCAGGATTGTGATTGATGGATCATATGATTCTGTTTTCTAATTTTTATTGTAGTAAAATACACATACCATAAAATGTATAACCATGATAAATGTGCAGTTCAGTGACAATAAGTGTGTTCACATTATTGTACACATATTGCCATCATCATCTCTAGAACTTTTCATCTTGCAAAACAGGAACTATGATCATTAAGCAATTCTCCCCTCCACCAGCCCCAGCAGCCACCATTCTACTTTCTGTTTCTACCACATTATATCTTATCTGACTGAGACCATATGGATTTATCTTTTTGTAACTGGTTTATTTCCCTTAGCATAACGTCCTCAAGATTCATCCATGTTGTAGAACGAGTCAGAATTTCTTCCCGTTTTTTAAAGACTGAAAACTACTCCATTGTGTGGGTATTTCCACTCACCTGTCATGGATGCTTACCCATGCATTCTAAAGTTAGGACATAGATGTTAAAGCTCAGATGTCTAGCCTCTCTTGACAGCTCTGGAAACCTTCCAATGCAGGGCTCTCATTCTTAAATGGCAGCAACCAATTGGGTCTGAGCTGCAGATATCACTGTTAGGATGAGCTCTCTAGTCTCCACCAAACTTTGTTTATTCTCCCACCTGAGTATCTCATCTATGTATGTTACCTACTGGACCTTTGTATGACTATGAGTTGCTCTGTAAAACCTGCATGGGATTTTTTTTTTTTGTGCTATTTTCCAGGCCAGCTGTGCACTTGGATGACTGCTGTGTTAATATAGGGTTGTTCACAGGCTGTGAGGAATCAGATAAGAAAGAGAAGGTATGAAGCACCTGGCATCCTGCCTGGACTCCACCATATACACCACACAGTCCCTGCCTCATCCAGTGCACTCAGTAAGCTTAGAGCTCTCAGCTCTGACACCACCGAGTGACCCATTGGCACTGGTACTTTCAGGGACCCCCAGGACATCTTGAGATGGAAAGTAACCAGTCTTTCTTTTCAAATATGGTCCTCAGAGGCCCAGAGTTGCACCTGTGGATAAAGCTCATGATTTTAGCTATGCCATATCTTTGTCTCAAGCTGGGCTCCATTTAATCCCCAACAAATAAGAAATGTCCTCCAGCAGGAAAAGTTTTCAAGAACTTCTCTTTGTAGCATGTTCCCACATTTAACAACACTTTGTATCAGGAACCTGGTTCATATTCAACTCAAACCACTGTTAGAACAGGGAAAGGCATCTCATCTTAGTTAATTCTTAAGAGAAATATGCAAGAACTGCTCACCATCTCTTGAAAAACATCCCTTTGTGGACAAAGTACTGTTAGGAACTCACCATGCAGCCTTCTCTTCTAAACAGCAAATCTATTCCTCAGCCTTTGAATTATTCTTGGTGTTCTCACTTGCACTTTCTTTGAGTTCTCTGCATCTTTTTGGATTCACGTAACTCAAACTAAAGGCAGAATTCTAGCAAGGTTCCCAGCAATGCTAAGTGTAAAGAAGATGACTTCAGTTTCTAACTGCGTAATCTACTTTTATACTTGATTTCCAAAGCAGAGCACTCTATTGCTGAGTCATAAGCAGCCCAGGGTATGTTGGTTTTTCAGATATTTTTCAGCTCTATAGGCATCTACCCTGTCATGGCTCATTGTACATTTGAAAGGTTGGGGTTTTCCTCTGCAAGCACAGTACTATTTACTTATGCATTAGTCAGCTTTGCAATAGTGTAGTGAAATAACTGAAGTAATGAAGTTACAAAGATAAAAGTTTGTTTGGGCTCATCGTTCTGGATATTCCTGTCCAAGATTGAGTAGCCCTACTGCTTTGAGCTTCTGGTGAGTGTAGCACATCACTTACTTCATGAGTCAGAAATCAGGAGAGTGAAGACCAACCAGGGCACACCCCCTATAACTTAAGTCTCCATCTCCTCCCAGTCCACAGCTCCTCCCAGTAGTGCACCCTAGGGACCAGGCCTTTGGCACACAGTTCTATGAGGAACACTCGCCAAAACCATAGTAATTTGTCTCTTCCCAACTTCACTTTTGTTGGTTTCTCTCCATTCTAAGTAACCCCTTTGAATCCTGAACCCACAAGACACTGATTCTGATTATCCCCTTCTGAGCTTGATGAAATCACATGATGCTCAGGAAGGTGCTCTCTCTTTCACCTCTGCCTCCCCAAGAATGCCCTCCCATGCTTAGTGATGGGAGAGAGCTCTTCCCATCACTTATTCAGCTAAGTCTTTTGTGGACTGACAGCCTTTCTAGGCATTTTGTGGTTTTTGGACTAAGAGCATGAAGCAACAGCATTGCCTAGGAGCTTTTTAGAAATGCTTCCCTCCACACCTACTGAGCCAGAATCTACTTTAACAGTAAGTCAACTGGTTTATATGGGGATGGAAGTTCAAGAGACACTGATTTGTATTAACCAGTTTTATTGGTAATATTTTTAATTGAAATCTTTTCCCAAATCATAAGAACAGTGCCCCAATTTATATGCCAACCTATTAGTCCACTCATTGGTTATAGGAGAGCTGCTAGTTTTATGAGGCAAATTCTTTAGGAAGTTAAGATCATATAATTTTGATGAAAATTTATTTCAACTCAATATTTGCTGAGTACCTACTATGAGCTTGAGCACAGATATGCACAAAGTGGATCTCATCTTTGAATAATTTATAATTTGTTAACTGGTGTCCTATGGCACAGTAGGGTGACTGTGGCTAACAATAATGTGTTGAATATTTCAAATTACTAGAAGAGAGGATTTTGAAAGTTCTTACCACAAAAAAACTATCCATGTTTATGGTGACAGCTAAATTGCTCTGATTTGATCATTGCACAATGTGCACATGTATTGGAACACCACATGGTATGGTTGAAAAAGAAGAAGAAGAGTGGCTCATCTTTTCATTAGCAAACATACCTCTGTATCATTCCAATGTATGAATTCTCTCTACTCTTATCTAGGACCAGTCACCACACTGACTTGGACAATTTTAGTCTGAGGTGCCTCTGAGACATCCAAGGAGAAATTTGTGCAGCTCAGGCAACCTGGAATTCAGGAGTGAGAATGGAGTACAGATATCAAACTGCAGGTCTTTGGTGCATATGGTATCTGAAGACACAGGAAGGAATAAGACCCATGTGTTGCCTTTAATTCCTTGTTTCCAGTAAGGGAGAGGGGGTGAGAATAATGAATGCACCACTGGAGTGAGTGCAGATAGAGAAGGGGTCTGAGGATGAAGCCAGGCTGTGTAAAATGCTACAGATAGTAAGATGAGGCCTGAGAATTGCCCTTCAGATTTGGCAATGTCAAGGCTTTTATGATTGGATGAGAGAAGCCTGTTTGGAGTGGGCTGCAGAGAGCAGGTGAGAGAAGGTGGGAGAGCTTACTTCTATGGCACTGTAAAGGAGATCTGCTGACAAATGGGCTGGAAGAGAAAAGGGACAGGGGATATTTTAAAGTGCTTTTACAGTCATCTTTTAAGTTTAATTTAATAACTATTTTAAACACCTTGATTGAGATATACTTTACATACCATTAAATTCAACCACTTTAAAGGTGCAATTCAGTGATTTACCAAGTTGTGTAACTACCATTATAAATCAGTTTTGGAACATTTCTATTATCCCAATAAAATCTTTTGTACCCATTTGTAGTTAATTTGACTCTCACCTCCAGCTTTAGGCACAGATGTATCTATTCTTTGTCTCTATATGGCCTTGCTTTTCATGGGAATGTAGTTTAAATGAAATTGTGGTATGTTGTCTTTTGTGTTAGGGTTCTTTACTTTAGCATGGAGTTCATGTTGCAAGTATCAGCATTTGTTCCTTTTTATTGCCACATAGAATTCTAAGGCTATGGTATATTTTGCTTATCCATTCACCAGTTGATGGGCACTGAGTTACAGAAGGTTATTATTGAAGATGAGAATATATTATTTTCTTGGACTGTATTAGGAAAAAAATCACAGATTGAGTGGTTAAAAGAGCAGGTCTTTTCCCTCTCTTTTTCTCTTTCTTTCTTTCTCTCCCTCTTCCTTCCTTCCTTCCTTCTCTAGAAACTGGAAGCTCAAGATCAGGGTGCCAGCACAGTTGGGTTCTGGTGACAGCCCTTTTCTTGCCTTAAAGATGGCCACCTTTTCACAGTGACCTCACATAGCCTTTCCTCTCTCTCTCTCTCTCTCTCTCTCTCTCTCTCTCTGTGTGTGTGTGTGTGTGTGTGTGTGTGTGTGTGGAGAGAGAGAGAGAGAGAGAGAGAGAGAGAGAGAGAGAGAGAGAGAATGAGAGGACAACTACAAAAGTAAAATCTTTGAGTAGACAGCAGGAGATGGGATTCAGTGTGGTGACTGGTCCTAGATAAGAGTAGAGAGAATTCATACATTGGAATGATACAGAGGTATGTTTGCTAATGAAAAGATGAGCCACTCTTCTTCTTCTTTTTCAACCATACCATGTGGTGTTCCAATACATGTGTACGTTGTGCAATGATCAAATCAGAGCAATTTAGCTGTCACCATAAACATGGATAGTTTTTTTGTGGTAAGAACTTCTCAGTAACCAGCACCATTGTTCACCCAGTTGCTGAGGCCAAAGTCTTGGAGTTATCCTTGACATTGTACCCGGCCCCTACCCTATCTACAGCAAATCTAGTTTGATCTCATTCAAAACATATTTTCAACCTAACCATTGTCACCTTCCACTGGACCCTCTTTGCCTAAGCAGCCATCATATCATGCCTGGACCGGGCCACAGCCTCCTAAATAACTTCTTCTCCATCTGCTCCCTAGAACCAGGACAGTACTATTGAACTGTATGTGAAGCTGTCCCCCGTCCCCCAGCAGGTTCAGCCTACCCCTGTGGAAGTGATAGTGCATTTGAGGGGAAGGACAGTGACTCTGTCCTGAGGGCCCAGCTAGCTGTAGGGGACAAGGAAAAGGGTAATGTTGACAGATCACAGAGGGCAGCAGACAGTAGATGCGGTCAGGCAGGAGAGGCCCCAAAGGAGATGGATAGTTGCTGTCTTCCTTACAATGCGAGAGGTACTCTCACTGGGGCTGAGGTTTGGGGGAGCCCTCTGGATCGATCAGGGCTGGAGCAAGAGTTGTACTTTTAGCTTATGTTATATTATTTTATTTTATTTTTATGATACTGGGGGTTGGAATCAGGGCCTTCCCTTTGCTAGACAGGTTCTTTACCACTTGAACCACTCTGCCAGCCATTTTTGTGTTGATTATTTCCTTGAAATAGGGTCATTATGCCCAGACCAGCCTGAACTGCCATCCTGCTATTTGTGCTTCCCAGTGCAGCTGGGACTGAGAAGCCTGTGCCACCATGTCCAGGCACTGGATGAGATGCAGTCACAAATCTTCCTACACAGATGACCTTGAACCACAGTCAATCCTCCAGAGCTCCACCTCTCAAGTAGATAGGATTACAGGCTTGAATCACTGCATCCTGTAGAGTTGGAAAGAGGAGAAAGGGGGAGAGAGAAGTGGAAGGAGAGAGAGAAAGAGAAAGGAAGAAGGGAAGGAGGGAGAAAAGAAGGGAGGAAGGGAGGGAAGAGGCTAGGGGTATAGCTCAGCAGTAGACCACTTGCCTAGCATGTGAGAGACCCTGGGTTCTACCCCAGCACTGGGTGGGAAAAAGAAAAAGAAACAAAGTAAAAGAGATGTGTGAGCAATGATCACCACTGCCACACACAGCCCCTCAGTGGGCAGCTCAGTGTCTCCTGGGCCGGCAGAGAGCCAGCCATGTGGGTTGACATCGACACACTTGTGCAAAAAGTACAAAATATATGCAGGTATTCACTTTATCTAGATGAGGAGAAGTGAGGGAGGTGCACACTGCAACTGAACAGGGACCCTGGGCATCATTGACCAACTCCATGGTTCGCTACCTGAGTTACGGTTCAAGAAAGTGGCCCAACATGCAGAAGGACTCTCCTTTACCAGGCTCTCTGCCCATGACGGGGAGAAACAGCACCTGCCCAGAGCTGTCACTGATCATACCTTTTGCTTTCAGCTGTATCCTTTTTCAGACACAGGAAGACTGCCTGTAAGGGAAACCTCTCTTATTCCTGAGACCCGTAGTGGATAGGCAGCAGTATCCAGAGTCCCCTTGGGGAGGGCAGAACAATGGAAGTGGCTGGATTATGGCAGAGGGCAGGAGATCAGGGCCAGGTCAACAAGAGGAAACTTTGCAAGGTCAGAGGTGTCTGGGAACATCTCTTCTGATGCTGGGGTGCAGGAGGGGTTGGATCCTGTACACTGCTCCGGGGATGGGGCCCAGCATCCCAAAACACTGGAGCATCTGCAGTCACAGCTTCAGGGGGTGGGATCAGAGGCTGATAGGCACTACAGCCTGTGGTGGAGGTGGACAGCAGCACCCCAAGGGCCTCAGTTGGGACACCCAGCCTCTGCAGAGCACAGCGGGGCCATCACGGGGCAGGGACGCCCAAAGGCTCATTAGGGGCCACTGCAATAGAAAATGTGTGCCTCTGCTCATCCTGCCCACACCCTGGTGCCCGTCACCCAGAAACCAGTCACCCCGAAGTGATCTTCACACTGCTCCTCTGACAGATGGGGTCCCAGAAAGAAGAAAAGCAGCAGCCTGAAGCAACCTGGGGTGCAGGCTCCACCAGGAGTCAAAGAGCCTGGGATGTCTCCCCAATGAAGGGGGTGGACAGACCCTAAGCCCACTTTCTCCAGAAACTCAGGGCCCTCGGCGTTCCACTCAGGGTAGAGGCCATGAAGACAGCAGAGGGTAACCAGGTGGAGGTCCCTGCAGCCTGCACATCCCAGACCAAGATGGCCATAACCTTGGAATTCTACTGCTCTAGGCCAAGGACAGAGCAGCTGCAGGCTTGGCGGAGTCGGTCCATCTTTCCTACCGCAGGCTCAACCCAGGATTCCAGCACAGTCACCAGCCAGAAACATACCACTTCCCTGCCTCCATCCCAGCCTGTGTCTGTCTCTTTTTCCCCTCCCCTCCCATCTCCCCTCTCTGCAGGGCCCCTAAGCACAGACACTCAGTCAGGCCAGGCCACAGACTGAACAGGATAGGAGTCAAGTCCCAGGGGTGTTCAGGGAGGGAGGAGGAACACATCTGATTCTGCTGGCAAAGAAAGTCCAAAACTGTGGTGCAGATGCAGCAGTTCCAGAGGTCTCTGCACTAGAGAAAGGCTCACACGTGTTCTAGAAGACACATGGGAGAAAGCTCACAGCAAGTGCATGTATAGCAGAAACCCTGGCAGCAGCCAGAGATCCCCAACCAGGTGGAGGGACAGGCAGCAGTGGTACACAGGGGCCAGACCCCCTGCAGTACTGCTTTTGTGAAAGAGTCAAGTGCGGAGAAAACATCTAGTCCAGTTCCAAAGCAGGACCATCAGCATCTGCAGCGGGCACACATTTGGAATAGCAGAGAAACAAGAGCATAATAAACACAGAAGTCAGGGCATGAAAGTCTGCAAGACAGGAGGAAGAGCTGTGGTCAGGCAGACACATACCAGGAATCAGACACACAAGTCCAGAAAGAAAACTCTTCTATTTTTGAAGCAAGTTGCTTCCTTTTTTGAAGGCATTTACTATCTTACCTCTCCACAATTTCACATCCCTGAAGTCAGGGTGTTCTTCAAGACACAGCTGGGTGACAGTTGTGTAGTTGCATTGTCTCAGAAATACCTTCACCAATTTCTTTCACTTATGGTTTCCTTATTTATGTATGCACAAGAAGAATTTATGACAAAAATCTGTCCCTACCAGTCTAAAGGATCATTTCCAATAAATATAAAACTTTCCAAGTGACAAGAAAAATAATGTAAGTCAGATCACATCACTTCCTTTCTCAAAACCTCTTCATTCTTAGCCGGAATCAAAGTTCTCACCAATGCTTGCAAGGTCCCTAGGATCAGATCGCTGCTCCTCTTGGATCTCACTCCTAGCTCTCCCCTCTGCTGATGGAGCTTCAGCTCTGGGCACCTTGCTACTTCCCAACTGTGTCCTACCTCAGGATCTTTGCACTTGCTGTTCCCTCACCTGGAATGCCCTTCTCTGAATATCCCATGACTTACTCCCTTACTTTCATTTATGAAGTCACTCAGTGACATTGGTGTTATCATCTCCAACGCAGACAACGCTAGGGTGGGGAAGCAGAATCATTTCAATGGGAAATCTCAAAATCTGCTTCTTTGTGATCCAAACTCTGATTTTCAAAACTGATTTCTTGATTAAATTTAGCATCCAAAGAAGAGGGAATCTGACATCATGAGACTCCTGGTGTGACACAACCAGAATGTGAACCACCGTGGAAGTTTTCTTGCCCAGAAATGTTTTCCCAGAATGAAACCATGAGGAAACCATCAGAAAAATCCAGATGGTGGAGCATTTTACAAAGCTGCCAAAACCATCAATGTCATGAATAACAATGAAAGTCAAAGAGTCTGTTCTAGATGGAAGGAAAGTACAGAAATTAATAAGCAAATGCCTTGAGTGGAACGTGGTGAGGCAGGAGGAGTCTATACAGTAAAGTATGGGAGACAATTAGGAGCGTCTGAATATGAGCTGAATTAGATTATATTGAATTACTGAATTTCTCAGGTATGATAATGGCTCTAAGAACTCATAGGAGAATGCTGTTTACACGCAGGAATATGTAGACCAAGCCTCATGCATGGCATCTAAATTTCCAAATGTGTCAACAACAACAAAAATGTAGGGGGATATGACATGCATGGCAAGATGTTAATAACTGGTGAATCTGGATAAAAAGATGCATGGTGTTTACTGTATTATCCTTTTAACCTGCTTGTATTTGAAATTTCAAAATGAAAAGGTTAAAAATTGTTTCTTTTATATTGGAAACAAAATGTCATACCTAAAAGTTTACTAAACCAGAAAAATACTAGATCTTTTCTGGTGTATTAAATAACAAAAATTTGAAGAGTAACAACTAAAGTGAATGCAACAATTACAGTTTTATCATTGAAAGTGACTGATGAATAGAAATAAAGGAATGAAGGACCTTGGATGCAGAGTCAGAACTGAAAGAAACCCTTCAGTGTAACTCCTAGTGAAGTGCTGAAACTTACTTCCAGCAACTGTCAGCTGGGTACATTTATAAAACCTTGCAGCTATGAAAGCCTATTTAACTTTGTCAATAAATACCATCAATATACGAGAACAAAACTACTCAACATGAAAATCTATTTTTAAACTACTTTAGATCTACAATAAGTAGTGAAAAGAAAGATTTAAACTATGGTAGCTATTTCTATAAAAAGCAAAATAGTAAAGAAAAAAAACATTGAAAATATCTCTCAAAAAAATGGTTTCTAATGACATCCAGATATATAACTATTTTATAACAAAGCATTTACCTCATACGTTTTCTAATTATCATGATTTAAAATTTGAACTATCATTTAATGTTCAATATTTTGACTTGTAGAATCCATGTAAAATGCCCTTGCTGGAATCATCACTAGTGAGAAATAAGTGATATGCTCTGCTTTTTCCTTTTTTTTTTTTTCCGGTGCTGGGGACCGAACTCAGGGCCTTACACTTGCCAGGCAAGCGCTCTTCCACTGAGCTAAATCTCCAACCCCATGCTCTGCTTTTTCTTACTTGAGGAAGGACCAATGTTTCTCATGCACACAAAGCCACTGAACCTAAGCAAAAATAATAATGGCGAAGGTAATAACAAGAATAAAACAGAGGAATAAAAATACAATAAAAAACCAAACTTAAGTCCATGTCCTCAGCACATGGGTAGCCATTTTTTAAAATCAAGTACCAATTAGCTTTGCAGTCTTTGAATTGTTTGAAATAACAAATATGCTATGACCCTGATTTGACCATTATACAATGCATACATGTATCAAACATGCCATTCCACCCCAGAAATACTTACAATAATTACGTGCCACTTTAAAACGAAATAAAACTGGAATATTGCTTGCATGTTTTTTCTCCTTCTTAAATCATTTAAAACAACCAAGAGTATCCAATAATATTAGATTTGTAAACATCTAAATTAAATCTTCAAACAATTTTTAAATTTGGGAGAAATCAGATTTGTTAAATTCATCCCTTCTTTTGTATTTAATTATTGTGTAACTAGTGTCTGACTATGTAGATGATTATTGATTATTTCAAGATTAATTAACTGGACATTTCAAAAAGTAGAAATTGCACTGAGTATTTCTCTCCATGCTTAAAATCCCTGGCAAATTCCAGATTCTGCACACATCAACCTTCTCATAACCAGCAACCACTGCCTAGACCACATAGAAAGGATGCAGGTGACCAAAGAGGGAATTTAGCATGAGAACCCTGCTCAGGAGAGATGTCACCCCAGATGGTGACCAGCCAAGGCAGACATATCCCTCTCCTAGAGTCTGAATGCAAGATGACAGAGCTGTGATGTAACAGCAGACAAAAAGAGTGACGTTGCTACAGTGAAGCTGATACCTGATGCCAAGAGAGTGAATAAGGCCCGGTCACCACAGAACTTCCTCAGGTCCTGCACATCAATGAGCAATGAACAATCTAGTGCTCCATGAGCCTGCTGCTGGATTTCCTGAATGTTCTGCTTCTCTCCACAGCCTGCCATGCCATTGTGGGGGTAAAGGGAGGGGGGACCCAAGAGGGCCAAAGTAAAATAGGATCCAGCCTAAGAACCATGGAAGGAACACATAAGCAACATCTATGTCATCACCAGTGCTTGGCTAGGCACCAAGGGCAAGGAAAACACGTTCTCTTCAGCATTAAGACACTTGCACTCACATAATTAAAACACAGCATCCTAAATGCATCAACTGTGCACATGAACCAAGGTATGGGGCCACCCAGAAGGGGCCAGAGACAAGAGGAAATGGGGAAAGACTACAGAAAATGGGTTATCTGGATTGGCCTTAAAAATCACCATCAGAAGCCGGGAGGGAGAAATTGGGAGGATCATGGTTTGAGGCCTATGGCATTTGAAGTGCAGCCACAAGACCCCATCTCAACTGGCATGGTGTTACATGCCAGCTACTTAGGAGAAAGCTGCAGGAGGATTATGGTTGGAAGCCAGCCCAGGTTAAAGCGAGATGTTATGTCAAAAACAAGCTACCTGATGGCCCACACCTACTTGGGAGGCAGAGACAAGAGGACCAAGGCCTGAGGCCAGCCTGGGCAAAGTTACTCTGAGACCCTATCTGAAAAACAAACTAAAAGCTAAAGGACTGAGGGCATAACTGAAGTGGTAGAGCACTTGCTATCAAGCAAGTGGAAAGTCCCAGAGCCTGCAAGGGATGGAAGGGAGGGAAGGAAGGGGAGAGCTGGTTAGTGGGTACAGGGTACAGCTGGAGAGGAGGAATTACTTTAGGGTAGGATATGATAGCTGTAGTTGAACACAATTAATTGTATATTTCAAAGTAGATGGTAGACAAGATTTTAAATGCTTCCAATAAAAGAAATGATAAATGTTTGAGATGGTAGATATGCCAGGTTCCCTCATCTGGTCATTACACATTGTGTGCATGCATTAAAATGTCACACTGTACCCCAAAAACATGTACAATTAAAATACATTTGTTAAATATCTATTTTTTCTAGTATGTATTTTATAAGGGATTTTTACCAGGGTGGAAAAAAAGGGGAGAGAGTGCCAGCAAGTTGTCTAGGGGCCACCTAGCCCAGGAGGTAAGAGGACAGGTTCGTGCCTGTTTTCAAATGCTGACCCCGCCACATAGTAGCTGTGTGATCTGGAGAAAGGTACATAGCTCTCTGTCTTTCAGTTTCTCATGTGTAAGTGGGAATGACATCGTGCCTACTTACACAGCTATTGTGAGGAGTGAGTGAGAGCAATATTCTAGCTCAGTGCCCCACTGGTTGCTGTGGTTTGGATCTTGAGTATTCCTCAAAGGCCTCCATGTTGAACGCCTAGTTCTCAGCTCCCACCATTGGGAGATGGTGGATCCTTTAGGAGACAGGGCCTAATGAGAGGCCCTAGGTCATGGGGTTGGGGGTGCCAGCCCTCAAAGAAGATCATGGGGCCATGGTCTCTGCTCTTTGTCATTTCCAGCCAACGTAAAGTGAACAGTTTTGCACTACTTCCCACTCCCCGCCCCCAACCATGACCTGCTGCCTCATCACAGGTACAAAAACAATGGAGTGCCAGGCGACCATGGCTCACGCCTATAATCCTAGCTACTCAGGAGGCAGAGATCAGGAGAATCATGGTTCAAAACTAGCCCAGGCAAATAGTTCACAAGACACTATCTCAAAAATATGGAACACAAAACAGGGCTGTTGGAGTGGCTCAAGTGGGAGAGTGCTTGCCTAGCAAGCATGTGCATGAAGCCCTGAGTTCAAACCCTAGTATCCCCACCACCAAAAAAAAAAAAAAAAAAAAGCAATGATGCTAACCAGCCATTGACTGCAACCTCTAAAGCTGTGAGACAAAAATAAATCCTTTCTCTCCATAAATTCATCATCTCAGGTCTTTGTTACAGTTACAGGCAGCTGACTAACACACCCATGATCAAACTCAACAATGTCATTTCCACACATGCTAATACAACAACCCTCCATTCCCCGTATTCCACACTTCCCAAGTCAGATGTGCTACCACCTCAGGGATTCCAAGAAGAACCTTAGAACAGGAGTTTTTCATCCTGAGCAAAGTTCCATCCCAACTCAATCTATGACCCACAAGTACTACAAAAGAGAAGGTGTTTATTCAGAAGGCAGTGATGAGAGATCAAGGGCCAAATTTGTCCTAGAACTTAGGGAAATATCTGGGATAGAGAAGCGGGGGATTTAAGGCATGGGGAAGGAGAGGGGGGTGAGGAAAAGCAAAGTAATCAGTGGTCAGAACGTGTGTAATAAATCTTTGTGGGCCACATCTTCAGTGTCACCATGATCTGAGGGCAGAGTTTTTGAACCTTTGACATCACAGGGGTCACCCATCCAACACATGAGTAAGCCCAAGAGAAAAGTCAGTGATTTCAACCACTTTAAGTCATACAAAACCAGTTTTCAAGTTCCTGAAAAGCAACCCAGGCAACTGTTATCACAACCCACACCACAGACGTGTTATCTACAGCAAAGCTAATGGGAGGCTAGTAATATAGAACTCAGGTCATGACCTCCAAAATTAGTGATTTTTTAACATCAACTAAAAGCAAGTAAAGTTATAGGGTTCATGTAAGTTTTCCCTCAGTTTCAACAGGCCTATTGTAAGTCTTAAATAAAAATAAATAAGTATATAGAGCTATTGAACCCAATGCCCAACATACAGTAAGTGTTCAATGTATAATAGCATGAACATATCAAAAAATTGTTTTGTACTTTTTCATTTTTCTGGAACAAGAACCATATCCTTTCTCCAGTTATCACTGAGATATCTTGTCCTGCTAGTGTTCTTCCCAGATAGAAGGGAAGACTAAAATGTGTATCCAATATCCTCTGCTTGCATTCCTCTAAGGTACAGACTCTATGATAAATAAAAATAGAAAAGGAAGACAGTGTCTGTCTGTAGACAGTGTCTTCCCTCTATGGGACCATCACCCATGAGAGACCTTGGGGAACAGGGACTCTGGAAAAAAAAACTAGGGAGTGACTAAGGAAGGGCTCTGAACTCTTCTTTCTCCTTTCCTCACACCCTCCCCTAGTTCCCAGGACCCCCATTTTTCTACCTCAGTTAAACTTATTTCAAGGAAAGGATCTGAAAAATTCCTGGGTCCTAAGACTAAGATGAAAAAGAACACAAGATTCCCAGGAATATCTGCGTTGGAGCAGAAGGGCAGAGCTAAAATCAAAGGGATGCAGGTCTAGTTAGGGAATTACAGGCCTGGGGAATGCCAGCAAGAAAAAATGTTGTGTAACTGGGAGTTGTCCCCAGAGCCACCGTAATCACACCACATGAATGAAGCCTCTCCCAGGTGGGACAGTCAGTGGCTGGTGACAAAAATGAAAATTAAAATGCAAAACACAGGCCTAACCACCTGAAAAAGAATGAGGTGGGTGCATAAGAGCTGGTATGAAAAGAGACAATAAGTGGGAAAGCCAAGATACAGATCAGTGTGTCATAATGAACGTTCATATATATGCTCCTGAGTACAAGGAAAATTCCAGAAAGATACAAAGCAAACTACTAGCAGTGGCCATCTCCGAAGAGGAAGCCTTGGAGATCTGGAGTCTGGACTGGAAGTTTTTTCTGTTTTCTCCCTAATATTCTTTCATACTGTGATTTCTTTACCAGATAGATCACTTTTTTAATAAAAAATAAGTTTGAAAAGATGGCATGAATGAATTCAGTAAGCTATGAAATCTTTTGATTAAACTAATGGCATGAGATATTATTTCTAAAAGACTAACGAGAGACCACAGTTAGCAAGAAAACAGACTACAATGAATCAAACCAACAGCCAAAATATTTTGCTAGGCTTCAGGATTCAGGTCCAAGTCTGCGATGTGTTATTAAAGGTGACTGAGGGCCAGGACAACTGAGAGGACAGATCCCAATGCCTGAGCCTACTTTCTTAATGATGCAGGTTTTCGCTTTCGACTCCAAGTCGGCTGCATTTCCAAACGGATTATTTTTGAATAGGGAGAAAAGGTAGCAGTCATATTCAAATCTCATCCTCTCCCCCAGCCTCTGGGCCTGCCTTCAGTCTGAGCCCAACAGTGATTTCTGCAGGCACAGCCACGATGTTCCTTATAAATAGGATTTCCAGCTATTTTGGAATGGTAAGTAAGAAGGCGGGTCAAATCCAAACTCACAGAGCCTGTGACCTGTGTGCAGCCTTGATCATCATACTAGTGACTTTCAGAGCCATTCTGAGAATTTTTGTTCAGTTCCTGATGCTTCTGCTTTGGGGATTTTGTGACTACAACTGTTGGTGAAGAAAAACAAAACAAAAGCCCCACAAGTCCTGAAAATTAGAAAATTTCCCAGTGGAACATTCTATTAAAAAGGAGGAGGAGGAAAAAACACCTCACATCTCCACCAGCCACACACCGCCATCAATTCCCACAGGTGCTATGAACAGCCAGAGAAAGAACCACAGAGGAATCCTCTGTTTTACAAGTGCAACTGGACCAAAATTTCACTAGAAGAAAAAACGCTGGCTCTGAAAAAGACGCTGTTAACGTCCAAAGTACACACATCTTCTAGGCACCATTTGTGAACTCAAAAGGCAACAGAGAAACTAAACAGGGCAATTGACAAGCATGTGAAGGCAGAGGGGCTCTGAAATCAGACTGTAAATTCCTGATGGGTTTCTTTAAGCATGTTGGCTCAACCATGCCAGTGACACTTGTGACAATACAGATCCAGAAAACCAAATTAACCAGAGTCTAGCATACTTGGCACTAGGGACATAACAGTCTCTGTCCTCAAGGAATTAGTCTTTCAAGAGAGATGCATATAGCCACACTACAACAATTAGAATAACACCATGCAGTAACGAGACCAAAGTGGAAGCTTTAATTTTTTCCAAATTAACATCTGTAAATAGTTTACAATATATGCCACAATAACACTTAATGCTTTGAGTGCATGATCTGATTTAATTCTCACCCCATCTCTGGTAGATAAACGGCCCGTTTCACAAATGATAAAACAGATGCTTAAGCAGGCTCACGCCTGTAATCCTAGATATTCAGGAGGCAGAGATACGAAGAATCACAGTTCAAAGTCAGCCCAGGCAAATAGTATGGGAGACCCTATCTAGAAAAAATCCATCATCAAAAAGGGCTGGTGGAATGGCTTAAGGTGTAGACCCTGAGTTCAAACTCCAGTACCAAAAAAAAAAAAAAAAAAACCAGACACTTAGAAGGATTAGGTCATTACCAGATCCAGAGCCCAGCCTCTTAACTGCTAGGTTATTTTCTTCTCAGCTTTTAATCAGACATATTCAACAATCAGTGATTGAACATTGGAACCACACATCAGTTTCCACATCTGCACAGAGTCTGCAAAGAACATCAAAACCCAACTTCCTAAATCTGTTAAATTTTGCTATAATTTGTTAGACAGCTCTACATATAACTGCCAACAATGAATTCTAAAAATGTCACCTGGGTTTTTTGAGGTTACCTTGTATAAGCAGTTTTGACAAAGTAAACATAAAACTCCCCAGACATATTGGCCAGAAATGGAGGGGGAGTGAGTTGCTGCATGGTACCAAACATATAATTTGTTTAACATAAGTAGCTTATGTGAAACTTTATTCATTTTTCCTTGCTTTAAAATGTTCTGTGACTTATACAAGAAAAATGAGGTCAAATCAAAATATGTTTCTTTCATATAATAAATGGTTTGGGGAAAGTAATGTATAAACAGAATAATGTGCTAAACACACTGGGGAAACTAGTTTTTGGAAAAGGGAATGTAATAAATCATTTTGCAATATATTTTATAATTTCTGTGAATTTATTTATAATCCAGCCTGTGCCAAACATGGGTCTCAAGTATTTTAATGTGATCACAGATAAAATGCATTCTGAATATGGGTAATGGGTTCGAATGCTGGCAGGAGAGAGAAGGTGAGGAGTAAGCAATGTGAGGAACCCATGAAGGTTTATGCACTTCATAGAGGTGCACCCAAGTTTAGCAGATACTGCCTGGCAGCCCCAATGTCCAGACCCAATCGAAGTCACACAGTTCTAGGTGTCCATATGAGTTTAGAAACCCACAATACTGGTCAGTATTTTCTGTTTCCCAACCCACTGACTTTTGGGTGTTCTGATCTGACAGCCCTTTCCCCTACAGCCACCTCAAATGAAGTCTGTGTGAGCACCTGCAGAAGCACCGGATGCCCAGAGTCAAAGTTGCTGGTCCAAGTTCACTGGTGTTTTCAGAGTTTCCTGTCTAACTTTTGTGAATGCTTCTACTCCTCTTGTGGTCTTCCAACCTCAGGTCACTCCCTTCATCCCTCAAAGCCTTTGGCTTGTAGTTCTCAAAACTCTGACACAGACCTCAACACATCCAGTGTTGAGCCTTAGTCACCCCAGCTATCCCCTGTCATTTCAGTGATGCTGAATCCTTCACCATGCACTACTGAATCACCCTATCAGACCATCCAAGACAGATTTCTTCATGCTGGCTGCACACTGCAACCATCCTGTCACCAATTCCACATCCAGCACTCAGCCTTTTAAGATCCTAATTTATTGACCCTGAAAGAGACACAGGCATCTGACCATACCATTTTAAAAGACCTCCAGATGTTTCTAGCCTGACTACCATCCACCATTCTTTCTGCTTTGTTCCTTTGCTTCCCAGATGCCTGGTCTTCAACCTCACTGGGTCCTCATCCCCAGACACTTGGCGCCCCATATCCAAGCTGGCCTCTCCTCTTCCTCCCTTCTTCCTTCTTCTCCCTGCCCAGTCACAGGTCCATGCTTCATCACCATTAACTTCTGCAATAACTACCCTAAATATGCCAACCCAAAATAGTCCACCTGGTCACCTTCTCCATCTACATTTAGGCTTCTGTCTAGCCTGGAGGAAATAATCAATATTCTTCATGTAAATTAAAATGTTTTAGCAAAATAAAAATGAAGGGTACTTCCTTCATTTGAAAAATGGAATTTGTAGCAAATACTTGTAAACATTAAAAAAATCCCAAATAAATCATTGTTAAATTATTAGAGTTAAATACCAAATATAACAAGTTTTCTGGAATGATTGTCAATGGGAGTCTCAATTATATATCACTGTCTGGCGATGGGTACTTTGAATGTTGTGTTAGTCAGCTTTCCAGCACTGTGACAGAATGCTCGAGGTGATCAACTTAGAAGGAAGGGTTATTTGAGTTTGCAGTTTCAGAGGTTTCAGCCTGGCCCCATTGTTTTTGACCCATGACAAGGCAGAATATCGTAGTTAGACTAAAACTGCTCATCTCATGTCAGCTGGGAAGCAAAGAGAGAGGAAGTAGAGGACCCAGGGTCTCACTACCCTCTCCAGGGGTGTACCCTCAACTGACCAAGCTTCCTCCCGCCCGCCCCACCTCCTAAAAGTTGTACCACCTCCCAACAGTGTCGCAGGCTACACCAAGGACAGAGTCTCACCAGGAAGCCCTAGTTGGCCTTGAACTCATGATCCTCCTGACTCAGCCTCCTGAGTGGTGATTCCACATATGCAACAACACCTTTTAGAGGACACTTCAATTACAAACTAACAAACACAAAAAAAAATTAAAGATTACATTTACTTTATCAAAAGATATCAATTACTTAGGAAGAATTGTATATAATTGCCCAACTGAAATGAAAAAGAGAGTCCCACAGGAAAGTTTTTAGTTTCTTTATTCATGATTGCCCAGATATGAAAACAACTGAAATGTGTTTCAACTGGAGAGTGAGTAAACAGTGTGTGGCTTTGATGGAATATTACTCAGTAATGTAAAAGAATGCGTCAACAGCACACCAAAGCATAGGTGAGTTTCAAATGCAATCTAAGTAAACAGCTGCTCTAAAAAGGCTACATGTCATAGGTTCCCATTTCTACGACTTTCTGAAAAAAGAAAAACCATAGGGACAGTAAACAGATTGCCAGAGCAGAGAGCAGTGGGAGGAAAACTTCACTAACAAAGGCAACAAAGGGATTGACAAGATCTTGGCTGTGGTGTTTAAGCAATACCATGCATGTGTTGAAATTTGCAGACCTGGAGTACAAAAAGTGAGTTTTTTACCAACAAATGCCAGCCTGAAATTCTCAATTTGCCCTCTGTTCATTGCTGCCTGTTGTTTAAATAGTTACAACTTCAGGATCATCCCTCCTTAAATCTCAACAGCAAACACTTATAGTCCACAGTGCAGCCTAATTTTTCAGGAACTTAATTTATGTTAGAATCAGACCTAGGGGAGTTACCAGAGAAAGCTTAGTGTTTGACATGGCTTATTAATTTTCTCCGTATTTTGCCTCCAAAGCATTGCACAGTAAACAGGGACTCCTGGCTACCATTTATTCATCCCAGTCACTGTCCCTGAACACTGAGAAGGAATCTCGAAAGGAAACCGGGATTAGACTGTAAGTCACGTTAAGTCATGAAAGTTCTCTTCCTATCAATCTTCAGAGAAGGAAATTCTGAAATCAATATCAAGAAAATCTTGCTAAAATTGAATGTTTCCCTCTCATAGGTTTTACTCTTTGGCAATGCATCTTTCCTTCAGTTGTTTTGTGACTAAAAATAAAATGCCCATTGTAGCCTGTATTCCCAGCTACTCTGGAGGCAGAGACATGAGGATGAGAGTTGGCACCCAACCCTAGGCAAAAGTTAGAAAGACCCTCGCTCTAAAACAAGCTGGGTGTAGTGATGCACATCTGTAGTCCCAGCTACTCAGGGGGCAAAGATAGGAGGATTTCAGGTCCAGGTCAGCCAAAGCAAAGTTAGCATGAGACCCTATCTGAAAAAAACAAACTAAAAGCAAAAGACTGGGGACATACATGGCTCAAGCAGTAAGAGCACTTGCCCAGGAATTGCAAGTCCTTGAGTTCAATCTCCAGTACTGAAGAAAAAAGTTCATTCTTCTATATGTAGAAAGTACCTTTTGGTTTTAATATTTAAAGAAAGAAAAAAAAACTATTGTGTTCTACATGGTAACTAATTCCAAAAAATCACAGTAATAGAGTTGTTTGAAGGATAAGTTTGTATTTCTAGTGGTTCTACATATCCCTGTGTTTAAAGAGTAGATTCAAAATAAATAATAACATAGTAACTGTAAGACAAAGAAATAGAACTTAAATTATTTAAATTTTGTCATTATATGAATTGTGATTGGTGTTTAAATTTTTAAAACAACAAAAAAAGACTGAGAACTGTAAGGTTTTTGTGTTTGCCAATGTGAATTTTAGTTAATACACATTGTATTATAGACTATTGCATTACTGCATTAATATCTTTAAAATAGAAATTTTTTCTTCTTTTTTAAGCTATACATTGCTTTAAAACTGAAGAATATAGTTTTAAAATACAATATTACATCATGGTGAAATTTAGCAGTTGCTTAAATTATACCTCTTGAACTTTTCAGCCTTATTAAAAGTTATTTATTAGTTGCAGGACTTTTTTAAAACAGGTCTCTCTATGTAGCCCAAAGTGGACTCAAACTCAATCCTCCTGCCTCAGCCACTCAAGTGCTAGAATTACAGGTGTGTGCCACCACACCTGGCTGTTACAGGACACATTTAAAAGGATTTCTGTAACTACCTTCATATCTTCATGTGAAAGAAAAACTTGAAAGTAAATTAATTTTAAAAAATAGCCTTTCATCAATTATGAGAGAAGATAAATTGAAAAATTCAGGTACACTCTCAAACATGAATAAACCAGGAAGATCAATTTTGACAGTCATTGACAAATACACAGAAGTAAGGCTTGAAAACAGAAGGTAGCTTATCAATAAATGATGCTAAGGTAACTGGATAGTCACATAGAAAAAAGAAACTCCTTCATAACTACAATTTCAGGTGAACTGAGACCTAAAAATGATAAATAAAATAATATAGATTTTGGAAGACAGTATAGCAGAATATCTTCACAGCCCAGGGTTAGAAATCACTAAGGAAAAGGAAAAAGCTAATTCATTTGTCTTTGTTATACTTAAATCTTAAAATCTTTAAATCTTAAAACAATGGAAAAGGCTGAGAACTGTAAGGATTTTGTGTTTGCCAATGTGAATTTTAGTTAATACACATTGTACTACAGACTATAATCTGTTTATCTAAGGACAGCATTAAGTGAATGAAAAGATTAGCACAGATGAGTTTGAATCTTATCAAAGACTATCTAAAACCAAGTGTTGACAAAGATACAGAACAATGGGAATTCTCCACCACTGCTGGTAGGAGGATAAATTAATTAAAAAGTGCTTTGAAGAACAGTCTGGCTTTATGTAAGAAAGATGAAGATAATGTATGCACTGAGGAAGTGGAACACTAAGTGATTGGCAAATGCTCTCCTCTCAGAGAAAAATGCATTAAACTGACAAAAGTATTTTAAAAACAATTTCATGGCTCTGGAAATACATCAAAGGCAACCAACAAACAGAGAGGTGCTTGGTCATGAAAAGCTGAGAGGACTTTGAGGGAAAAAGCTGCTACCTGCAGACTTCCTGCTTGTCAGTCTCCCTGCCATCCCGGTCAGCCAGGCTTTATCAGGTGATGGAGAACAGCAGCTGCCAACTATCAGTGGGTTTGAAATGGGCAAACAGAGACAGAGGTATATAGATAATCACAGACAGAGAGATAATATCTAGATATTAAATTAATGACCAAATAACATGCATAGATTACATAATAATGATTGTATGAATGTTTGTGTGTGTGAATGAAAATCATTCATAAAATACAGTTAAAAAGGCAACAGAGGTGAGGTAAAGAATGACAGACTGGGGACATCCAAAAATCTTCTCCTCCACAGACACCATGAGAACACTGGCAAAAAGTGTCAAAAATAGCTTTCCATAGCTCTGAAAATCAAGCAAAGCATCAAAACAATTTGTGATCATTTATTTAAGAAAAGCATGATACTCTTGGGGAAGAACAGTGGGCTTTCTGACATTTTCACTTGCCCTACTTCCATTCCTTTCTCCTCAGCTCTCTGATAATCTTGAAAATCAGCCCACAAAACTCCCCAGAAGGGCTGAAGCTCTTTCACAACCCAGTTCCCAGGTAAATGTCCTTACTGGACCTGTCTGGTGACTTCCACAGGATCCACTTGCAAGGCTTGCCATCATTCAGACTTGTCCAGATCCTGCCCCTTGGAAAGAGCCTGTTCTTCCAAGTCATTTGTTGAGAAAATCGGTGCATTTACTTAACATTGCAGTTGCCTGGGGCAGTCCTAAAAGTTCAGACAAATAGACAAATAAAAAGCTTAAGAAAAATTGACTTCTCCAATAAATTTATCTCCAATAAGCTCCCAGTCATCTAGAAGGTCATGTGTTGGAACAAGTCTGTGCTCATGCTCAGAACTGAGTGTGTGTTCAAGAAATGACCTAAAAAGGCCTGAAGTTATTACCACCTCTCATTGGCCTCAAGGTTTAGCAAAGCAAGAAGTAAAGGTGAAACACTGGACCCCTCTGCAAAAAAATGAGACTTATTGGCTTCAGGAAATCTGTCAGATCATTAGTTGACCACTAAGCTAGTCAAGCAGACACTTCAGTGGCTGTACATGACAAAGATAAAGTACTTGCAGAATTAATTAACAGGGATTGCTAAGCAACCAGCCACAACTACTACACCAACACCAACACCAATAACCAAAAAATAAAAGCCCACAAACAATGTCTAATACTGAGGAAGATGGAGAATTTGACTTCCAAAGTTACTACATTTTAAACTGTCCAACTGTTTTTTTAAAAAAATATGAAGCATGCAAATAAACAAGAAAGTAAGTTTCATTTACAGAAAAAGGACAAGCAATAGAAATTGTCTTTGAGGAGGCACAGATATTAGACTTACTAGAAAAATACTTTAAATCAACTATTTTAAGTATGTTCAAAGAATGAAGGGAAGTAATGTTTAAAGAACTAAAGGGAGAGAAACACCCAACAGAGAAAACTAAAGAAGGGATAGAAATTATTTAAAAAGTCAGGAGTTGGAAATATAATGACTGAAATAAAAATTTCCCTAGAGAGGCTCCACAGCAAATTTGAGAAGATAAAAGAAGAAACTGCAGAACTTAAAGATAAGGCAATTGAGATTGTCTACTCTGAGAAACAAAAAGGCAAGAGAATAAGTAATGGACACAACCTCAGATACCTGTGGAACACCACCAAGCATCAAAAAATGTTCAAGGGAGTCCCAGAGAATAAAGAAAGACAAAGGCTCGGAAAAAATATTTGAATATATCAGAGCCAAAACTTCCCAAATTTGATGTAATACATTAACCAAATGTATTTTGGATGTAATACGCATCCAAAAAAGCTAAATATACAAAAAGTAGGACAAATTCAAAGAGATCCACATTTAGATAATTAATAACTAAATGTCTGAAAGACAATCTTTTTTTTTTTTTTTTGGTTGCATTGGGGTTTGGACTCAGGACATCACACTTGCTACACAAGTGCTCTACCACTTGAGCTACGATACCAGCCCTGAAAGACAATCTTCAAAACAGCAACCAAGAAGTTGATTTATCATGTTTAAAGATCCTTTATATGAGATTAACACTTGCTTTCTCATCAGAAACCATGAAAGCTAGAAATCAATGGGATGAAAAATTTTAAAAAATGAAGAAAAACAAGACCATCCAGGAAGAATTCTTTATCTGGTAAAACTATCCTTCAAAGTGAAGCAGCAATTAAAACATTGCCAGATTAAAAAACAGAGAATCCCCAGTTGACATGCCCAATAAGAAATTTTAGTCCTTCGGGCTGAAATAAAAGATACTAGACAGTAATTTGAATCCACAAAAATAAAGAGCACTGGTAAAGGTAACTGCACAAGAAAACATAAAGAGAAGTATGAATGTATTCTTCTTTAAAATTCATATAAAATACAATAGCATGGACAGGAGGGCAATCTGGCCACAATGTCTGTTACCTCACTGATGACCAAAGTTGATTTGGATAATCTGACTGGCTAGGTGGGTGTCCCTTTCCTCCCTCACTACTCCATGTGTGTCCCTCCAGAAACTGATGCTCAGTCAAAGTGGATGACCTTCCCAGATTAAGGAGGACTATTCTTGTTGGAGTGGCTTAAGTGCTAGAGTGCCCACCTAACAAGTGCGAGATCAAGTCCAACCCCCAGTACTGTCAAAATGTGTGTGTGTGTGTGTGTGTGTGTGTGTGTGTGTGTGTGTGTGTGCGTATCTATGCTCCCTGCTAGAACCCCCAAACAAGACAATAGCATGATATAATAGTTGTTGTTGATGAGCATACAATATGTAAAGAAGTAATTATAGGTCATTAACAACACAAATTGGGGATTGAAACTTCATACAAATTTTATTACACTATTAAACATTTGAATTAATCTAAACTTGATTGTTATAAATGTGATCCCCAAAGCAACAAAGTTAACAAATCTTTAGTCAGTCTAACCAAGAAATAGAGAAGACTCAATTACCAAAATCAAGAATGATGGTGTTAGTAATTTATTCAGGAATAATTTTAGTCATTCAAAAGAAGGAACATTCCTGCTAAGCTTACAAAAATAAAAATAATTTGAGAATAATATAAATAATTGTGTACCAGTAAACTAGATAACATAAATAAAATGGGAAAAGTTCAAGATACAGACTTCTACAACTGACTCAAGAAAAAACAGAAAAATCTGAATAAATTCTTAACTAGTAAAGAGATTGAATTGTTAAAAAAAAAAAATCCCCAAACAAAAGCTCAGAACCAAATTTCACTGCTAAATTTCATGATACTTTTCAGGAAAAATTAACACTATACCTTCACAAAATCTGCCAAAAAATAAAAAAGGAATTCATTCTATGAAGCCAGTATTACCTTGATACCCAAACTAGATAACAACAACATAAAGGGGGAGGGGAACCCGTCAGCATGTTCTTGCAAACATGCATAATAACAAAAGACTGAATGTTATCTCCTTAAGATCTGGAACAGGAAAGAAAGAAAATTGTCTCACCTGTCCCACTCAACTTTTAGAAGAGGTTCTGGTCATTGCAATAAGACAAGAAAAAGGGACCTCAGACACACAGATTAGAAAGGAAGAAGTAAAACTTTTTTCATATGACATAATCTTCTAAAGTACAAAATCCTAATGAATCACAAAAAATCTGCTAGAACTAATAAGCAAGATCAGCAAAATTGCAGCATGCAAGACCATTATTTTAAAATAGCAAACTACACAAAAATGAAACTAAGAAAACAATTTTATTTGCCATAGCGTCAAGAAGAATAACAAAGTACACTTGACAAATGAAGTATAAAACTTATGAAACACCGCTGAGAAAAATTAGAGAAGACTAAAATAAATGAAGAGACATCATGCTTTGAGTTGGAAGACTTGATGTTATAAAAATAATACTACTTCTAAAATAACCCAGAGATTCAGTTCAACCTCTATCAAAGCCACAGCTGGATTTTAGTAAAAATAGAGAGACTGATCTTAAAATTCATAAAGAAATTTAAAGGACCCAGAAATACTTGAAACAATTTGGAAAAAGAAAAAGTTGAAGTACTCACACCTAACTGATTTGAAAATTACCTAACTACAGAAATAAGTTACTATGGTTTGAATGTGGTTTTCCACCCTACGGTTAATTCCCAAAGTCTCGTGTTAGTGTTCTGTAAAAGGCATAAACTTAATCTAAGATATTTAGAGGTGGGACTCATGAGAAGCGGTTAATTAGATGAGGTCATTAGGATGGAGCCTCCATGACTTAATTCTGGTAGCCTTAAAAAGAAAGGGATAGAGGGAGAAACACATACTACCACTATAATGTGATGTAGATCCTCACCATGTTGTTTGGACCTTCTAGCTTCAGAACCAGGAGCAAAAATAAATCTAACTTCTTTATAGAGTAAATAGCCTCAGGTATTTCAGTACAGTGATGAAAATACAACTAACATGTCAGTTCAGAGATGTGGAATAGAACACAGAAATTTGTCCTTATGTCTATAGCCAGCTGATTTTTTACAGTTTTCAGGGTGGGTTCTTTGGGGAAAATATTTACTTTAAAGCAAACACTTCCATGACAATTGGATGTCACACGTGCATATCCACATCAACCCTATCATACCACTCACATGTGAGTGTGTCAGCATCATGTACAAGAATACAAATATTAGAACTAAACCTTCTAGGAGAAATCATTGTGACCTTGGGTTATGCCAAAACTTTGATATTTAACTTTATCAAAATTTAAAACTTTGTTCTTCAAAGAAACACCATCAATAAAATGAAAAGACAATCTTCAGACTGAGTGAAAGTAAAAATGTTTACAAGTCATATATCTGACAAATGACTTGAATTTAGAATCTACAACAACCTCTTTTAACTGAAAAAATAAGAAGCTAAAACAGCCCAATTTATAAAATGGCAGAAGATCTAAGCAGTACTTTACCAAACAGCATATCAAATAACCATTTGAAGTAATGTGGACATCACCAGTCATCAGGGAGATGTGTCTTACAAGCCTCAATGAGATGTCATTACCCTGCTGTTAGAATGGCTGAAGTAAAAATGCTGGTGGCACCAAGTGCTGCAGGAGAATCAAACAACCAGATCTCTCCCATACTCTTGGAAAGTAAAATGACAAGCCACTTTGGGAAATAGTTTGGCAGTATCTAATAGAGATATACACTTATCCCATGCCCCAGCAGCCTCACTGCTGGGTATTTACTCTGGAGAAATGAAAACACAGTTACACAAGTCTCTATGCATTTTTAGCAGTTCTATTTATAACCATCAAAAACTGAAAACAATTCACATGTCTTTATACCAAAGAATGGATTTAAAAGCTCTGATTAATCTATTAAATGGAACACTACCCAAAATAAAATAAACTACTTACACACAGTACAATGGATGAGTAGTAAGTGCATTTGCTAAGAGAAAGACCCAGAAACTAATAGGCTATGTGTTGTTACCCCACACCATGGTTTGAATATGGACTGTGTCCCCCAAAGGTCTATGGGTTAATGACTGGGTCCCTAGGAGTGCTATAGAAAGGTGCTGTGGACCTTTAAGAGATGGGGCCTAATGGGAAGTCCTTAGATTCTCTCTTTCTCTCCCCTCCTCTCCTTCCTGGCTCCTGATATGAGTACTTGCTCCAATATGCACCTTTGCTATAATGTGCTGTTCTCACCACAGGCCAAACCAATTGGATTACCCAGTCTTGGACTTGAACTCCCAGAACCATAAGCCAAAAGAAATACCTCTTTACTTCACAAGTATCCTATGTCAGGTATTTCATTGTAGTTAGGCAAAAGTAACTAATGCACTCTGCTAATATGACCAACTGTGTGGTGGAAACCAAGTCAAAGATTGCAAGGCTAGGCATGAGGACAGAGCAAGGTAAACTACAAAGGCGTCCAAGAATGGGAAGTGGAGAGTAGCAGAACATTCTAAGTCATGATGGAGGGATGCAGGATGACTGTATCCATTTGTCAAAACCCACAAAACTCTACACCACAGTGAATTTTACCATGTGTAAGTTTAAAAACATCAACCATAATATGGGGAAAGACAAAATGGTTATACAGATTGTAACATATGAACTGAATTATATTACAAACGAAAATAAACACACCTAAGGGAATGGGGAAGAAAAGAAACAAACTAAGTTTGTTTGGGAAAAAGCGTTTTTAAGAATATGTTGTAAGGTTAAAGACAAAAAGACCTGTACAAATGCTATATTTTAGTTAGTAAGTTAGTTTCTCACAAGAGTATGGATTAGAAACCCATGTTTATAACAGCATTATTCACAGTGGCTGAAACACAGAAGAAACTCATGTGTTCATCAACAAATGTAAAAACAAAATGTGATCTATCCATACAATGGACTTTTTTTCTTGCAGTGCTAGAGATTAAACCCAAGGCCTGTGCATGCTACCAAACACCTCACCATGAGCTACTTCCTGGCTCTTGGAGTTTTTTAAGGCAGGGTCTCACCACTACACACCTGAGGCTGGCCTTGAATTCGTGATCCTCTTGCCTCCATATCCCGAATTCTGGAAGAGCAGGCATGCACCGCCATGCCCAGCTTTCATACAATGAAATATTATTCAGCCTTAAAAAGAAAGAAAATGCTGATACAGGGTACAACATGGATGAACCTTGAGGGTATCGATGCTAAGTGAAATAAGCCAGTCACAGAGGAACAAACTCTATGTGACTCACTTGTGTATAGCATCAAGAGTAGTCAAATTCATAGAGGCAGGAAGTGAAGTGCTATTGCCCAGGAGGTGGGGAAAGGAGAAGTGGAGAATTATTTAATGGCTATAAAGTTTCAATTTTGCAAGATTAGGAATTCTGAAGACAGATGTGGTGATGATTGAACAACAGTGTGAATATAATTAATGCCACTGAATTGTACACTTAAAATGGTAAATTTTCTGTTGTATTTCTTTTACCATAACCTTTATAAACTGAGAAAAAAAAATGACCCTTTGAACTTGAAAAGAAAGGCTGCTATATCCTAAAGGAAACAATAGAGGAACTTACGGCATTTGAACTCAATTTTCAATGAGAAGTAGACATTTTCCACATCTGGGCTCCAATGTCATCAAAGCTGGCAGAGTGGCTCAAGTGGCAGAGTGCCTGCCTAGCAAGTGTTGAGGCTCTGAGTTCAAACTCTAGTACTTCCAAAAACAAAAGAAAAAGTAAAGAAATGCAAAACTGGCTGGGCGTGGTGGTGCACATCTGTAACTCAGGAGAGGGAGGTAAGAGGAACATGGTCAGACTGGCCTGGGCAAAGGCATGACAGCCTGATCCCAAAAAGAACTGGGGGTGTGACTCAAGTGGTAGAGCACCTGCCCTAGCAAGCTTGTGGTCCTGAGTTCAATCTTCATTACTGCCAGAAAGAGGAAGGAAGGAAGGGAGGGAGGGAGGGAGGGAGGGAGGGAGGGAGAGAGGGAAAGGAAGAAAGGGAGGGAGGGAAAGGAAGAAAGAAAGAAAGAGGAGGATAAGGAGAAAAGGAATGCAATGCCGACAGAGTGTACGTGGGTGGGACAATTCTGGAGGGTGGTGTGGGCGAAAGCCTTGTGTCTGCATGTGCCGTGTAATTCCACGTCTCGGCATCTCACCCTACGAAATAGTACAGATGTCCACAAGGTGTATTTATAAGTATGAATATCTGTTAATAGCATTGACTAAGCAGAAACAAATGTTCAAAAAATGTGAAATAAAGTGTCACAGTGCCACTATCAGTCAATAAGAACCATATATGTCAAAGGGTTTATTTCCTGGGGAAATGTTCTCCATATATCACTAAATGTTTAAAAAAGCAGATTACAGAAGAATAATTCCATTGTCTGTGTGTGTGTGTGTGTGTGTGTGTGTGTGTGTGTGTATACTAAAAATCTACATGTGTGTAAAGAGAAAGCAAGTCATAGTACAGGGGATTTTTACCTTCATCTTTCTACTTTTTTATTTTGCAAACTTTTAGACAATATAGATATATACATACACACCCACATGTTTATTTTACAATATATACACACATATACTGATATATGTAAACATATCTATATACTTATATCAGTACTATATATATGACATATATGTATATACATGTAAATGCCTTATTTTGTGATTTTTTTTTATGTGATCAGGAATAAAAATACCAAGCCAGCTGTGGTAGTGCACACCTGTAATTTCACCACTTAAGAGACTGAAGCAGGAGGGTTACAAAGCCAGCCTGAGCTACAGAGTGAGAACCTGTTTCAAAATAAATATATATATGTTTGGCGGTTTTGGCTGTACCCCTTGAGCCAAGACCCCAGTCCCAAATATTTTTAAGGTAAATGAGCCCCCCCTCCCTTTCTAATAGAAGAATACCAGGCCCAAATGAGGTTGAATTTCTTCCTTCACAGTTACCCCAAAATGACGAGCCACTTTTTAAAAATATGTCCTAAGCCAGGCTTTAAGGCAAAAATCAGATTGTAAAGAGAAGGTTCGACACGTCTAAGAGAGTAAGTCTTGCAGTCACTTTAGAAGCACCTATTTGCATGCAAGCCTTTGGGATGCTAATTTCCAATCTCCGCCCCACCCCCCAGCCGCCCAGGGGACGTGGCTCCGCCCAGAGCGCTTGCTCCGCGAGCGCCGGCCTCCGGATTCCAGCCGCATTTGGGGTGGGGACGGGGGTCACCGTCACCCAAACTTACCACCAGCCGGCTATCCCGGGTGGGGATGGGGAGGGCAAAGGGTACTGAACCGAAGGCAGGGCCTTGAGCTTGGCAATGGAGCCAGGTTTCCTGTACCCGATCTTGCAGTTGCCACCCCCTTCCCTCCGCCCCCGGCTCCGTGCGGTCTCCAGGGGTCTGTTTACATTCGTCCCCTCTCGGGCTCCGGCGGAATCTGTTTTTTATTGGTGTAACATCGGCGTGCATTGGATTTGGTGCTACGTCGTAGGAGGGACGTGGGGCCGGCGGCGCTTCCCCACGACCGCGACGTGGGGACCATGGAGGCAGCGGGAGCTCGGCTTTAGCGCCGCGGACGGCCGGCCACGCGCCCACATCTCAGCCTCCGGGACTTCCAAACGCACCAAGGACAAACGCGCGCCACCCTGTCCAAGGCTAAATCTGCACAACCACCAGCGACAGGGGAGAGGGAGAACGGCTGTTGATGAAGAAAGAGCCCACGGGGGATGAGCCGTGTTGGCTAACCCGGGAGGGACGAAGGTGGCTTTTCTTACAGGACAGTCAGCTCGGTTCTCAGCCTGTGCAGGGGAGCCCTGGGTCACACCCTTCTGCCTGGGGCTCCACGCACCTGCTTCTCACCTGCCAGGGCAGCCAGGCTTAAGCATCCCCCAAAGACTCCCATGGGTCGCAGCTAAGGGACTGTGTGCAGCGGATCTTTTTAAGGCTCAGCCCCGGCCACCCCTGCAGTAAAGCCTTCCATGCCTCCCCCAGCACCCTCAGCTTAGCCCCTGTTTCCCCTAGAATTAATTGTGTGCGAGGGTCTCCCTGACCCCACCCAGCCGCTAAATGAGTTCCCCTCTCATTTTTGGCAGTCCATCGGCTGTACGAGAGTGGAACCCATTCCTGAGTGGGGTGCAGGTCTCTCCTTAATCTGCGTGATGAAATTCTATCCCAGCTTAAACCCCAGCTCAAAATCGCCTCCTCCAAAGTTTGGGCTCCCCCAGGCTGGCTGCACCAACTCAGCCTTTGTCTCCTCTCCCCCCTCCCCCAGCCTCCACCCTTCACCTACCTCTTTGGACAAAAAGAGGTAAAGCAAAAAGACTTGAGTTGGAATTGAGGGTCTGTGGTCATCCACTGGGTGGTCTTGGGGGTATTAGCCTGGCAAAGCCTTAGGTTCCTCCACCATAAAGTCTGGGTAGAAATCTGTTCCACTGAGCTGTTTGGGAGAAGGAAATGAGTGTCTGCTTTGACCCTTTCCCATACATGAGGCCCTCAGAGGCCTCTTAACCCTGTGTGTTCCCAAGAGTCTTCAGGGCTTTTGCTCCTGGAAGGGCCCTAAAATTTTCTCATGAATATATGATACCAGTGACTCACGAGAGGGCTGTTGACAGATTTCCCCGGTGAGCCAGAGTCATGTGGCATAGCCCTGCCATCCGATCCACTGCCATAAAGTCTTGGGAGGTTTAAAATCCAGAGCTCGCCATAGAAACAGACTCTCTTTGGGGGTCAGGAGAGGGACTTTGGTGATGACACCAGACCAGGGATGAGGTGAGGGTGCTTTAGAGAGGTTCAACACTTCCCCTCCTTCCCACCTGCCTCCCTTTCCTGCTTCCTGCTTGGATTGCACAGACAACAGCCACCCACCCACCTTTTAGAAACATTCAGCGGGAAGACATTAGTCAACAGGAAGTGGAAGGTGGGATGCAAGAGCTTTTGACGGGAAGGGAAGCGCAGTGGCTGGGGTGACTGGGCACCTGGGTTCAGTTACAGGGACTAAAAATGCAGGTGCACTGCCAACCATGGATTTTAGCAACTATGGGAGGCCTGTGTGCTCCTTCAAAATCAATGGGCGAGATAGTGTGGCCAGGGGTGACACTCTCCATTCAGTGCTCTGCCAACTGTGTCAAGTGTGCAGGCTGTCGCAGGCCAGTTATAGCCCCTTTGCAGTCCCCATAAAGTCAGCTTGGCCCTCCCAAGCCAGAGGTATCCAAAAGGGCCACTTGAACATGCAACCTGGCTTGGTTTACGCTGCCACCCAGATGGCTGCCTCCTTCTTAGGAAGTCCCAGCAAGGAATGTTATCCCTTACTTGCACTGAAGGGAAACAGGTCCACTCGCCTGGCTACACCAACAAAACAATCTCAGAAGTGTCAGGCTTTGGAAACAATGGCTAGCCCAAGAAGCTACTACAGACTCTTTCCCTGCAACAATTGCAAGACGGGAACAGGGCTCAGGGCTGACTTTGGGAAGGCTCAAGTAGCCCCTCACCCAGCCCTAGTAATCAGTCTTACAGGTCCCACAAAGCCACTCCCCCGGCCCCTTCCCTCCATTCCTCTCTGCCTGCCTTAGCCTGGCTCACACTCAGGTGAAGACAGTTGCTCTCCAGGCGTCCTCTCCCACCCACTCCTGGGAGATGGCTGCCCCTAACTCATATCCCTCCTTCTCTGTCTCTCCTCTCAAGGGGTTGGCAAGAGCCAGAGACTTCCGCTCTAAGAAGGGGATTGTCACCCATCTTGACAGTCCTCTAGCCTGGGGTTTCTTTCCCTTTCAGTTCTCTGCCTGTCCCAACACAAGCTTTGCCTTTATCTGCCTCCAGTGACATCATCACATGTCCTGGGGGTTTTCTTCTATTGTTAGCCTACAGCTGAGCTGTCCCTTCTCAATGCCACAATTGGGCAACAGCATTGGCTCAGCTTAACAGACTTTTCTTGCAGCAAGAAATCAGCAAAGATGGAAAATAGGAAAAGCAGAGCCTGCAAGAGAAGGAGAAGCCTGGTCAGTTCGATTTTCATTGACACACTTTCATTGTCAAAGGGCAGGACATAGCAAGGGGGAGAGTGACCATGACCATCAGAAAGCTTCATACTGGTTTTCAAAAGAAGCCCCCATCTATATCTATCCTCTCTTTAACTACCAGTCCCTGGGCGTTGAGTCTGCTGGTCACTTAAGGTGACTTTCATACATTTAACAGGACAAAAATCCCTCTGCCCCATTCTTGCATGAGAATTTAATGGGGTGGGGAAAGGGGTTGTGGGGTGCCAAATGGAACCCATCATGCTTCCATCTGCCCTCCATGAATCACTGCATAAACATAAACCCCAAAGTGAGCAAGAGGGGGCATCAGGTGTCGGTCCCTCTTTCTTCATGGGCTTCCCTCTGTCCCATGAACATCCAGTGCACATTAGCAAAACTGTGTGTAGTGAATGATTTTAAGAGTTTCAGGTTAACTGATAAAGCCACAAATTTCATAAATTAGGAAGTGAGAGACAATGGCTGTGCTGGCAGCCTCTGGAGGAAATTAAACCCTTCATTGAGGTCTCCTGAAACACACTGACTCAGAGAAGGGTAGGGGACGAATCCTATTGTCTACAGGAGACCACAGTGAGGTTGGGAGGAAAGGGCCAGGAAGTTAGACTCTGGAGAAGCTTCCAGAAGCATTACGAGTGGGGAAGCCCTTGAGTGATTAACTGTTCAATGTGATGCCTCAATGGATCAAAAATGTCTGTCTCCCTAAATCTTGAAGTTGGCCCCACACACAAAATCCTTGGTGAGTGTTTTCCCAAGTAGGGTAGCGGGAGTTGTGCGAGTTTAAAAAGTGGGTGAGTTCACATCTGAGTGAATCCTAAGAGCCAGAGGTGATGAGGGCTACATCTGTAGGAAAGTCATGGACTTTTCATAATTTCTAGAATGATGAGCCAGTCTCTTTTCCTTACTAAATGTCAGGGTAAACCAAGTGTCCCCAAAGGCCATGTGCTAAAGACTTGGTCCCCAGCCCGTGGCACTATTGACAAGCTCCCCACTAATCCAGAATCAACTGGAATGTCCTCCCTCTGCAACATGACACTTGATCTGGGATCATTGACATTCTCCATGGCACATCTCTTTCCCACCCACTTTGAACCCATGCTATCAGAATGAGTGAATGAAAAGCTGGGGTCTCCAGGAACAGGATCTTGGAAAGGGGTACCATGCAACCAATCTATAAGGGCCCTAGCAGAGTCATCTCCTCAGAGCTATGTGGCCGGGTCAGCATCCTGGGAACACTGGCTGCCACTATGATAAAGCACACAGGAAACGTTAATTCAACTCATGATAAAAGCATATACTGACACACACTTCCCCTCCATCTATTGTGACGCCAGTCCGTGTCACACTAGGAAACATGGAGTCAAATTCAGTCGCTAAACAGTTCCTCTGATGTGGTGCTGTGGGTTGGGTGTAGTTTGAACCTCCAAAGGTCCATGTGCTAGAAGCCTGGTGTCCAGTACCATTAAGAGGTGGGGCCCAGTGAGAGGTAATTAGGTCATGGAGCATTGCCCTCAGAAGAGGTCAGTGCTGATCTCGTAGTGAGTTAGTCCCAGGAGAGCAGGTTGTTGGAGGTGAGCCTGGCACTTCTCAACTTTCCTGACTTCCTGTCTTGCCATATGATCTCTGCCACCTGCACTCTTGCCATTTGCCATGAGGCTGTCATTAGAACCAATTCAGAGCTAGTGTTATGCTACTGAACCTCCAGAACCATGAGCTAAGTAAACTTCTATTTGTTATAAAGTACCCAGAGTCAGGTATTCCTTATAGTAACAAGATGATCCAGGACACGTGATAATTCCCCATCTCCTCCTTGGCCTGGAGTGGTCAGGAAGGAACCATGGGGTGCCAGCAACTTGTATATTTTCTCTAAGAAATGTGTCCAGTCGTGGTCACTGTCTGGATGTCAGGAGTCCAGGTTCAGAGCAATGTAAAATTAAATGCATTAATCATGCAAGGTGTGGCCAAGAGGCAGATTTCCTTGTAGATCACACTTTTCTATCTCTTGATAAAAGAAATAGTATATAAAGGAAATAAGCAATATCATCCTATATAAAGAAATTATTTTTATATAAATACGCATATATAGTTACTCTAATTCCTGAAAATGTGTCTGTGTGTATATAAACACATATTAGGTATATAGATGCAGCTATGGATAAAACCCTCTAACAAACCTTAAGATAATAATTGCTTATGTTTTTTAATTAAACACAGAACTCTAACAAATTAAATTTACATGTTGAAGTTTTATTGGCATAAAGGAAAATTTTTGTTTCCTACAAAAAGAAGTAGTTGTTCTAGCCTGGGGTGAGGGATGAGGGAGAGGAGGACAGAAGTCACCTCTCTGTTCTACAGAACATCACTCCAGGATTCTGTAAGCCAGGGGGAGAGGAGGGGTCTTCCCTAGAGCAGGAGGGGACCTCACTGTCCATGAGGAGGCAGAGCTGGGACAAATAGGACACCCACTTTAAAAGTCCAGAATGGAGTTCAAGTAAGGTCACCCAACTTGAGGGGACAGAGCCAGGGTGGACTCTGGAGAGCACAGTCATGACCGCAAGAATGAGCATGGATTGGTCTGAGGCAGCCATCTGGGCGACTAGAATGTGGCATGGCATGGTGTGGTTCTTAACGCTGTAGGTAACGTGCCATGGTGTGACGTAGTGTGGCCTGGTTCATGGTGTCAAAGAAAGGATGTCTGGGGACTGGACTGGAAAGGTCAACAGAAGAGCTCAGGACTGCAGGCAGCTAGAGGGAAGCACAGGAAGAGCCCGGAAGAGATGAGTAGGTCCTGGACACATGGACCCAAGTCCCCTCCTGTGGCCAAGGGATGTCACCATGGGCCAAGTACTGTGTGCAAGGATTTGAGCCAGAAGCACCACATATTCCTCTAACTCCTCCCAACCACCCTGTGTGACGACACTCACACAAGTGAGGCTCAGAGAAGTGGCATGCAGCTAGCAAAGAACATTTGGCTGCAGGAAATAGGAAACCCAAGTAGTAGCTTAAACAAGATGGGTTCACAGGCCACATAGTGGCCTATGCTAGGGAGGCTCGTCGGGGCAGGAAGAGCCACTGTAGAGGCCAGCATCCCTCAGGGCTTGCCCTTTTCCCTTCATGTGAAGTGAAGTCAGAGGAGAGCAGGCCAGAGCTAGTGTGGCAGTCCCCTTCTACCATCTTCATACTCGTGCTTATAAGATGGCTGTTGGCACTCCAGCCACTGTACCCATGTTCTAGACAGGAAGAAGGAGTAAAGGCAAAGAGGAAGGAGCAAAAGAAACAGATTTCTTGAGGCAGCTCCTTTTAAACTGCTTTCCTGAAGCTGGAAGTCCACCTAATCACCTCCATTCTACTTCATTGGCCAGAAATGAGGTAAGCGTTGCCATTCTTACCTAGGAGGGGCAGTAGAAGGTGGAGCCTTTTCTAGCTGGACGTATTATTAACTCCAGATAAGATTGGGGTTCTGTTAGCTAGTGAGAAGGAGAGAGTGGATGCTGAGATCCATCCAGCTAGATAGTTTCCATCATCCAGTTACACCTGGGTGCTTGCTGCCGAGGGCCAAGCTTGCTTACAAAGCAGCCCAGGTTTGGAGAACCATCCTCTAACCAGGAAAGTGCATGCTAAATCCACCAGCTCTTCCTATCAGTGCAGGTTTAGGGTCACAGAATGCAGACAACGGATTTTAAACCATGCACTCATTAAGGAACCAGATAGTGGGCAGTATAGGAACCTTGGTTGTGTCACTAAGACAGGGCTGTCACCCCACTTGGAGGAGTTGGGGCCCTTGTCTGATGGTGTGCCCAGCTAAATGGATTTGGGTTCTGGAAGAAGTAATGCTGGATAAGATTGTGTTGTTTCAGGAGCACTGTCTATCTGCCCTGCACAACTCGCACTCCAGAATCCTGGCAGAAACTGTCATCTGGGTGTCACCTGCCTAGATGGCCATGCTTAAGAACATCCAGAAGGTCCAGATATGCCTTGAATTATGTTCCCTGAAATCCATGTTGGAGTCCTAATTCCCATTATGCAGAATGTAGAGATAGGGTTGATACAGTGGTGATCAAGCTGAAATGAGGCTGTAAGGGTGGGCCTCAATTCAGTCTGAATGGTGTCCTTATGAGAGGAGGTGCGGAGACACACACACACACACACACGCACACACACACACACACACGCACACACACACACACACGCACACACACACACACACGCACACACACACACACACACACACACGCACACACACACACATACACACACGGAGACCATGAGAGGATGCAGGGAGAAGTCACAATCTGCAAACCAAGGAGAGAGGCTTCAGGAGAAACCAGTCCTACCCTCACCTTGATCTTGGACTCCACTCTCCAGAACTGTGAAGAAATACATTTCTGATTTTTAAACAACACAGCCTGTGTTAATCTGTTACAGCAACTCTAGCAAACCAATACAGGCGTTTGTTTTAACAAAAGAGTTCACTGACAACAATTAACCCTGCTTTTCATAGAATTCTCCTTCTCTCTTTGGTTAGATGTTTTGATTAAAAAATGACTAGCAAACAAGTGTTGGCAGAGTTCCTAAGCCTACACACAGTGGGTATAAAACAGTGCCATTGATTCAAGGGTTAGCTTAAGCAGAGTTCTTCCCAGATCAAGACACAATTCATACACAACGCAGTTCTGTTTCTAACTTTTCATTTCTCCTCACTAGGAAGTTGGGACTGGCTGGAGTAAATGTCTTTTACCAGATCCTTTTGTCCTGTCCTCCTTTTTTAGTTTATTTTTATTATATTATCATTGTGCTGGGGGTGCATTGTGACATTTACAAAAGTTCTTACAATATATAACAGTGGTCCTATTTGGTTGGGATTTTTAGTATGACTCACACAGAATTCTTCCTCTCATTGTCTGCCATCCTTCACAGCTCCATCTTGGAGGGCAGCATTTCCAACAGGTGCATTCCTACACTCTGGTGGCTTCCCTCTTCCAAGCCATCCGCCCTCAGCATTCATGCCGCCTTGGGTGGGGAGGGGGTGATACAGGCTTCTCTAGCCCTGCTCCTGGCTTTGTTGCTGAGCCTGGGGCTCTGATTCTCCTGTGATTTTGCAGCAAGTGGGGAAATAGACAACCACAGCATTTTGGGTGAAGAAGGAAACTTCCTGTTTGGATACTATTCTCCAAACCAAATGACTTCCCAACTTCCTGGGCTTCATGATGCTTCTTATTTGACAGTATTGCACATCTCCTCCTTTCCATGCCCACTTTGGCATTTCACTATTTTATACCCACTGTGTGTAGGCTTAAGAACTTTGCCAACACTTGCTTGCTAGTCATTTTTTAATCAAAACATCTAATCAAAGAGAAAAGGAGAATTCTATGAAAGGCAGCCAGCATCGCCCAGTGAAGCCCAGAGCCTCACCACCTCCCTGCTGGGGACAGAAAGTGCATGACAGCTGAGATGTCTCCACCCCCATCTACCACGTGCCTATATCTCTGGGTCATTATTATAGAAGGAGACTGGCTAAATATTAGGAAAAAATTAGCAGAAAGAATATTCTAGAAAGATAACAAGTGCACTATGATACAATGGAAAGCAGGATGACATCAATATGCACAGATCAAAGCTAGAAAGTTTAAGAAAGTAATAAAGTAGTGTCATATGCAAAGGACCACATTAGAAGGGGAGAACAAGATCACTGCTTTTAGACCAACATTTGCTGAAAAAGGATAAAGTTGTAAGGAGCCACAAGACTCCTGGGTCACAAGAGGTGCAGCTGAGAACTTCCTCCTGGACTGAGGCTGCTTGCAAACCCCACCTCCAGGTGGCAGGTAGGGTGACTCCTCCTCAGACAGGCTACCCGCCATATGAGGGGGAGTATGCAGAGGAGCTGACCAGGGAGAACAGAAGGTCTGCCAAGGGGCCCGTCCTGAATGCACAGACTGTTGGGCCAGGGGTGATTCACCAAGAAGGAGGAGATGTGAACAGGGTCCTCTCTGGACAAGGTTCTGTTCCCAGCGCTGCCCTAGCCAGCTGCAGGGCTCTGGGAAAGTTGGTCACTGACTGTCCACAGGGTCCTCCTGAGTAAATGAAGAGAATTAACTTCAGGAGCAAATCGGTGGCTTCCAGGCCTGGGGACAGATTCTCTCTCCTTCCTTGAACTGGTTTGGAGAGGTCTGTAGCTGCCTTTTCTTACCTCACCTGTGCTCAGAGCAGACCTGCTTCCTGCCCTCTGACCAGCATCCACACTGGCAGCCAGCCCATGCCTGGGAGGGCACTGAACAGTTTCTGGATAATAAGACTAAGGCATTCATAGAGACCCACTATATAGTGTATAGCACAGACAGGGGAAGCTGGGGGAGAGAAGAGAAAGTCAAGGGACATGCAGAGTAAATCGCCATTGAATGAGTCCAGGAGCAGATATGCTGGATGCCCTGTTCTTACAGAGGACAGAGTTGAGTTGGTGTATCCCCCAGCACATGTGGGATACAGCTTATGTAGAACCTTTCCAAACATTTTTAGTGAGGAATACACATCTGTTCCACAAACAGGTGCGCAGTGCCCACTGCCAGGCATTTTTCTTGCTGTCGTAGTCTATAAAGACTGGAGGAGAGCCACAAGAGAGAGCGGAATCTAACTAGTTATGTCCAGATGCAGACAGGACAGGAATCTCTGGGCCCTGGCAAAAGGACAGAATATATTGGCTGTCCTTTGCATAAGTATGGAGAGAAATTTTCCATCAAGCCAGTACATTTGCCTCTAAAAGACTGGTGCACAGGGAAGCAATTCACCCTTCCCTAACAGCATTCAGACACAGCTCATAGTAGAAACACAATAGGCACTTGTTAAAGGGAGAAATGAACCAATCTTGACTTTCAGTTATCCAGGGATGATTAATCCTGCCTTCGGCTGTGTGTATGAATAAACACTTAAAAGATCACCAGAGACCATAAGCACGAGCTGAGAATGTGCTCATGGATAGAGAAGGAGTATATGTTAAGAAAAACAGGAAGCTTGCCAGGGAACCAAACCAAAACTGGAAAGAAGGCATTGCTGCCAGCTCAGCTGAAAGGTGACAAAGGTAGGGATGGACTTTTTCTGTTTCTAGTTACTTTTTCTTGATAATCAGAGGAGTAAGGAATGTAAACTTCTTTGAGAATGGGAAGATACAAGGCCTCCCATAATGACACATTAACACCTGTCATGAATACCCAAAAGTCGGAGTCCTTTCTTTAGAACTAATAACTTAAAAAAATAACCAGGAGTTCAAAGAATAGCATTTATTTGGGAAGCAAAGAATTGCAAGTCAGGTACAATGAATCAGGATGTGTGAATAGTGTTCCAAGAGGCAAGTGTGTTTTTTAAAATTCAAGTACAATATATTTGATATATTGTAAGAACCTTTGTAAATGCCACAATTTACCACTAGCCAGCACAACAATTAAAAAACAAACAAACAAACAAAAAACCAAACAGGGAATCCCCACAGTAGCTGTTTTTGGAAACAATTCAGAAATCCTAAATTGCAAGCCAGTATGATGAACCAGTTACTTAGGGCATTCCCAGCTGAGAGACTCTGAAGGCTGGTGGGCACTGACTTCGGAGGATGGATTGCATGGGACTATTGTGATAGTCTACCATTTTAACCTTCAGCAGATGTGTCTATAATCCTCCAACATTGCCCAGCTCCACCTGAGAAAGCCTTAGGCTCCACTTGTCATTCTCTTTCACAGAACTCCAAGCATCTAAGACAGAGCTCTTCCTCACTCATCCAATGTCAGACTCAGGAAAGCAAGCAGAGCGTGGTAAGAGGGAACTGAACAAACATGTTCATTCATAACAACAACAATGTCCTTTAAATGCGGTCACATTCCAAACTCTAACTTCTTCAGAAGAGTGTCCTCTTCCTTTTTAAGGAGACAAGTAAGAGGCAAAGAAACCCTCCTTGTGCCATGAGAATTTTCCCTAGGCCTCCAGGGAGAGGTGTGTGGTCTCCCTGTCCTTAGGTCCTGAAACCCAGCTGAGGTGCACCTGACTGTTCTCTTTGGGTCTTGCTACCTGGGAAAAATTTTCCCACCAGCAGGACTGTAGAATCCTGAAGTTTAACTCCAAATGCAGAAGGTCTTTGACCCAGCCAAGCTCTTCTAGAACTCCACAATAGGGGAGAAAGCTAAGAAGAACCATATATCAAGAAAAAATTCTACATTTCCATTGAGAAGAAACCTGGATCAATTCAGAAATAAAGCCAGCAGTTCGAAGCCCAACATGGGAAAGATCCTTATTGCAGTCATAAGACAACAAAGCCACAGCCCCTTGCTGTAGTTGATCCAAACAAGGTCTGAGCCCGGACTGCCTGCTCTCCTTCCAGTCTCCCTAGCCCCAGGGAACACCGCAGTGTAGATGGTCCATGTGCAAATGGTTAAATATAGTATCAGAGACCTTGTAGGGAGAAAGGAAAATTATACCAGTAAGTTAAGTACAGTCCTGTTTCCATCAATGCTATGACAGTGGTACCATGGGATTACACTGGAGCAGAAAAATTCCTATCAGTTTTACTGTGCCTTTTCTACACTTAGATATGATTAGATATGCAAATTGCTACAGTATTAGTACAGTAGCATGCTATGCAGTTTGTAGCCATAGAGCAACAGGCTATCCCATAGAGCTTTGGTTGTACCATTTAGGTTGTGAAAGTGCTCTGATGTTTGCACAACAGCTGACAGTGCCTCTCTGAGAATGCATCTCCATGGTTAAACAGCGTGTGACTATACTTTATCTGCATAGAGAACATCTGTACCCTGAGAGTGGGTAACCTAGGATTTTCTGGAGAGTCCCAGTGTGGAAACACAACCTCTACAGGTGCAGAGATGTATGCAGGAGGCAGAGGGCAGCCCCAGGATTAGAGGGGAGGAGAGGGTCAGCAGAGCTGAACAGAGCTGAAACTCCTTCACCTTACCTCCATTCCCTCCAGGAAATCACCATGAGGCCAAGCCTCCAAGGCTGGCTCTTATTCTAGGAACTAATACAAGTAGGGGTTAATAGAAGAAAAGTATTTGGACAAAATAAGAGATATAAGATAGGGAGTTTAGAGACACATTTTGAAAGTTAAGGAAAAAACTTTTGAAAGGATTAAAATTTAAAAACAGAATTTTGGGGCACAGTGGCTCATGCCTATGATCCTACCTACTTGGGAGGCTAAGCTTGGGAGGATTGTGGTTCAAAACCAGCCTAGGCAAAAACTTAGTAAGACCCCCATCTCAATCAATAAGCTGTACATGGTGGCACATACCTATGGTCCCAGCTATGTGGGAGGCCAGAAGTAAGACGATCATGGTCCAGGCCAGCCCTGGGCAAAAACACAAGATCCCACCTGAAAAGGACAATGGCTCAAGTTATACGGCACCTTCCTAACAAGGTAAGGGCCTTGAGTTCAAACCCCAATACCTCCACAAACAAAAACGTTAAAATACAATTATTATTACAAAAGTCAGAGCTTAGAATAAGGAGCTAAAATAGCTACTTAAACGGGAAGACTAGCTGTCAGTGATATTGAGATGTTTAAAAACACAAAAGCAACCATTGACAGCCAAAAATCACAGAGACAATGCTTTTTCAGCAAGTAGTCAGTATTGAGGATCAAGAACAATCCAAAAAATAATTAAAAAAAAAAAAAGAACAAGAGTAAAAATGAACAAAATCTGTAAAAGTAAGGAAGATGTTCAGGGCATGTCTTTCAAACAAAATAAAAGCAAAAATTTAAAAATTAAAGTAATAGTAAGAGGAGGTCAAGGGAACGATATAAATAAGTCAATGTAATAAAACATAAAACATGCTACTGTTTTAACAGGGGAATGAGCTAATTGGTGCATGCAGAAAGTCACAAGTGTTCCCTTGGTAACCTCTATTGTGATTTCCTATAACCTCAAAGCTATTTTTGGGAATTGGCTTTATCGTTTACAAATGCATGGGCCTATCTCTTGTTATATAATCCCTTATTAATTGTGGATTTCTAATTCAGTTGCCTTATCATCAGAGGATATGCATATGTTGTTATGGTAAATTTTTCTTGTAATTCTATTAGTTTTGCTTTATAAATACTGAGGTTATATTAAGAATATTCAAAGTTATGATTGCTACTGCTTTCTGCAGGATTGCCCTTTTCTTATTACAAAGGTTCCTCTTTATCCTTAAGAATGAACTTTGCCCTAAAATTAATTTTGTTGGTGATTCAATTTGCTCTACCAGTGTTCTTTTTACTAGTGTTTGCAAAGTTCATCAGCTTTTCTTGTTTCATTTTGGACGGTTTGATGCCAGTTCTTCTGAAGTATGTCTCTTGTAAATAACACAAAGCCGAATTTCATTTTTAAAATCAAATCTGGATGTCTATGTCCTTTAAAAGGCCTTCAGCTATTTTCATTTATTGATTACTGATCTAGTTGGGCATACTTCCACCATCTTATTCCTGGGATTTTGGTTTATCATCTCTTTCCTTTCATTTCTTCTTTGCTCCTTCCTTAACTTCTTAAATTTTGATAATTTTTGTTATATTTTAAATTGTTTTGCATAAATAGTACATAGGGATTCATTGTGATAATTCCATACATGTGTACAAAGTACTGTAAACAAGTTCACCCCTCCATTATCTTCACATTTTCCTCTTCCCCCTGTATGTACAGTGTTGGTGGATTTCCTTATGCTGTCTTCAAACATATACATGTAGTATAACATTCTCTTTGCTTTGTTGGAAGAATACATTGTTCTCTGTTCTTTAACTTTTATTCCTCAATCATTAAGAATCATAATTAATGATAAATATTTACAAGGAAGCTAAATTCATCAGTGTCTCTTTTCTCCTTTTCAAGAAGACAGGACACTCACATGTTACACTACCCACTGAGCACACCCTTCTGTGTGAATAGTGTCCAGATTTTGAATGGCATTTCTTTTTTAAACATAAACACAAAAATTACATTTCTCCTCATTGATTATTTTTGGTTAAATATATTTGTGTCTCCCACTGTCGTCAGATCTCGTACCTTCCCTCTTAGTTCACTTTTCCTCTCATTAAAACAGACCTTTATTAGTTCTTTCTGTGAAAATCTGTGGGTGGTTAACTCACTTGATCATTGTTTGTCTGAAAATTTATTTACTTTGACTTCATTAAAAAATGGTAGGTTAGCAGGGTGCAAAATTCTAAGTTGCCCATGTTTTAATAAGCACTCTGAAGTACCACTCTAGTGTCTCCTGGCATCTATTTTGTTGCTAAAATTTCTGATGTTGTTCTATTTATTTGGGCTTTACAGGCTTACTATTTGTTTTTCTAGTCACCCTTAATATTTTATCCTATTGCTGATATTCAGTGTTTTATTACAATGCATCTAAGTGTAGATTTACTTTTATTGTCTCAATGTACTCTTAATCTGAGAGCCAATGTTTTTTTCCAACTTTGAAAAATTCTCATTAATATGTCTTCAAATATGACTTACCACTATTGGAATGATTCTTGGAGTTCCAGAACTCCAATATGACTGCTGGAATCCCTGGGATCCCTAGGACCGTTTTTCTTCACGCTTTTTGTTCCTTTCCCTGTCTGCAGTACATTCTGCTGATATTTCCAGTTTAATTTTCTGTTCAACTGTACCTGGTCTAGAGTTTATTCCACCTACCAAGGTTTTAAATTTCATTTGTTACTGTTTTTAATTTTAGTATTCTAGTTGGTTCTTTTCTATATTCGCCCCTTGATAATTTTATTTCTACCTATTTTTCATTATTTCTTATTCCTTTTTAAAATAAATCTTTTCTTGATGTCATTGATGATCAAACATTTTAGGACTCAACACAATAGCAGCTATTTTTGGTCATGTAACCATCCTTGGAAGATGACCACCTCTCCTCCAAAGGCTCATTGAAGGACCCAGGTTGGTGGAGGTTCAATCCCACATGTGCTTTGAGGTTACCGTGGATGTCTGTTGGTAAATGGAGAGTTTGGAACAATGCGTGTGGGAGGTGGTTTTTGGGACAGGTATACAAATGGCATAGATCATTTCTACTCACATTTCTTTGGCTGGGATTCAGCTCTATGGTCACAGCTGACTAAGGAGTCTAAGACATAAGATACAGTGTAGCCATGTCTACAATAAGAAAAGGTGCATTTTGTAGTGAGCTAACTAGGCTTATGATCACAAAGACTATAGTGAATTAGTGTCTCCATAGTTTAATAGTCAATATGTTGGTAGACTTCCTGAGCATTCATTTTCAACGTTATGGAATTTTAGTTTGTAGGCTCATTTTAAATCTCTCTCTCTCTCTCTCTCTCTCTCTCTCTCTCTCTCTCTCTCTCTCTCTCTCTCTTTGTCTCCCACACCACTCCCACCCCCATCATGGCCTAGCAGTTTGGTGGTCACCTCAACCCTCTCTCAGCTCTCCCAGTCTTGAACCAAATCTTACATGGTGCTTCAGGACTTCTGTGTTGCGGTGCGTGAGGTATCTCATATTCAATCATTCGGGTAACAGGGAGCTTTAGCCCAGGTTCTGATTGTAAGAATGGGTCTCCTTCCTCTAGCCTCCCTGAGTATGTCTATAATCCAGGAACTCCCAGACATAATAAGCAGCCTATAGTAACATTTTTCAGCTTCTGTCTCTGCAGGGGAAGCCCTATTTCAGCAACCAGTTTCGTGCAATGAGCCCAGCCACGTCCCCTGCCCTATGCAAAGTATGTTTAGCACCCATGACTTTGCGTGATCCAAACTCCCACCCACTGCACCTGCTTCAGGACCTAAACCCAGAAGAACTGTGGATATTACCACATCAGCCCTGAGCTGTGCTTGTTATACTTCTTGCCCATTGAAATTTTGTTGTGTTTTCAAATGTGGCCATGTGTTGTTTGGGAGATTTACTGTGTGAATGGTGAACTTACAATATCATCTGAACTTTGGTAAAACACAAAACCAAAAGTCACTGAAGAGAAGAACAGAAAAGACAAATGGACAAGCTGTGCAAGAGAGTCCAGTGGTCCTCCCTTCAAGTCATCATTGCTAGTACATGTCCTGAATTCATAAAGAAGTAAAAGGAACAGGTAACACAGTGCCACTCCCATAAGTCCAGAGACTCTTCCTTAGTACAGATGTCTGCTCTTTACCTGGAGAGACATGTGGTGGAATTTTTATACAAACAGCCCTGGGCCTCCAGGATAAAATAAGCTGCAGTTAGTTCTTCTCACCCCTATAAACTTCTGACAGTCAGTGTCCTGCATAAAGAAAGCCTGGACATTGAGTTCAGTCAGCCTGTGTTTGAACCCTGTCTTTGCCACTATTACTTACAAGACCTTGGGGAAGCTGGTAAATCTTTCTGAGCTTCATTGTTTCACCAAAAAATGGGATAACACTGACTCAAAGTTGTATGTGTGTTAAATGAGCAAATGCATGTAAAGTTCTGATCCATAGAAACTGCTACATAAGTTTGTGTTACATAAAAAGACATACATGAGACACAGGACTTTACATCACTAGTCTTCTATCACTAGAACAAAATACTTAAGATAAAGAGAAACTTATAAAGAGAAAATGTTTATTTTTGTTCACAGTTTTGAAGACTCCAGTTCATGGCCCACTGCTTTGGGCCTGCAGCGAGGCAGCACATCATGGTAGGAGCAAAACTGTCCACCTCATGGCCAGGAAGCAAAAGAGAGTGAGAAGAGGACCAGAATAGCCTTAAAATCCCTTCAGGGCATGTCCCCAATGACCTGAAGACCTCCTACTAGGCTCTGCCTTTCAAAGGTTCCACTACCTCTCAGTGGTGCTACCATGGGGACCAAGCCTTGAACACATGAAACTTTAGGGAACTTTCAATATCCAAACTATAGCCAGGCATGGTGTTCCAAGCCTGCAATCCCCATGCTCAGGAGACAGAAGCAAGAGGATTACAAATTTCAGGCCAGTTGGCTATCTAGTGAAACCCTGTCTCAGAAAAAAAAAAATCCAAACTATAACACCTCAACCACAACCAGTAACTGATAGAAACCTGTCTACCTGTTGACTCTGTCCAGAACCACAAACCAAAGCTGTTTATCCTCACCTAACTATGGGTGGTCTCTCACTAATACCTCAAACACAGTAGGTTTAAAACTAAATTGCCTTGCCCTGCAGATCATCTGCCTCTCCTCCTGCAGTCCCTTCTTGGTGATCAGCAGCATCCATACCAAAACAGGCTCAGGGTCTTCATAGATCCTGCCTTCCACATCAGCCCCCATTCCCCAGCATCCTTGTCCCCTAATACATCACCTCCTTCTAACAAGACCCAACCTTGGCTCATCTTTCCCCTTCATACCCACCTTCTGCTTTCCATCACTGCTACTACTCTCTGCCTTTGTCCTGGGTCTCTCCAAAGTCCCATGAACTGTGGCCCCCTATCTAACCTCTGGGTCTCTAATTCTATCTTCATTTCCTCGCCCTTCTACCCAGTCAAGGACAGCATTGTATCACAACCCTTATTGTATTACAAATCTAATCATCTCTCCCCATTTTAAACCCTTCAATAACCCTCAGAAAAAAGCTGGAACTCAGCCTTCTGTGATCTCTACATGCTGCTACAGCCACAGCTGGTCCCCAGATGGCCCCTCTGCCTGGAACATGCTTCTCCACCCTGCACTTGGTTTACCTGTAAGAACTGGCTCCACTTTCAAGACTCAAGTCCAAGGTTATAACCTTTATAAAACTTCCTTGGCTGGTTATTTGGGAAAGGGTTTATACCACTCTACCTTGTGTAAACTTCTCTCATGTACTTTAACTTACTGTTCACTTGAGTAGACTGAGCATCTGAAAAGCTAAGACTTATTCACCTCTGAATATGTTCATAGTAGTTAGAATAGCACCTTGCCTGTGATAGAGTCTCAGCTTATGGCAAAGAAAGGCTCATAAAAGGCTCAACTGAGGAAGGTAGAGACCACGCTGCTCAGGCTGGGCAGTGGAAGGGGAGGGACAGGGGACACAGTAATGTTCTTTATATAGACTTTAATTCTTAACCTTAAGCAAAAAACAAGATCAATGCATCAAAAAGAGAAAAAAAAAGATGAATACATTTTGTGACATATAAATAAAACATATTATCTGGAAAAACTACCATAAAAAAGACAAAGTAGAAAAAATATTTATAATTCATATTACAAAAATCACATTCTAATTTTCTCAATATATAAAGAGCTCTTACAAATCAGTAAGAAAAAGATCATTTATTCAATGAGAAAAAGTAGACAAAGACAATAAGTAGGCTTTCACAAAGAAAATGAAAATTACTTTTAATCATATGAAAAGATATTTAACTAGCTGTGATTAAAAGAATGCAAATAAAAACAACAATGAGTGCCAGTTTTCAGATTAGCAAAAATTCCTGGGTCTGACAATTCCCAGTGTTGGGTATTTTCCACACCAGCCAGCCCAGGTGTGGAGGAGTCTCCATCCATCAACACTGGGTGAGAGTGAGATTCTGGGCAACATTCCCATAGAGAAATTTTTCAGTGTCTCTAACATTTTACATTCACATGGCCTTTAATGCAAATAATTACACAGGGAAGGGAAGAGGGAGATTGGACTGAGACAGTGAAGAGCTGGGCTATGATTTCAGAATATATTTATTCTGCCATGACTTAAGTCTTGGGCTCTGCTCCAAAACCCTTGTTTGAATAGTTTGCTGTTCGGGGTGGCTGTTTACATTATTGGTTCTTTTCTCAGTGTCAGGCAATGTTGTGTCTTAGCTCCAGCACTTAAGAGCTGTGCTTCCTATCATTAGAAAGCTGATGAAAATACTCTATCTCCACTTTAACATGATTATTGGAATAATTGTTTTTCAGTAACAGGAATGCGTTTGCATCACTCTTAAGTGAGCACTGTTATTGCTAACTCAGCATTTATTCTCCTTTCTTCCTCCTAAGAGAACTTTCACTTTTTTCTCTTAGGTATCTACCTTTGTCATACACAGACCATTACACCACTGAAAGAACCCTGTCTCAGCTACAGGGGCAGCCTTGACTGGTGGGCATAAAGGCTATCACATTTCCCTTTCCAGCATGATTATGTAAATTAATAAGATAAAACAGGAATTACCAATGAAGAGGGGTTCAGAGTGCTAGAGCCTGGCTGAAATGAGAAAGGTGTCTATGGGGGGGGAACTACAGCAATTAGAAACTAATTATATATAGGGATAATCAAATAAGCAAATATGATGAAGATAGTGGGAGTCAAGTTTCTCACTATTGGACTGGGGAATTACAAATGTGAAAGCAAGAAACTCATTTGAATCCTGTGGTATTATATTTGAATTGGGGATACTAGTGAAAACTCATGGATTTCAACATATAGATAGATCAGTGTATGAATAAACACAGATGTAAATGCATGTCTATATAGCAGGATATATTCCTGCAGCCTGTTTACTGAGAAACTCTAGCAGCAATGATACCCCAGTAGCAGTAACCATATTTAGTACCTAAATTTTGTCTTCTAAATACATTTCCCAACTAAGTGGAGCTAGAAATTCTTAGAGAAATGATGGTCTCAAGAATAAAGCAGGAAAAGGACAAAATGAATGTGGAACAATCTTATTCTACCATAAAGTAAAGATGTGCCCAAAGAATTAAGGGATATTTCAAAAGGACCCAGAAGCCAACCTGAAGGAGTTCCCCATAGCAAATCATGGATCAATAAGGAATTTTAATATAAACATGACCCAACCTTGGCTCATCTTTCCCCTTCATACCCACCTTCTGCTTTCCATCACTGCTACTACTCTCTGCCTTTGTCCTGGGTCTCTCCAAAGTCCCATGAACTGTGGCCCCCTATCTAACCTCTGGGTCTCTAATTCTATCTTCATTTCCTCACCCCTCCACCCAGTCAAGGACAGCATTGTATCACAACCCTTATTGTATTACAAATCTAATCATCTCTCCCCATTTTAAACCCTTCAATAACCCTCAGAAAAAAGCTGGAACTCAGCCTTCTGTGATCTCTACATGCTGCTACAGCCACAACTGGTCCCCAGATGGCCCCTCTGCCTGGAACATGCTTCTCCACCCTGCACTTGGTTTACCTGTAAGAACTGGCTCCACTTCCCTGAGTCCATACTGATAGTAATAGAGAGCTTGATAGGGAAGTGAATATTCAGGACCACAAAGTCCCTCCTGATGAAATACAGTCAGTCAGCCCTCTGCATCCCTGGATTTCACATACATGGATTCAACCAATCTGGAATCAAAAATAGTCAAAGCTGGGTATTGTATTGAACACCTATAGTCCCAGTTACTTGGGAGGCTGGGGCAGGAGGATTGCTTGAGCAGGAGTTCAAGAGGAACCTGGGCAAAATATTGAAATTCTATGTCAAAAAAAAAATTGAAAAAGAATTATCTTTGTACTGAACAGGTACAGACTTTCTTCTCACCACTGTTCCCTAAACAACATAATATAGGAACTATCTGCATACCATTTACCTTGTATTATGTATTATAAATCATCTTATGTGTGTAGGATGAGCATAAGTTCTGTGCAAATCCTGTACCACTTTATATAAAGGACTCCAGCACCTGAGGATTTGGGTATCTGTGAGAGACCACGGCACTAATACCTCATGGATTCCGAGGAACCACTGTACTTATTAATTGTAAAGGAAAAGTAAAATAACTTTATAGTGTGGTATCTGTCAGATGCCATTTTGGTCAAATAATAACATCACCAATGACACAAGACATCGAAATCATGCCAGTGATAAAACGCAATGAGACAAACACAGTTACTTTGCCAAACTTGGATCCGATGATGAAGAAACACTAGATAAGCCCAAACTGAGAGAGATTCAATAAAATAACTGCTATCATCCTTTAAAATGTAAGGTCGTCAACTTCAGGGATTCTATACAGGACACCACTGGACAAGTGGCAAAGCTTAAATGGAATCTATGAATTCAAGTTTGGGTTTGTAGAAGAATGTCTTTCTTCATAAAAAACATACACTAAATTATCCTGGTTCCAGGGACTTCAGGTTGACAAATTGCTCTGAAATAGTCCATGTAAAAAGTTTCTATACTGTTTTGAAGCTTTTCTCTAAATTTAAAATTGTTTCAAGGAAATAGAAAGAAAAGGAAAGAAATGAGAAAGTATGTTCCTGAAGTATAAGGTGACCATTCCTGAAAACTTCTAGAAAAGTGTCTCTTCCCTTTCCCTAAGAGATTCTGAACAAAACTTTTTTTTCTCCTGTAGACAGTGCCAGGTATTGAGATGAGATCCAGAACTGTGTGACCATCTCACTAAGAGCTGGAGAGGAAGGCAGAGCTGTGGGTCATGCCAAGTCCTGAACCTCCATTTCCTCTGGACTTCCAGTCACATAAGTCATTAAATTCCTTGTTACTTAAGCTAATTGTGTTGGGTTTTTAATTATTTGTCACAAATACTTGAAATTTGTATCCTGACTTATACGTAATCATTGAAAAGGGATTGTAAGGTCCTCTGACAATGAATTCCAGCCCTGTTGTGATAAATCCTATCCACTTAAAATACTTGGCATAGAAATTTCCCACTAAGGTAAATAGAATGGGCCCTTGTTACTAAATGGGTGATGGGCAAATGTGGATACAGCACATGGCATTGAGCACAGTCACTGTGACCTCAGATTCCAAGCAAAAGACAGAGCAGAATGAAGAAATAGACTGTTTGTCCCAGTGGGGCATCTCTACAGATCAGTAGCCAAAACCGAGGCTGGCAATCTTTTAACTAAGTGGAACACAGTCCTAGAGAATTTTTTACAAGTTTGCAAAAATGTCCCCAGTCTTTCCCTTTCTATTTAAAAATCTTGTCTTGTTCTATTTAAACATTCATTAGCTTGACTCTTCTGATTGACTGTCACTACTCTTTCCTCCAAAACCTTTAATAACTCCCCCAAAACTCAAAAGATAGAGTCTTTTATCTTGCAAGGCTCTCCTTAGCAGATACCAAACCACCTTTCTCATCTGTCCCCTCTCTCTCAATATACCTTATTCTCCAGGGACACTGTTCACATGGGGCTACATTCCACTGCTGGAGAAGAGAGTTACAAATAGGGAAAGAGAGAAAACCAGATGAGCCCTGATGTGTTGTTTGGAATTGAAGGCATTAGTATGAAATTATAGATTTGAATACATAGAGAGAGAGAACTAAATACAGATGCAAATGCAGGTACATCCCTCAGTATCTGCCATGAATTGGTTCCAGGAACCCCACAGATACCGAAACCTAGGATGCCCGAGTCCTTTATATGAAATTGTTTAAAGAACAATGGTGAGAAAAAAGTCTTACATATTCAGTACAGATGCAACTTTTTTCAGAATATTTGAGATCCGTGTTTGGCTGAACCTGCAGGTTGGAACCCTTAGACATGGAAAGCCTGCTGTATATATCAGAATCTATTCCCTGTTCACTGAGAAGTAGAAGCAACAACACTCTAAGATCAATGAGAACTCCTAGTTTCTGAAAAATATCACGAGCTTTTACATCTTCATGCCTGTTTGCACCTAGTCTTACAGATTTCTATAGTAAAACACCTTTCTGTGCTCTGCCTACCAAAGTTCCAATGAGGTGAAATGCAAAGTACCAAATACATGTCATCAACTATTATTTACTCCTGCTTCTCCATGGCTTGATGGTCAACTCTCTTCCCTCCTCTGGAATATATATGCAGGCAGAACTAATACCTCCTAGCTCTGTAAGCCTATGGAAAAGTTCCCTCCCCCTTGACATCTTTTGTGTTGGTGATAGCTTTTTGCAGGTGCATCTCACTACCACATTGTGAATCTTTGTGGGACAAATCTGACTCTGTTTCTCTTTAGCAAGTATTAGGGGCTCACTAAAGGCACTTAGAGTTAGAGGGAGTCTTTCTCCATGAAACCGAGAATGAGACTGGAGCTAACTAACCTGCCTACAGAACCAATCCCTGGCACTGGATTCTATTTAAGAAAGCCGTCATTCCTGGGAAATCCAGGACAAAGCACCAAAGCACTTTGTTCCAGTATGACTTGTGAGAATGGCTAAATAAGAGGGGCAGCATACCTGCTAACCAGGTCTTTCTCAGAAATGCACTACTGTCACTTTGCTTTTATATAGAATAAGCCTCCATCTGCTGTGCAGCTGGAAGCAGTAAAAGCATTAAGTGAATGTTTAGATTTTGACCATGGCTTGCCTGGAGTCTAGCTGGGCTAAGCACCTCCTTGGCAGGTGCTAAAGTGACCACATCTGGGCTCCCAAGGAAGGCTGTGGGAACCCAAATAGGTTGGACTGAGGGAAGCTCCTGCCTAGGAAGAAAGCTGATGTGAGACAGAGAAAAATCCTAGGGTTCTTAGCTGGCGGGGTTTTCCTCATTAATAGTGTAGACAGCAATGAGCAGCAGGAAGATGGTTTGCAGCCCAGGATCCTAGATGGCAAAAGGAAATGGCAGAGCTTGTCATTAAGGTCCCATCTGATTTCAGCGAAAGCCTGTATTCATTTTCTATGACTGCGGAATAAATTCCCACAAATTTAGTGACTTAAAACAACACCCATGGCTACCTCACAGTTCTTGAGCTCAGCATGACCCTACTGGGTCTTCTTTTTTTAGGGTGAAACTGAACTATCAGCAAAGCCATGTTCCTTACTGGTAGTTCTGGAGAAGGATCTGCTTCCGAGCTCACTGAGATGGTTGGCCAAATTCAATTCCTTGTGAATGTGGAACTGAGGTCCCTGTTTCCTGGCTGGCTCCTAAGGGCCAGCAAGGGTGCCCTGGATCCCTGTCAGCTAGACTCTCCCTTCATTTCCCCTCTGCTGTGTATCTCTGATTTCACCCACAGAAAGCTCTCTGCTTTTAAGGGCTCAGACGGTTAGATTGAGCCCACCTGGAGAGTCCTCCTGTCTTAAGATCAGTAGCCTACATGTATCTACAAACTCCCTTATGCAATGTAAGACAGCACTTGCGCAGTTTCCAGGTCCTAGGCCACAGGCATTTCTGTGCGACTGATTGGACTATGCCAAGACCTCACATTTACATCACAGGAGTTGGGCTCCACCTGGTAAGAATATAATTAGGCTGATTATATTCTTATAATCAGCCAAATACAACTGACTTTTTTAACTTGAAGGAAAAAAATTAAAGAAAATACAGAATATCTAGGCCTGTGAGCATGCTTCCGAGACATCATGCTGTTCGTCCTTAGGCTCATGGAATTGTACCCACAGCAAATCTTCAGCAACTGGAAATGACCAAGAAGCACAGACAGATCCAGAAAGCCAGGTATGGAGTCCAAGAGATCCCCAGGGTCCAGGTGAGAGTATTAGAGCACATGGCAAGACCAGGCATCAGTTACTCAGGCCCAAACCATGCTGTAAAGGGTAGCAAAGGCAAAATTCCCACTTTGTGATGCATAGCCAAAGGCTGAGGTCATAGTTAAGTCAAGTGATATAAACAGTGACAAACACAAGTTCTAATAGGTCACCATCCTCCATTTCCTTCAGAACTGGGAGACCTAGTTGAAGGTATTTGGTTCGGACAAGGGAAACTGGGGTTAAAGAAAGGAAACCCATTGTTTGGAAGAGCAAGGGTAGCAGCCCCAAAACACATAATAAAGAGTAAACAAGTAAGGAATTCCACAGCAAAGTGGGTCCAGCAATGATCCAGCCAAATAAGAACAATTAAGCCTAATTGTGTCCCTACTTGGGATTGAATTGTGTTCACGGGGGTCTGGGGCAAGGTCAGCACTTTAGGGAAGAGAAAAGGTAGTGACTTGCTGGCCCTGTTCCAGGCACTAGAGAGGTAATTGTGCACAAATACTCTCCTGCCTTCAAGGGTCATGTCATCTAGACCATTCTGTATGCTCCTTGAGTTATAGTAAAGGTCACATTCTGATAAACCTATAGTAAGTCTAAAACACCATAAGTCAAAAATGCATTGAGTATACAGCCTACAGAACACTCAAGCTTAACACATTGCAGAGCATCAAGTATTTCCCCTCGTGATCTCATGGCTGACTGGGAGCTGTGACATGCTACTGCTGCCCAGTGTCACAGTAGAGAATCATTCTCCAAAGTACTCACCTGGGAAAAAACCCAAACCCAAAATTCCCAGTACAATTCCTATTGAGTATGCATCACTTTCACCCTAAGACAGAGTTAAAAAAGAAATGTCCTAAGTCAAGTCGTTGTAAGTCAGGGACTATGTATTCTGTCACTCAAGAAGAGCTGAGAGAGGCTAACAGCAGGGCTGTAGTGCACAGGAAGAACAAATTCTCCTCATAGAGGCAATGGGAAATGGTCAGGGAGGTGTCAGGCCAAGAAAGAAGAAATTTCCAGCAAAGATGTAACAAGGAGAAGCCATTGCACTTCAGAGTTTAACAGTCTAGGGTGACCTATAGGTCCTTTCTTCCCTCAAAAGCCTCATTGTCCAGTGTTTCATTTTCACTTTTAATGTTTAAACAGTGTTTTAAGGCTGTGTTATCATTGTCTTTCTATTTGACTAGAAATTTCTCCTTCCCCCATCCCATATGATAATGTCAGAATTTAAGACAAACCTATGAACCCAACATCTTTCATCACTAAAACAGCAATAGGCAAGATTGCTCCTTTAAACCTTCTTCTATTTGCTGAGTTTCAACTCACCTCTTGGCTTTCTGTTGGCCTCAGTGCAATCATGACTCTTCGGAGGGTCATGGTCACCTGTTTGGAAATGACTCTTGGGACCATCTGATCACACTCTCTGTTTCTCACAAATGACAGTCAGTCAGAAAGATATGAGCTTTATTTTTCTCTACTAAATCTTTATGCTTCAGTCATCTGTTCCCAAATTGATATCCAGCAGTGGTCCCTACTCATCCTGAACTGTCAAGGCAACCTCTCTATTCAACATGCATGGTTCAAACCATAAATTCATTCCATTACACCAAGTCAGGGGTGTTAATTGGCTGAGGCTTTGTTGTACTAGAACACTAGGATGAACTAGAACACATGGGGTTGACAATAAAGTTCATTACTGGGGAGGAATTGTTCTAATATTGTGACCTCTGATCTCTATCTGTTCTCTAATATTGAGTCAAGCCAATTCTATTTGGTAAGTAATTAGCATTTTCTCCTTTCTCTAAATAACATTCAAATATCCCCAAGAAAGGTAGTGAATGCCTTTCTCTGAACTTTCAACATGCTTGGAATTGTCTATGGCTTGAGCCCATTCATGTTTTACTAATAGCACAGGTGACCAAAGCCAATCGAGACTGATGAAGTGGATCCACTAAGGGGCACCAACTCTGAAGGGTCTGCCTGCTCCAGCCAGTTTCTCTTACCGGGATGCATCCCAAACAATGGAGCTACCATAACTAAATACCTAAATTAGAGTTCTCCAGAGAAGCAGAAGCAATACAGTATAGAAGGAGAGGGAGGAAGGGAAAGAAGGAGGGAGAGAAAAAAAAGAGAGATTTACTTAGGAAATTGATTCAGTTATGGATGGAGCCTGGCAAATCCAAAATCTGTAAGGCCTGTGAGCTAGAGACCCAGAGAGCTTATGTCAAGTCCAAAAGCCATCTGCTGGTAGAATTCTTTCTTGCTTGGGGACAAGGGTTCATTCTTTGGTTGAATCTAGGCCTTCAACTTTTTGGATAAGGCTAGCCCACAATCTGTTTTGCCCACTGATTTAAATGTCAATCAAATATAAAACACTTTCATTGAATCATCTAGAAAAATCCTTGACTACATATCTGGTCACTATGGTCCAGACAAGTTGATATGTAAAGTTAGCTAGGATGTTTTCCTCTGCTTTCATTGATGAAGGCTTCAGGACCAAATGGCTTTTCTCTCCTCTTTATGGCTGTCCCATCTCTTGGTCCCTTTGGGTTCCTCTACACCCAAGCTTGACTGAAGAGAAAAACAAACTTCCCTACCCATCACATGGAAGACAGGTAGGTAGGTAGGCCCAGTTTGTCTGTAAAGTTTTGCTAACATCATAAGCAGAAACAAGCAATATATAACAAAAACTACATGTGGAGGTTCCAGGGTTAGAAATTCATGCTGTGTTCCCGTTCCTTTCGGATCTGACTTTCTGAGGTGGTAACAGGAATTTTCAGGATACTTTTGTCTCTCTCTATCCTTGGCGGTAGCTTTTATCTAACCACTGGTCTCTGAAAACCAACAGGGTAAAACAGAAGCCAGCCCCGGGGCCTTTTATCTGCAGAGTATTGTGCACATTTCTGAGGAACCTTTCAACGGCCCCCTCTGGCCTTGTTCTTGCAAGAATATCCTCTTGGGACATAATCTCCTCTGGAGGCTTGTCCCTCAAGAGGAATTTATAAAATCTTTAGAACACTATGTATAACCATTTCAAAAAGCCTAAGCAGAAAAAATTTTTAACCGGGCAGAAAATAAAACTTAGTCATCTCTTGTCCTCCTCTATTTCTTACTGCATGGCAAAAAAATCAGAAATTCTGTCTTTTCTGGTGGTGGCCAGTGTCCCAGGCAATCAGCACTGCCCACTGACCTGCCAGGCCCTTACTTCCTTCCGGACATAGTGCCCACTATGTTCTCTTACCTCTGGCCTTCCTTGGGCCAACCTTTCACCACTTTTCCATGGCCAAGCCAGGTGAACAAAAATGTGGGACACTGTGGCTTTTTCTCCTCTCTTCTTAATTGTTTGGAATCATTGAGAACTTTTATTATTATTATTTTAGAGGAAAAAAACATGTAGAATCCTAAGATTTGTGGAAGTCATCAGAGGAGGCCCCAGGATAAGAATGTTTTGGGGCACTTGTTTGGTTCATCTCCCAACTGGGCCTTCCTGTCCACCTCTCCCTTAGATGCCTCCATGACTCTGCTTGCCTCTTCATGGGTCTTGCCTCACCTACTTTCTCTGCAAGCCCTCTACAGTTCAACCAATCCTGCACATGGCCTCAGGTTTCTCTTCCCTAAAGTCTCCCCTTCCAAGAGTTCATTTAAACTATTTTTGGGTCCCCAGTTCCTACCAAAGGTCTTCCACAATCTGACCATAACCTACCACTCACTCTCTCATTCATTCTTCATTCATTCATGAATTCATTCATGGCCCTCTTTAGCCATAGGCTTCACATCAATGGATTCAACCAACAGAGGATCAAAAATATTCTAAAAAGAAATTTCAGGGCTGGAAGTGTGGTTCAGTGGTAGCGTACCTGCCTAGCATGCACGAAGCCCTGAGTTCAATCCCCAGCACTGAAAAAAAACATTGCATTTGTACTGAACATGTATAGATGTTTTTCTTCTCATATAAAACAATGTAATACAACAAATATTTACATAGCATTTACATGGTATTTGGTATTATAAGTTACCTAGAGATGATTTAATGTATGTAGGAGGATGTGTGTAAGTTCTGTGCAAATATTACAGCAATTTATATAAAGAATTTAAGGGTTCATGGATTTTGATAACCAAAGGGGTCCTGGGAACTGACAGAATGGCTCAAGTGGTAGAGCACCTGCCTAATAAGTGTGAGGCCCTGAGTTCAAACCAAAGTACCAAAAAAAAAAAGAGTTATCCAAAGGGATCCTGGAACCAATCCCCAAACAGAGACTGTAAGACACTATATATCAAGTACTACTGTGTGCAGGGCTCTAAAAATACAGCTGAGGGGTGAGCTAGTTTAGACACAGTCTCACTGTCCTGCGCTTACAGGCTGATAGGAATATGAGTGTTAATAAATCATTTCAGTGGAGTGTGATAAGGATGGTGAAAAGGAAGACAGGACACTAGGACCCTCTCCCACATTTATGTGAGCAAACCCTCTACTCCCACTTGACTAGTTTCCTCATTGACCATTGAAAATGCCACACATCCCCTTCCTCTGGGCATTCTGTCAACATCTCCCATCCCCATAATGTGACCCAGGCCTGCCTCCTATAATCGTCACAGCTTTCCTGGTCACCACAGCTTTCCTGGTCACCACAGCCTCCATGTCACAGAAGGGTGCAGTAGGAATTCCAGCCCCTCCAGACTTGCTGACTTCTTGAGGAGGAACAACTTTAAGTCAGCTCTGAGATGAAAATTATAAGAAGCATTGCTATGCGTGGGCACACATAGCCCAAAGACCCAACTCAGTTTCCACTCTCCCGTTGGTCACCAGTCTGTGATTGCACTCATTTGTCTTCTTTACGTGGTACACAGGGTAGTTGGAGTGTGGTAAAGGCTGACTTGAAGATGCTGGAAGCCCATAGGATGACAGCAGTGGCATAGTGGATGTGTGCTGGGGGAGAGGGGACCATGACACAGAGGCCAGCCCTGTCTCTGTTGCAAGTGTTCAGAGCTGTCACTTATTGTGGCTTATGTGTCAGGCACAGAGCTAAATTCTTCACATGCTACCTCCTTGGCTCCTCTAGTAGCTGGGGTCTAGAGTGATTCTTCCAGTGACAAACCGTGTCACTGGGTGCGAGGTACAAACATTTCTTAGCTTCTCTGCAGAGCCCTTGGGTCAGGCTGTCAGGTACCTGCCCATCCCAAGTAAATGGTAAAGGAAAGATATGTCACTGCAGATGAAGACCCAGGTGAGAGGGGTTCCAAACCACAATGCCAAATGCTCTGTCTCTTTCCTAAGAATGTGCACACACAGGACTGCCACTGTCACTCTTCCTTCTCCACCAGCCCTTCCTGTTCTCAGCTGTCTCCAGTATGCCACACCATCCTCCAGGATTTCACCCTGTGTCCACATTTACCACATACACACACACACACACACACACACACACACACACACACACACGTAATCACGTATTCTTCTTACCTCTTAACAACTGCAGAATAGAAGTGCTGGAGGAATCGTTAGAGAAACTCTAGTAGGCAATAACAAAATATCTTTTCATATTAATAAGCATTTTCCACATTAATCCATTTATAAAAACAAATTTGGAGGTTGATCTGGCCTGTCATTTCTAAGGTTGCATCTCTCCTGGCCCTCTGATCCCTAATGGCTCATGCTTCTCGGTAATGCTGTACAAGTGATTTTGCCATCCATCAATCTGGAAGAACACGACCCAGCCCTGGAGGCCATCTCTCTCCCTTGACAGGGGGATGGTGGCCACTGCCAGCTCCCACCCTACCTCCCACTCTTCAGATCCAGATTCCTTTTGGGTGTCATGACTCTCAGTACCTTATATGTCTCCTTCTTGGAGAAAACTTCCGCACTATGATTGGGTAGCAAGACCATAGAAAGCATTAGAAGTCCTAGAAGATCCCAACCCTCCTTTATCTCCAAGAGCTAAAGGTTTTACAGTTGTGGGGTCTCTCTTACTGTCAGCTCAAGGCATCTCTGCTAATTAACACTTTCAATTAATGCTGAAAGTTCTCTCACGCTTATGTTTCTTATGTGACCCTCTCATCCCTACTTCTTTTCTTTGTCTTTCAGAATAACACGTCAATTCACAGTAAGGGCTTTGGAGCTGGTCTGTCTGAATTCCAACCTTTTCTATGCTCAAGCTTTAGAGCCTGGCTCACTCCAGCTTCCTCTCTGTTCAGTGTGAAGATGGCAATACTGAGTTAAGTGGATGAAAAATTAAATGAGATAATGCTTGTGACATGCTTAGCTGAGTGACAAACACATACTAAGATCTCTGTGTTGGTTATCATTCTTTATTATGAAGAATTCTAGGTGTACATCTTCACAATAGCTCTCCACACACACCTGTTAAGGTTTTCACTACAACCTGCAACAAAAACAAATGTGAACAGAGACCTACTCAACAAGCAAGTTCACTTTTTGGAGAAGCGATAGCCCTCACAAAACACAGGACTAGAGCAACCCTGGAGGGGAAAGAAACAGGATCTTGGCTGTAGAAATTGTTGCAGGCTGGTGTAGAGGGTTCTTGCCTTCACAAGCCAAGGAATTGGCTCGTGAGGCAGCGGATTGACTCATGGGACAACAAGGTCAGCACACAAAGTAGGGTTTATTAGAGAAAGAAAAGGCTGCAGCTAAAGCAGTGCAGCAGAGCCTGGAAACCGGTGGCTCCCTGCTCAGGTGAAGGCTGGGGCTTTTTATGGATGCTTTAATTCTGGATTAGGGTGAGGGTTAAGTGGGTTCTTTCCATTGGCTGTGGGTTTACACACATGGGCTCTGTTTGATGAGCTGGTCTGTTTGCCCCTTATGGCAGAAACAACCTTGAGAGCATTCTGCTTATCAGCCCCATGGCAGATTTATGAGGCATGTGTCTCCTTCTCAGGGTGCAGGGCTCATAGTGCTCTCCATCGAGGGTGGGATACTGCTCACTCATCTGTCCTTTAGGTCCCCGTACCCAACAAGTCCCACCTGTGAGCTAAGTACCCAACTGCTGTTAGGGAGAGGGGCGATGACTTGTTTAGCTGATTCCTGCAATGGGGCAATGAGGGGTAGGTGTGGTGGTACTTGTCTCAGGGGTTGACCTGTGTAGTCTCCAGAGGACCCTGATAGAACTGTATGGAGGGCTCATGCATAGACAGAGGTGAGTGTTCCTTGACTAAGAGATGGAATTTGACCCGTTGGACCTGTTGAGATATGAATCTGGAGAGAGCATTTATTATACAAGGCCCAAATAAGAATATTAGTAGGAGCATAAAAAGGGAGGCCAGCCAGAGGTAGTGCCCAGGGAGCCCAGCTCCATATGTTGTTCCAGAAAGACCACGAATTGGCTAGCTAGCTGTTGTGAGTGGTTAGTAGGGTCTTTAAAGGCAAACAGACACAGAAGAATGTAAAAGAAAGCATCCTTTAAATCTAGTACAGAGTAATATTGGGCTTTTGAAGGTATTTGAGCCAATAGAGAATAGGGATTGGGAACAATTGGGTGGGGGGAATGACTGCTTTATTAATGAGCAAGAGATCTTGAACAAGTCTCCATTTATCTGGTCCTTTTCTGACAGCAAGAATAGGAGAATTGTAGGGGCTGGAGCAACTGATTAGCAGCCCTTGTTTTTTTAAGGAATTTATGATAGGCAAGAGGCCTCATTGTCCCTCAGACTTGAGGAGATGCTGCTTTTGATGTGGATACTATGAGGGATCTTTGAGTCTTATTTGAATTGGGAGGGCCATTTTTGCTCACCCTACAGTCATTCCATCAGTCCACACTGTGGGATCCACTTGTTCCTGAAGAAGGGGGCAACAGAGATAGTCCCCTGGCAGAAGTAAAATTTGAGCCTTTAGTTGAGACAGTAAATCCTGTCCCAGCAGGGGCACTGGGAGTCTCAGGAACTCCAATATAAGAAAAGAGTGACAGAAGTGGAGACCTCCCCAAGAGAAGGCCAGAGGCTGAGTAAAATAGCACTCTAGGGGCTGGCCAGATATGCCCCAAACGATAACCTTGTTATTGGACCTGGGACCTGGAGAGAAAGGGAGGACAGAGAAGCTGGCTCCACTGTCCAGAAGGAAAATGACCTTTCACTTATCTACTGTTATGGCTACCTGAGGCTCCTCAACATTGATGTTAAGAAGTGGAGCCTGGACAGGAGGTCCTGGAACCCATCAATCCATAGGAGGTGGCACCTTGCTTTCCATCTGGTGATGGGGGCACTTTGACATCCAGTGGTTACCTTTGCAGAGGGGGCAGGGTCCTGGTGGGGACTGGGGCTGTCTCCCAAGCTGTCCCCCTTTTGGGCAGTCCCAGTGGAAATGCCCCTCCTATCCACAATGGTAGCAAACTCAGGATGTAGAGTGGGGCACTCCCTGAGAGCTGCAATTAGGTAATGTTTTTTCTATCACTTTCTCCTTTTTAGTGAGGTCCCAGTTATAGTATACAGACATGGCTACTTGCATTAGGTAGTCCAATGACTTTTTCCCTTCAGTCACAGACTTTTGGAGTTGTCTCCAGATATCTGGGGCTGCCTGAGTTAGAAATTTATCTTTGAGGAGAACCTCTCCCACCTGTGACTCTGGGTCCACTGTGGTATGCTTTTGGATAGCATCCTTAAGACACTGTAAAAAGGTAAAGGGGTTTTCAACAGATCCTTGTTGTACTACAGTCACCTGGGAATAGTTTAGTGGTTTAACTTTGGCCCTTTTTAGCCCTTCTATTATAAGACAGATGAAGTGGCATCTATGCCATTCATCCCCCTCATCACTTTGATCCCAATGTGGATCTGACAAGGGGACTGCCTGTACCCCTGTGGGCATGGGCATATTTATTTCTCATTTCCAGGTGCCACAGGTATTGGGCTCATTGTAAATGGAAATCATCTCCAACCTGAGTGGCCTGGGCCTAGACCCATTGCTTTTCTAATGAGGAAAGAGTCTGCTCCAGAAGAAGCATGCTATCCTTCCATGCCAATTCAAAGGTTTGGATCACAGAGATAAAGCCCTGGATATATTGGTCTGGGACATCAGTACAGTTACCCAGATCCTTTTTAATCTCACTTAGATCTGATAACTGGAAGGGGACATAGACTTGCCCTCTTCCTACCACTGCCTGTTGAAGGGGGAATCATCCATTAGGAGGTCCTGAATATTGGGGTGGCCCAGAAGGCAGGGCAGAGGGTGGAGCAGTAGAGGAAGCAGTAGGGGGGGCTCTGTCACTGGTAAGGGGCTTTTTTGGTCCTTCTCCCCCATGTTTATCCTGTGGCTTATAAAGAACAGCCAGTGCTTGAATATCTAGATAGCAATTATGGAGCCATTCTGGGTGGTCCTGGAGATAAAAGAAAAGCTGTATATAGGGGACCTCAGTCCACTTTTCCTCCCTTTTACAGAAAAGATCTAATTGGAATATGGTATTATAATTTAAGGAGCCCTCTGAAGGCCACTTCTCTTGGTCACCCAGGGGATATTGGGGTCAGGCCTCAGTACAAAGAGAGATGAGGGGGTTTTTTTTAGATTATTAGGGTCAAGGTCCTTTCAACATTTCAGTGGACAGGCCAGTGGAGACCACTTCTGACCATTGAGGCCAGAAGACTGGAGGGGGCAGTTCCCATCTAGAAAAAATTGTCAGACTCCCCTTTCATCAGCATCCTGACTGGGGATTGACCTGACGAGTGCAGGCATCACTGTCTCATGATTTCCTTCTGCCATCCATGGCCAGGACTGAAGGAAATGTAGTGACTGGTCAGACTGGGCCACCCTACTGACTCAGTGAAAACCTCTAGGATCTTGCCTTTTAGCCTTATATCACCAAAAACAGGCAACCAAATGGATGGCTACCTCTTTAACAAAGGAATGAATCACCTGGAGAAGTGCCTGAAGAATTAGAGAAGGGTGCTTAGAGGGAGTCCCAGAGCAATCACAGTGCCACAAAAGGATGACTAGTGTCAATATTTGGAGGAAATTTTTTATGCTAAGGCTGAAAGTATAGGAAGTTTTAAATGGGCAACACCAATCTTTTCAGCTATAATGTAACCCAGAAGATTTCATCAGTGCTTCTTGGGGACAAAAACTTTGGGATAAGAATTGGCTCTAAAGGCTAGGTCAGTCTGTTGGGGCCAGCTTGACTATTTTTGGGGGATTTACTGTGTCTGGTATTTACCTTGGTTTCCCCACTCTGAATCTATAAGCAGCTTTCTGCTAGCTCTGTAAAGTTGTAAGTCTCCAGCTAGTTCTGTAATGTTTCCTGTAACTGTGACCACATTCTATAGGGGGGTGAGGAGCAAACTCTGTAAGTGTTTAACCCAGCTCCTGACACAGATCAGGGCTCAGAGTTTTGAGAAATTATTTCCCCTGAGTCTGCTAGCATAATAAACTCCCTGCTTCCTGTAAAAATGGTTTTAGTGACTTTGTTTCCCTCTCCATTTCCTGCAACAGGTCAAGCTCGGGTGCAAAGCAGGGCTGGGTGTGGGGCATGTGCCATGACTGGGCAAGGTGCCGCTGCCCTCCCCCTTCACCCAGGCCCACCCCTGTGGCCCACCATTCCTTCTCCTGGGAAGGAGAAGGAATGTTTGTTTCCCCCCATCCCTTTATGGGGGAGTAGTGGCTGGTTGCAGTTCGTTGCCATGTGTGGCCACTGGTGGCGGTGACTGTATGCAAGCTGGGCCCTTCCCATGGATTGTCTTAGCTACAGTTGGCTGTGCTGCTGCACTAGGGGAGCTCAGCGGGATTGTCTGGTGTCCCTGTGCGCACAAGCTTTTCCCCTCCTCCCCTCGTGGGGGTTGGGGTTAGGGTGTGTGTGTGGCATGGAAGTCCGTGTCAGGCCTCACCCCCACCAGTCCACTCCTGCAGCCCACTGCTCCTTCTCCCACATGCACATGCACATTCATTTCCCCTCTCCTCTCTTTTTGGGAGAGTGGCAGTGGGTCTCAGTTGCAGCCATGCAGCTGGTGGTAGTGGCAGCGACTCTGGACGCCAACTGGGATGTTTCCATGGATTGCCTTAGCTGCAGAGGGGGCTGCACCTGGAGGGGGGTGGAGTTTGGGCCAGGGTTCTGTGCAGTGCCCTTGCCTTTGCTGGTGCCCAGCAGCCAACTCAGAACTGGTGTGGACCAAGGGGCATGACAAACTAGGTGTGGGAGTAACTCAAGAAAGTCATAAGAAACTATGGTACAAGTTTCCTATGGGAGACTAGGGTCCCAGTAAACACAGGGAGGGGAAGGTGGACAAAGGCAAATAAGGTGATGGGACCAGGGAGGGACTGTGTGAATAAAAATATGTCTGCCATTTCTGGTGGGGGACAGAAGGGGCGACCTGACATCCTAGGTGAGGTATGGTGTACAGAGCCGAGAGACAGGACACTCACTTGAGGGATTAACGATTAGGTGTGCTTTCAGTTCACTCCCACTAAGTGGTACTGGAACACTGTCAACCACATAAAATCTCCACTCTTGGGTCACTGCCTCTGGCAAAAGGGGTTACTGAACAGGTGGGGGAAGAAGAATGCCAGGTGCTGAATCCAAACAGGCCTCCTCCAAAGTAGTATAAGGTGTACCTGAATCAACCCTGGCCTCAGTCTTGACTTGCAGGGAGGGAGCAGAGAGCACCCCCAGAGTCAGAATCACTGTGAGGCCAAAGTTGGCTAGGAGTTGTTGGTTCAATACCATGATGGGAAAGTCCCTCAGGAAGACAGGAACAGAGGGAGACAGAATGAACAGCACAGGGAAGTCTGCTTTTTGCTAGTCCTCAGCAGGGCATTTCCCCCAGCAGGGTATCCAGCAGGGTGCCAAGAGGCTCATGGTTGCACCTTAGGCAAACTCATGCTGGTTTGGTGCTCAGTCATACTGACCTTGGTCCAGGAGAGGTGTCCCGTTATGGTTGCCAGAAATGTTGCAGGCTGGTGTTGAGGGTTCTTGCTTTCACAGTCCAAAGAATTGGCTCATGAGGCAGCAGATTGACTCATGGGACAACAAGGTCGGCACACTAAGTAGAATTTATTAGAGAAAGAAAGGCTGCAGCTAGAGCAGTGCAGTGGAGCCCAGAAACTGGTGGCTCCCTGCATGGGTGAAGGCTGGGGTGCTTTATGGATGCTTTAACTCTGGGTTAGGGTGAGGGTTAGGTGGGTTCTTTCCACTGATTGTGGATTCATGCACACATAGGCTCTCCTCAATGAGCTGGTCTATTTGCCCCTTATGGGAGGAAACAACCTTGAGAGCATCCTATCAGCCCCATGGCAGATTTATGAGATCATATATCTCCTTCTCAGGGTGCAGGGCTCATAGTGCTCTCCATGGAGGATGGGATACTGACTCACTCATCTATCCCTTAGGTTCCCAGACCCAACAGAATTGTAGGACAGAGTAGACAGAGTCAAAAGCCAAATAGTTTCTTTGTCTACAAAGTGATAATATTTTGTGTGATCCTTTGAAACTGGTTCATGGTGTCTTCTTTTGATCCTCTTCCTAAACATACACCTTTGCCAACTCTTGTCTTCCTTTTCTCTTCCTCCACATTCCTCTCTTGAAGGCTGATCCTTGTCTCCCGAATCTTTGCTCCATCCCCAAATTTCCCACTAGCTGCAGGAAGTTTCCAACTAGATGTCCCTGCTACACTTCAAACACAGAAGGTGGAGGACAGTCCACCTTCCTTCCTTCCCTCCTCTCTATTCTTGAAACCTCATTCTCCATGTCCTTGGGACTTGGAAACCTAGCTCATCCCTGTCCCCAAATGTAACCTGCAGTTCACTCTGTAGCTAGCACCTGTTGTTCCTTTCTTTGAACATCGGCTGCCCTGCTTTACCAATTCTGTGTGTCTGGCCCTTCTCACCTTCTTCCTAGACCTCCTAACTTATTCCTGTCTTCGATCCAGTTTATAGACACTGCAAGCCTGACTTTTGACCCAATCACACCTCTATTTAAAAATTGTTCACCTTCCTTATTGTTGGTGAAACAAAGTACACTGTTCTTGGTCCTGGCAGGTAGGGACCTCCTCTGTACCACATCATCTGAATTCTCTCCCTCTAATCTTCTACAGCCGAATCAGCAACACCCTATTTCCCAATCATACTTCATCCTCATGGCCTCATGCCTTTGTAACTTCCTTTCTCAAATTCAACCTCACCCCCAACCTGCTCATTCTTCAAGCTACCTACCCTTTCAAGAAGTTGTCTCCCATTTCCCTGTCTGAAATAATCTTCTGTTAGTCAGCTTACCACCACTGTAACAAATATTGAGATAAATCAGCTTTTAAGGAGGAAAGGTTTATTTGGGCTCATGGTTTCATGGGGTTTCAGTCCTTGGCCACTTGGCTGTGTTGCTTTGTGTTGTAGTGGCAAGCACATCATGGTAGGAGCTTGTGGCTCATGGTGGCCAGGAAGCAATCAGAAGTGGGGAGGGGCAGGGTCCCAATCACCTTCAAGAGCATGCCCTCAATGACCTAACTTCTTTTCAACCACATGGCCCCACCTCCTGAAGGTTCTACCACCTCCAAATAACCCAAGGTCTGGTGCCAAGTCTTCAACACAAGGGTCTTTCAGGGCCATTCCAGATCCAAAGTACAGCCTTAGAAGTTCTCCCTCCTCTGAATCCCCAAAGCCCACTGGACTTCATTGGTTTACTTGCAAGAATTTAATTCAAGTAACACAATGAAATGAAAGAATGCTTGGGTGTTGGGAAAAGGGAGTAAGAGAGTAGGTCTTTTGCTCTCCATCAGATATGAGTCAGCTCTAACGTACAGCCAAGCTAACCTGGAGCTGTGAGAGTGTGCCATTTGTGTAAGGTAGAGGTGGAGATTTGACTACAGGTGGTCCAGTTAACAATTAGAAATGTGAAGACCTGCATTGAGTCCCACCACCACCAATTGCTACTTGGAGAATGCAGGTAAGTCTCCTCACCCTTCTGAGCATCTGTTTCTTCCCTTAAAAAAAAAGCATAGAAGTAATTTGTAGCTATTGTTATGAGGATTACATAAGACCATCTGTACAAAGAATGCTTATCTTAGTGTCAGGCACACAGCAAATTCACTAGCCATGTGACCTCAGGAACATACAGCCCTTAACTTCACATGTCCCAGTTTCCTCATCTGTAACAAATAATAGTTCCTGCCTCATGGGGTTTTTGACGATCGAATGAGTTAATACCTACAAAACAGTTAGAACCATGCCCCACACAGAAGGGGAATTCCATAAATACTAGCCTTTTGAAGGTGATGTTAATGATGCTGAGGAGAATGTTGTTGACAGTAACAACCTGTGGAGGCCGGAAAATGCAGCTTTAAGTTGAAATTTTCATATGCAAGACCTTTTCCCTACTAACAGATAATACAATAACAAATATGTTAATATTTGAGCAGAGTAGTGATGCTCTTCACCAGGGGTCAGCACATTTTATCTGTAAAGGGTCAGATGGTTTCCAGGTCATAAGTCTCTGTGAGAACTACTCAACTCTGTCATTGTAGTGAAAAAAGCAGCCACAGGCAATATGTAAATGAGTGGGCAAGGCTGTGTTCAGATAATACTTTATTTACAACACAGCCCATGGACTGTAGTTTGCAGACCCCAGGTCTATGCACATTCATTAAATGAGCAAGAGAGTGAGTGAACAAATGAATAAATGGATTATAAAGAGGAAGCCATCCATTTCTCTTCCTAGGGGCTTTATTAGGGATCCCTGGGACTTCTATTCTGAGATGAGTTGGAATGTGAGGTGGAGGAAGAGCACGGATTCTATACAAACAGCCCAGATGTCAGGGCTAGTCACTTTCATTGAGATGAAGGGAAGCTAGTTCCTGGCTGCCCAGCGTGGTCCCCAAACCAGCAACACCAGTGATACCTGGGTCCTCACGGGGAATGCAGAATCCCAGGCCCATCCAGATCTCTGCTTTGGGGCCATGGTTCTATAGTTAGAACAGCACATGTAATTACCTTCTTTCCTTCATAAAATTAGCCTTAGCTAACAGAGTGGGAAAAGATCAAAGCAAGCATCTCTAACCATTTGTTTCACTATTGAAGAAGCTGGTCAACAGCTCTGCTGTTTAAGGTGGTAATAAGACTCTACTCCTGTCTTTTTTTTTATTGTTTTATTATTCATATGTGCATACAAGGCTTGGGTCATTTCTCCCCCCTGTCCCCACTCCCTCCCTTACCACCCACTCCACCCCCTCCTTCTCCCCCCCACCCCCTCAATACCCGGCAGAAACTATTTTGCCCTTATCTCTAATTTTGTTGAAGAGAGAGTATAAGCAATAATAGGAAGGAACAAGTGTTTTTGCTGGTTGAGATAAGAATAGCTATACAGGGAGTTGACTCACATTAATTTCCTGTGCGTGTGTTACCTTCTAGGTTAATTCTTTTTGATCTAACCTTTTCTCTAGTTCCTGGTCCCCTTCTCCTATTGGCCTCAGTTGCTTTTAAGGTATCTGCTTTAGTTTCTCTGCGTTAAGGGCAACAAATGCTAGCTAATTTTTTAGGTGTCTTACCTATCCTCACCCCTCCCTTGTGTGCTCTCGCTTTTATCATGTGCTCAAAGTCCAATCCCATTGTTGTGTTTGCCCTTGATCTAATGTCCACATATGAGGGAGAACATATGATTTTTGGTCTTTTGGGCCAGGCTAACCTCACTCAGAATGATGTTCTCCAATTCCATCCATTTACCAGCGAATGATAACATTTCGTTCTTCTTCATGGCTGCATAAAATTCCATTGTGTATAGATACCACATTTTCTTAATCCATTTGTCAGTGGTGGAGCATCTTGGCTGTTTCCATAACTTGGCTATTGTGAATAATGCCGCAATAAACATGCGTGTGCAGGTGCCTCTGGAGTAACCTGTGTCACAGTCTTTCGGGTATATCCCCAAGAGTGGTATTGCTGGATCAAATGGTAGATCAATGTTTAGCTTTTTAAGTAGCCTCCAAATTTTTTTCCAGAGTGGTTGTACTAGTTTACATTCCCACCAACAGTGTAAGAGGGTTCCTTTTTCCCCGCATCCTCACCAACACCTGTTGTTGGTGGTGTTGCTGATGATGGCTATTCTAACAGGGGTGAGGTGGAATCTTAGTGTGGTTTTAATTTGCATTTCCTTTATTGCTAGAGATGGTGAGCATTTTTTCATGTGTTTTTTGGCCATTTGAATTTCTTCTTTTGAGAAAGTTCTGTTTAGTTCACTTGCCCATTTCTTTATTGGTTCATTAGTTTTGGGAGAATTTAGTTTTTTAAGTTCCCTATATATTCTGGTTATCAGTCCTTTGTCTGATGTGTAGCTGGAAAATATTTTCTCCCACTCTGCGGATGTTCTCTTCAGTTTAGAGACCATTTCTTTCTACTCCTGTGTTTCACCCCATCTTTCAGGTCTGTTGATGAGCTAAAGTGGATCCTTTGGTCTCTGACTTTCCATTGGGCTGATAAGGAGTCTATTTGGGGGAGGGGAAGAAGCCATCAGCCCCACTCCAACCCACACTTCTCTGGCTTTCCCCAAGGGCCTGGGCAATCTTTTCCCCTCACACCTTCAAGAGTTGAATCCTTTGGTCTGACAGAGGGTTTTTCAGTTCCATTACAAGAAGCTGAGGTCTCTGCTGTAGATTGCCCCAGTTCTTTGGAACCGTTTTGGTAATTGAGGCAGGCTACTTGGGTATTTCATGACATTACTCCCCTTTATTATGCTTTATATATTGTGATAAGATTATTTCTGAATCCAATTTATTTCTTTGCCTTCACTCAAATTATACTAAAAATACTTAGAAAATGCTCATTTTTCTCCCAGCTACAAAGACTGGGCCAGAGAAATAACTCAACTAAACTGTCACCCAGAAGAGGAAATTGCACTGGATTTGTCACATTGTGGTTTAAGAAATAAGCAATAGAGAATGAAAAAAGAATTGTTAGTATAACTCCTCGAACTTCTATTCTTAACCTTAATATATCAATATTTCATTTTTATCATTTTTTCTCAGGCACCCCTTCATCTCACCCACCCACAGTTGCCACATTAACCACTTTGTCCTATTCCCTTCAGAAAACATCCCAGGATACACAGGAACTCAGGCAAAAGGAGACCATTAACTGGTACACCCATGTGCTTCCTGCTTCCATTTTGAATTTGAATTACTACATTGAAATTGACATACATTTATATGAGCACCCTATACAAAGAGTTTAATGAATATCAGGAAGTGAACTCAGCAACTTCCTGTGAGCTCATTGCCAGTACCCATAAGCCCCCCCCCCCGCCCCACCCCTCCCAGATGCAATCCCACCCTTTCCCCAGAGGAACCCATGTAGAAAGATATCACCAAGTAATATACCAACTTCATTTTACCTGCTTTTCAACCTTATATTGAAAACCATGCCAAACTCTACTCACAAACCTTAAGACACAAAGAAAAAAGACCCCAAGTTTAGATAAATGCACTTTAGATGCTTTGAGTTAAAATTATACATAGAATCATTTTAGTAAATCCTCACTTTAATTAATTTTTTAATTATTATTCAATGATTGGTGTCATTCACATAAGAGGGCTACAAGCCAGCACAAATTATGCTTTATCACCCTTATTTTGTACATTAAATTTAAAACATTAGCAATATAAATATTCTAACATTTGCTTTTAACTGTGGCAAAGTATACACAACATAAAATTTACCATTTTAGTCATTCAAAGTGTACATTTCAATGGCATTAAATATTGTTTATGGTTGTACATTGTTGTGTAACCATCACCACCATCCTTTTCCAGAATTTTTTTCATCTTCCCAAACCAAAATTCTACCCATTAAGTAATAATCCTCCATCCCCTCCTCTAGCCCCTGGCAACCACTTTCTGCCTTTAGGAATTTGATAAGTCTATAGGTGGGATCATATAGTACTTGTCCTTTTCTGTCTGGTTTATTTCACTTAGAATAATGTCTTCAAGGTTTATCAGTGTGGTAGCATGTCAGAATTGCCTTCCTTTTTAAGGCTGAATGCTATTCTATTGTACACATTAACTATATTTTACTTATCTATTCCCTGTTTATAGACCCTTGGTTTGCTTCACCTTTTTGCCACTGTGACTCATGCTGCTATAAACATGGACATGCAATTATCAGGTTGTGTCCCTGCTTTCAGTTCTCTTGTGTATATGCCCAGAGGTAGAATTGCCAAATTGTATGGTAATTCTCTTTAATTTTTTGAGGAATGCTATACTCCAGTACTTGCTTTTCATAGGAAAATTCTATAGCCTCAGAAAATTTATAAACCCCCATTCTCCAGGCTTGAGCCTTTTATGCCATATTGTCTTTGAAAGTAGTCTTGGATCATAAATCAATCTGAGGTCAAGCTGGAAGGGATCGTAGTGATCATTTGGGCCAACGTCATCATCTTATCAAGGAGCGTGTGGCAGCCCAGGAAGGGGATGCAGACTTGCACCGGATACACAGTCTGTGGGGAAGAGAATCACAGCACAGCTGGGGCCACTCCACAATGACAAAGGAAAAGTGGCCTCCAAAGATGGAAGTGCCTTGGGTCATACCCTCTCCCAGAGGTGATCAGAACAAGGCCTGAGGGTTGGGTGGCCTAATGGCCCTGTTGTCACCTCACTCCAGTTCCACCTTAGCTTTCCTGGTGCCAGCCAGCTTGTCCACCCAGCTGAACACAAATCTGTCTCCTTGTTTTTCTTCAGAGTATCTCTTGTGACACCTTCCCTACCTCTAGTCTATATTGTTCTTTGTCAATGGCCCATCCTCCTGCTGAGCCTGAAACATACAGTTGCTTATGGAACATTTGCTGTTTCTTTGTCACTTGTCTCAGTGATGGGCTGAGCTGACCCCAGACAAAATGCAAAATAAATGAAGTTGCCTTTCATTTCCTACTTTCTTTCCTCCTGCCTTTGACTATCTTCTCCAAGTCCCAAGACTTGAGATCATCCTCAGGATAGATACTAGGAGCTTCCTGCCACAGGATCCAAGTTCAACATGACCTCCACAGGCAGCACCTTTTTCTCCAAACTGGCCTCTTGGAAATTAGCATGCTCCCTGTCTCCCTGGTTCTAGCACAGTGCCATGTTGGAAATAATATCAATACATTTTCCTTAGTAAGAGTAATAAAGCTCTCTTACATGTTATCTCACAGTCTTTGCAGTACAAAAAATCAGTTTCTTGTCCATTATCTCAAATGATTCCAGTCATGGTCCTGTAGAAAGAAGTGAGAAGATAAAAATCTCCATTTCATTGATAAGAACATTGACACTCAAGAAAGTAAGCAATTTGCCCAAGAGGTCACTAAGCCTAAGAACTGAGGCTCCAGACTTTGGAGCACTTGCAGGCTCTATCACAAAGTTCTAAAGAGAGTAATGTCAGACCACAGACAAATGTCAGAATCTTCATGGACTATAAACACTTCCATGCAGGACTCTGGGGGGTGTAATGATTTGGCAGAGGAATGGCTCTCCAACGTGGGAACTTCAGGGATCTGAGAAGACTGGTGAGATTCAATGGCGGGTCCTTTCTGTAAGGCCATTCCGATCTTACCAAGACACTGAGGAAGTCAGAGCCTATTCCAGGGCAATACTGTCTTAAGGAAACTCCTGGCCCCTAGGTTATCTCCCTCCAACAACCGAGGTGAGGACGCAGGCTGAGGAACACAGGAAGCTGCACTGCAGAGCAAAGGCTCTGTGTGCCTCCTGCTTCAGCACTGTCTGTGTTCCTCTTTGTGAATGTGCAAAGCAGAGATGCTGCAGCTGTGAGAAGATGGGCAGGGGGCAGGAGAAGTCACACCTCCCTCCCTACTCCAGAAATGCCCTTTCTAATGCAGCAGAGTGCAGAAGCGGAGGTGAGGTATGGTGATACCTGCAGGACCCCTACCAGGCTGGCTTCTCCGCAGGAGCTAGGTGTCCATCACCAAGACACTGCCACCTGTGCACGGCTCCCACTTAAACAATGGCTCTGCCTGTCCCCAAATGCCCAGAGCACCGCTGAGCCTCCATGTTCTCAACTGAAGACAAGGATAGCTCCACTCCCAAGATAGGTCACCAGAGTGAGTGGGACTGAGATGTGGTCTGGGTAAGGAGCTTGGGGACCTTCAAGAAAACACTTTTTGAAGTAGATGGTTATAAACACCCTAGGCTGACTGGGTACAAGCAAGGGGCTCCCTCAATGAGAAGCAACACCATCCGCTAATTTTTTCATTAACTTTCAGGCAACACCTAAGTGCTTTTCACAACGGAGGCCTCACATTACAACCACCTGAGCTGTCTACAACACTGCCAGCAAGGCCCCCTTCCCAGAGATTCTGATGGCTCACCAGTGACATCCCAGGATGGAGACAGTGAAAGCTTCCCCATGTGGTTCTAATGTGCACCCAAGGGCGAGAACCTGTGCACTGGGGGACTGCCTGCAGGTGGCACATTGTAAAGGACAGACAGTGGCAACACAGGCCATGCGTGAAGGCTGAAGGGTATGAGAGGAAAAGCATGGACAGACAGAAAAGCAAGATGAGGACATTGGGAAACCCTGAGGCAGGAGGGCAGATGGAAAGCTGGAGACAAGATAGGCCTGCTTCCTCGTGACCTCACTGTGTACTTACCCATGGGGGCCCTGGGACTTTGTGTCTATTAAGGAAGGACTAAAGGAACAGGATAATTATCTTCTGCTAATACAGAAAATTCTATCCATGTGTACTCATTCTCATGTTGCCACATGAGAGTAAGGCCTTGATGTATGGCTTCTATTTATCCAGGGCATTTGCAGTTTACAGTTTATATCTCTAGGCTACTGAAATCTCCCAGGAGCCCCACTCACTGGCCCAAGTCTCTACTCACAGATGGGAATACAGGAGTCAGAAGATATGGACACCTACCTGTTTCAGAAGAGGACCCAGGTTGGAATGCGGCCTTCACAAAGCCAAACTATTTCTGGGGTCATGCTTTTAGGGGACACCTTTTCAGTGATTTCTACCAAGGATATGGGCCATAGCCTGACTGATTTCATTTGTAAAGCTGAGCTATTTGACCCAGGCAAGGGACTCACCCAGGGTTGCCCTACACTTCCCAGCCGTTGCAGGAAAGTCTCATGCCTGGGACCCCATTTTATCCCTTGTATGAACAGAGTATGTTCTACCACTTGATACATGTGGACAAACACAGAAAAAGAATACATTTCCTAATATATTATTCAGATACTCACAAGAATAGTTTCTAAATTATACCTTCCTATGTAGACAAGTTTTTGCTTCATAAAGAATACAAAATGGTGGCTTGTGGAGTGGCTCGAGTGATAGAGCACCTGCCTAGCAAGCATGAGGCCTGAGTTCAAACCCCAGTGCCACCAAAAAATGTAAATTATTAAGAATACAAACTGACAATAATTGAAGATTATTGTACAGGATATTTCATGCCTATGTATAGTTTATTGTTATATTTTGCCCTAATTGAGCATTTCATTTACAGAGGAACTTTTTCTTTTTGTTAATATTTACTATATGCTTGCCACAATTTGTATATAATATACATATTAGCATATTTTGATTGTACAAATGGGTTTCATTGTGATATTTCCATATATGCATATAATGTACTTTGACAAAATTCACCCCGTCTATTACTTTCATATCCCCTCCCTCCTTTTTCAGCAATTTTTAATGAGTTACAAACAAAGTGTTTTATGATACAGTCATGCCACTTAAGACATTTCAGTCAACAACAGACCTCATATATGATTGTTGGTCTCATAAAACCATATTGCCTAGTGATGTCATGTTTGTCCCAGTTTGGATTGGTATACATGATGATGTTCACACAACTACAAAATTGCCTAATGGATGCATTTCTCAGAATATATCTTTGTCATTAAGTAATATGACTATAACTTTTGGTGGATTTATTGAACATATTTTAATTGTAAAAATGGAGAGATTCTGCTAGCTTGTGCCTCTTGGGTAACATTTTCCATGGGAATCTGAGGTGTTTGGGCCACAGAGGCCATAACTGGGGACAAAGGTTCTTATATTATTTGGGGCCATGGGCTCCTAGCTGTCTGGTGTAGCCTATAGCCTCTTCAGATACTGTTTTCAGATGTAGAAAAGAAGACACAAAGGACTGCAAAGGGAACCAGTGATGCTGAAATACTAAAACAGATTTGTGTTCTAGAATTATATGTGTTTCCTTATTAACACATTAAATAAAGTCTAGTGACATATCTAATAACCACTACAATTTTGGAATGTCAGTAAGTGTAAATGACACCTCAGGGTATCTATAACAACATAGTGTGAGATGAAAAACACCTATGATTTCTATGGTGACAGAGTCACAGGAGCTCCTGATGTTACTGTGGTTTGTTTACTCTGCTCATAAAGGAAGGAAATGTTGAGTTTAAAAATTAGTACAAATAAAAATATAATTTTTCTCATTCAAGGAAATCTCTGCAATCTTTGATATATCAGATCAAGAATCCCTGACTTAAGGGTTTAACTATGTAGAGATGGAGTGCCTCTAATCCAAATCCAAAATACAAAGTGCCCCCAAATCTGAAACTTTTTGAGTACCATCATGACAACACGTGGAAAATTCTACACCTGACCTCCTGTGACAAGTCACAGTCAAAACAAAGATGCACTAAAAATATCACATAAAATTACCTGCAAGGCTATGTGAATAAAATGTCTATGAAACATAAATAAATTTTTTGTATGTACTTGGGTCCCATCCCCAAGATAGCTTATTATGTATATGCAAATATTCCAAAAATTTAAACTATCAGAAATCTGAAACACTTCTAGTCCCAAACATTTAAGATAAGGGATACTCAGGATACCCAATTAGTAAATCCTAATTATAGCTCAAGTTTCTTGGACACCATTTCCCAAAATGATTCATGTTGAGTACCACTCTGAAGAAATGTTACCAGCTCTCTGTTGTGGGTTCAATCATGCATCCCTACAGCCCCCATCCCACCCCAAAAGAAAAAGACCCTGTGTTGAAGTCCTAATCCCTCTTAACTGTGATTGTGACCATATTTGGAAATAAGGTCTTTACAGATATCATCAAGTTCAGATGAGGTCATACTCGATGAGCAAGAATCCTAATTCAATATGATTAGTGTCCTTATAAGGCAAAAGAAGAGATAAACACATGTGACAACAGAGGCAGAGACTGGAATGATGTTCTACCTGCCATGGAACCTCAAGGATTGCTGGCAATGACAGGAGCTAAGAAAAAGCATGGCGTCAACTTCACCCCATAGAACCTTCAAAGAAAGCATGGCCCTTTCAACACCTTGATTTTAGATTTCCAGCCTCCAAAAACATGACAAAATAAATATCTATTGTTCATATTCCATCCAGTTTAGGGCACTTTGTTATGGCAGCTGTAGGAGACCACTACAGTAGCATCCTTTAGGGGAAAAATGATTTGAAGTAAAAAATCTTGGGACCTCATGAGAATTAGGGTTCCTCACTGGAGATATACAATGCACCCTGGAATATCAGAGATCCTGAAAGAGATGCACAGAAAACTTCTAGTTCATTATAAGTTCACCCCAAGTTTGTTTAATCAAAAAAAAACCATCTTATTTGTGGTACAGCTAAATAATGATGTTCAGTGGGACATGAGTGTCCCAGGAGTGTGGAAACCAACAATTAAGTGTATGAAGGGACTGGAAACCTTACAGAACAGTGTGGGGAGATGGTGCATTGGGAGCTGGGGGGCATCCAGAAACACAGCACAGTAGAACAGACAAATGCCTTGGACAGCAGTTTCTTTCTGACACTCATTTTTGCACAGACGGCACCTGAGACCTAGCTTTAAAAAGTATGTTGGCCAAAATGCAGACACAGCTCTACCAATTGCATAACTGGAGGAATAATTTATTATTGGACACTGAATTCTTTGAGTTGCAACCATATGAATATCTTTCTGAATCAATCCATCCCATAGTTCTATAAATCCACACAACCTACGGGCTGGGTCCACATTCCTAACCATGGAACTGAATTTCTACTCTGGCAGACAGCTATTTTAAATTGTGCGTGGGCCCATTTGGGGAGGAATCTGAGACCAATCTGTGCTCCAGCACAGTAACTACCCCTCAACTACTCCCTCCAGGAGACCAGCAGTGTAGTCCTCTAGCCATCTACCTGCCTGACCAGAGCAGGTAGCTCTGCACCTGCCCATGCAGCCTGCACTGTGATGTAACAGCAGGTGTGGGAGGTATTCTCTAGGAAGGTGTTGGGCTCTGGGTGCTTCCAGGGCAGTGATTAGGGTACAGTGTTTTGGAGCTGGGCATTTGGACCCCAAACCTAGGACTGTGATAGACTGAGAGAGTGCAACTCCACTAAAGGGAGGAGAGCAGGAGAGGGGAGGAAACAAGTCTACCCTGAGATGCTCATTCTGGCCCCAAGGTCCTCACATTTTAACGTGTGCTTATACATTTGCTCAATTTCAGTTTTTAAGCTACTGAGTTGGAGCACTTTGGAGTCAGCTCACATGGGCTCTGGAGAGAAGATTACAAAACATCTAAAAAATTTGCAAGCCAGTTGTTAAATTGGGCAGTTTGAAATTGGCCACAATGGGAGTATTTTTGCACCATGGAAATCAGCAAAGGCCACAACTCAGGGCCAGTTTTTCTTTTTTTCCACGGGACTGGCTTCCCACTGTCCCATTGACTTCACTGAAGATTTCGCTTCCCTCCCACATGCCTGCAAAACTCCCACTGGGATTATGGACAGCTGCTCCCGAATGTCTTGGTAACCTTAGCTGTGGGTCCATGATCTTTCTAGGGAAACACCCTACCCTTTGTGACCTCTTTCCACTTGGAGTGCCAAGTGAAATGAAATCTTCACTGCCATAAACAGGGACACAGAGACACACTTGAGGGGCACTCAGCCAAGTCAGCAGCACCAGAGGGTTTATAACTTCATATAATTTCATGCCCCAAATCAGGTGGTTCACAAAAGTATCTCGTAACCAGAAAGCACTGTCCTTGTTTCTCTGCCATCTGCAGGGATCAGAAGGCTCTATCATCTTGCAATGGTGGCAGCAGCCTTCCTGCCAGGCATCCCCCACTTGGAGCCTGTCCATCCCTGGTTCCTGGTGAGAGTATCCTGATCACTCCAGATGGTAGAAGCTGGGCAAGTTGAGCAAGTTTGCCAGTTTCCACGGAATGGTGACCATGAATGACTCTAATGAATGCTCCTTTGGCCACTTGACTCACTGCTCCTTCTTTCATTCTTGACATTCAGCCAAGACACCCTCCTGAGTTTCTAATGGTCCCTGGTAAGAGACTTGGAAATTTCCCACTCACCAGAATACACACAAATTTGGGCCAGATGAACAGAACAGAGTGGTGATTGAATTCCTTTTTCACGAGAATTGGGAACAGGCTAGACCTGCAGAAAATTTTTGCAAACTGGTCGTCTGTGAGTCATATTTACATCACCCTGAGCGGCTGGGGCTGAGGTTAATTGCACAGTTTGGCCAGCTGCCTCTGCAATTGGCTCAATTACTTATGAAGGCCACTAAAACAATGATCTGAGGTCACTGGTGGATTCAGACCAAGGGGCAGCAAAATTGAAAGCAAAGCAAATGGTAAAATTAACTGAGGAAAAGACCAATTGGAAGCTACTTGGGAACTATAACCTATAAAGTTGGGGAGAGCAGTTAGTTCAAAACATAAGAAACTGCTGATACGTGAATACTTAAAGTTTTTTTAAATCACAATTTTATATAGTTCAGCCTAATCAGATGAGCCATTAATTTTCAGGTAATCACTAACATTTCAGTGGGTATGTGAAGAAAGAAATACATAATCTCTCACGTGTCTTCCGAGGTTCGGACACACTCTTCTCCAGCCCAGTTTAATGGAAAGAGCTCTTGTTTAAGGCTCAGGAGACCTATATTTTAGCCCCAACTGACTGGCTATATGGCCTTAGGCAAGCCATTTCTCCTTTAAGTCTCATTCTTTCCAGCTGAAACAATATTATAAACATTATGGTATTGCCAAAATAAGCTGATGAATGGGAATACAGGGGGTTTTTTTAAGTGAAAATTACAATGTAGGTAATTTGTACAGGCTGCACATATTCCAGTTATCAAGGCCTATTGATATGTGAGTGTGTGTGTGTGTGTGTGTGTGTGTGTGTGTGTGTGTACTCCCTGGGGAGAGAATAAATTTTGAATGCAATCGTAACTGATTACCCCTTTGTTCCAGTGTCATTTCTGATAGCAAACAATGCCAAAACAGTAACAGATTGCCCTTGAGCTTTCCATTAGTCATCAGAGTATAAAAGATTTGATAAATAGCAAGAAAATACATTGGCTCTTTGGGGTGAGAAATCCATGTTATCGACAGAAGTGAATTACATTTCTTTGGAAAAGATGGTGTCACGGTTCTTAGAGATTATTTGCATGGCTGCTGAGACGTAAGAACACCCCCGGCAGCTTTTAAAGACTGTGTCTGAGAGACGAGCAGCCTGCCATTGCGGCTGGCCTCCCCTGTTCCTTCATTTGTGTGATGTGGCTGGGCATCTGCCTGGGTGGGGGCCCCTCTGTCCACGAACAGATTGCCAGGTCTGAGCTGAGAGGAGGAGGAGCTTCCTAGTGTTCCCTGACCTTGGGGAGATGCCATGACAGTGGGCTGGGGGTGCTGTGTTTTGAGGCCATACACGGAAGTCCGGTGTTCTTACCATGTGCTCTGCTCCTGTCCACATCTTTGCTTCCACAGTAGCTGCCTCCTGTTCTTCCGCTCTGGCGACAGCCCGGGCACAGGCCACTCTCCAGAGCCACTGCCAGCCCTCTCCCCTGGCAGCCGTTGCCACAGCCCGGGAGAGCAGCGTGACCACTGGCACCAGTGTGAGCAGGACACATCTGCAGAGCGTCCCCTGCCCCTGCTAGCCAGGAGGTTCCCAGCTGGTTCCACTTAACAGAACCCTTGCCTTTACCCAGGAGGCAGCGGGCTCTCTGATTTTGTACCTCAGATGTTCCGCTCTGCTATGAGCAACCTGGGGTTTTCCAATTCATACTTGTCCTTGCAGTTTCCAGGCTGAGGGAATATTTTTTTAAAGTCCAGTGATGAGCTTTCCGAAGTTTTAGTGGGTTCGCCTTCAGACATTAGGAGGAAATGTTATTATAAAGACCAAGAATACCAAATCTATGAGAACATTATGCTAAGGGAAATTAGCCAGTCACAGAGCAACAAATGTTGCTATGGGTCCACTTACTTGACTTATTGAGTGAGTCAAACCCATAGCAACAGACAGTAGAATGGAGATGCTAGGGGGGTGGGAGAAGGGGATTGGGGAGATTATGTTTAATGGATACTGTTTCAGTTTTGTAAGATGAAACATTCTAGAGCTGGATGTTGGTGATGGTAGGCAATGTTAGGGACATGGTTATCACTACCAGACTGTACACTTAGAAACAGTTATGATGGTAAATCTTATACTATGTATATGTGACCACAATTAAAAATTTTCAGAAATTTTTTAAATACCAAATCTAGAAGTAATAAACTTAATGGAGTTACTTTGTTAGGAGGGCTACAAGTAAGGGGTCATTAAAAAAAAAAAAAAAGAACCCTTCAGGGCCCATGGTACACACCTGTAATTCCAGATATTTGAGAGATGAAAGTAGGAGATCTCACTCAGTCCATGGCTGGCCTGGAGCAAAAGTGCAAGATCCTATCCCTATCTCAAAAATGAACCAAAATCAAAAGGATTGCAAGCATGGTCAAGTGGTATAGCATTTGCTTAAGCAAACTTAAGATCTGAGTTCAATTCCCAGTATTGCAGGCAGGGAGGGAGGGAAGGAAGGAAGGAAGGAAAGAAGGAAGGAAGAGACACCTTCAAATAGAAATGTCCATGATCACCCAAAATGAGTTGTCTTGTTTTTACCAATTAAGAATTTAAGAATTTTCTCTATTCCTAATTGCATTTATAAAATAATTAGAAAGCCACAAAGCCCAAAAGCAGGTAGACATTCTGGGCTGAGGATGTTACTCAGAGCAGAGAGAGTAGGCATCCAATAATATTATCTAACAACATTTGGGTGGCAAATTAACTAAATAAATAAATAAGTCTCTCATGGTTGCTTGTTCTTACCTACAAGGCTCAGATTTTAGAGGTGGGGCCTGAAGCAGAAGTTCAACTCACTATGGTTGTTCCATTGGTAACAGAATATGCCTCTCCATTCATAGAAAGATTAAAGGTTAGCCTGGTTTTTCATCTAGCTGGGCCTCCCTTAGAATTAAAATTATAGTTCTCTCAATGCTGGATCAAGCCCTTTCATCTGCCTTTTGACCAAAATGGAAACCAGGATCGCAAGAATTCCTCAGGGTAGTGTTGAAAGGAATTTCCCTGCTCTAGCCAGAGTCTAAAGGGATTGCCCTGTTCACAGAGAGTGATCACAATTCCATGTGACTGAACGAACAGCATCTCCTTTATTTTTTTCCAACATGGAAGGAAATCCCCTGAAGAAAGTCAAGATGAAAGCCAGTCTGCAGCTCAGCATCCCAAGGCAATGTTGTGTTCCTTGATGTTCTGAGCTGTCTTGGAAATCATTCCAAAAATGAAGCCCTTCAGAAGTTAGCAGCACCTCCTTGTTTTGATCCACACTCCAGGAAATAAATTTTTTAAAAAAGAGCTCAGACTAAAGTTAGATCTGTCCTGCATCTGTCCTGAACTCCTCACAGAGCTCATCCCTCCCCAGCACCCATCTGCAGGTCTCATGTGAACTCTGTTCTCATCACACCTGCTGAGCAGTAAGTATGTCAGAGGCTGCCTGACCCAGTCCAAAAGCTACCTTGTTGTCAAGGAGGTCTTGGTGGAGTGGACTGTTTCTTCTCTTCTCCCTCTGCTGGCTGCTTGGACTTGCAGGCTCCTCACCTGCTCATCTGCTTCACACTCATCTTTGTGCCCTGGTTTGTACCAAGCCCAGCCTTGGGATTCCTGTTTCTATCTTTGCTACCAGATTTTAGGGCTTCTCCAGACTCCACCTTCTCCAAGCTTCTTGAAGCTCATTTTCCCCTGACTTGGTCCCTGATTTTATGGACTAACTTTGAAAAGATGACCACTGTTCATAGATTCCTGTTGCAAAAAGACAGACAAAATGAAGAGAGAGGAGACAGGAGAGAGGGAAAAAAAAAGAGAGAGAAACTCTGTGATAACAATTCATAGTGAAGTCAGATCTTACTGTATGCAAATATAGAACAGCAGTCAACAGAGTCCCAAAGAATGAGTACTAACAGTCAAACACAAACCATCACTCCCTCTCTCAGGATAGATGGCCATCTTCTGTGTTCTCAAAGAATGCCGGGAGCCTCCTCATCCCACCACAAGGGCTTATTATAGGGTTTGAAGTTCCTAGTGTGTCGCCAGGACCAACTACAGATGGTGGCACAAAGGGGGCATCTTTCAACACTGTGGAACGAGGGTGGCACTCTTTGTGGGGGCAACAGTGTGAGTGAGCCTGTCGGTCATCCATATGGCTGCCATGAGCAGTCTTGGGTTTTCCCTGAAAGAACTACAGGCCTAAGACTCAAGTGCCCTCTTCCTGTTAGGACATGGCCATGGATCCCTTTTTCCTAGACAATGAGATGTAGGGCACTAGCAAATCTGTGTGCTTGCCTTTCAAGGAAATGGACAAAGTGGTCATTTCCCCCACTCTTCCTCTCCAATGTCACCACCTCAGCTCCCAGAAAGCAGTAAGTCACATCAGTGACTATTTTCTTTTAGGCCAGCATGCACTGTGTTAAATAAAATGACTTGTTTATAAAGTGAGATTATTCTATAAGCACAGAAGCAGGTTCCTGGGCACTTGCTGCACAGAGAGTAATTAATGAAGTGCTCTTCTGCCCAAACCATCTAATGGAGAGCATCAACTGCCAGGCTGGGTCATTTGGAGACAAAGAGTCACGTTTCTCAATGCCCTCAGCATCAGGAAATTACCAGAATACCAGCTGGGAAAGTAAGAGGTACCATTTCTAATTTCCCCTTTTCTTTTGATCATTAACACTGATTTTAAGAAAGTCTTCAGTGTATCCAGGTTAGCACCTCTGAAGCAGCATTTCCTATCACCCACTTTTGCAATTATTTAAACAGGACTGAGTATTTGCAAAGCACCATGGGGAAGAGGGAAACATGAGACTCTACGGTTTACTTTATAGAAATAAAATTTATAGGAATTAAATGTTTTTTCCTTTCAAAGAACGAACAGAAAATGAGAGGGAAATAAGACCGACTAGGAAAAATAGCTTTGACCACTTAATGACGACATGCCAGAGTCATCATACTAGAGAAAACATGGAGAACTCAAAACCTTTTAAAGAGTGTGCCCCATGCAATGAGTACTTGGAATAACCTGTTGGTGGCCTAATATTTTCAATAAAATTGAAACTGTTTTGTGATGCTATGTGTAAATTGGTCAGCATTGGGATACATGTGGCCCATTGTCTGAGTTCAAACTCCCCCTAACACGTTTTAGAGATTCACCATTTAAATTCGGGAACGAGTTAGAAAACTCTGATGCAACACAAAAATCCACTCCGAACCTCCACAAAAGTGTTGCTAATGGGGGAGATCCAACTGTGAGTCAAAAAGGATCACCTTATAGGATCTGCAAGTTGAACTTGCCTTTGTTGCCTGACAAATGGCATTGCCACAAGTGCTCTGCCTACAGTTGGACCAAAGACCAAGTGCTCTGCTTTGAAATCTTGGTGGTTTCCCCCACTTTCTTCCCCCATCACCCAAGTCACATGACATATGACTATTCCTAAAATTCTGAACTGACCTAAAGTAGGTTACAGAGCCTACAAAGCCCAGGCTGGATCACTAACCTGCCAAATAACCCCAGCACCTGCACAACTTCTCAACTCACACATAATAAATTCCCTTCTTGCCATGCTAGAAGACCACACCTCCTTAGAAGACTGGTTCCACCCTTCAAGCTTCTCCCTACCTTCTTTGACTAGGGTGGCCTTATACATTTTCCTGCTAGGGGAAACACAGTCCACTATGCCTGGACAAATTAGTCCACAGCCCTAGGAATGTAGCAAATGAACAGTTGAGACTAAGCTTCAAAAAGCAAACAACTGTATGTGCTGGTTGTCAGCAAGGGCCTGCTGATCTATACATCATGGTAACCAGGAGTTCTGGTTCTCCATCTCCAGGAGCCTTGGGACTTGTAGAGTAAATTCTCTCCTAGCAAACCTTTAGTCTACCTGACGCTATGGTCCTCCTTGAGACAAGGGTGAGCTGATGGCAGCATCCTGGACGGTGCCCCAGAGATTCCTGGGCATTGTACAAGGAGGGTGTGTTCTTCCTAATCAGAGTCAGCAACCTGCTCAGAGGAGTCGAGTGTGTTTCCGTGTCCACGTTTCCCTTGTCGAGGATCTGGTGCCAACCTCACAGTTGTTTGGAACTACATTCAATACACTCTCCTTAATACTTGCAAGGGCTTGGAATGATCTCAGCACATTGCTGGTCTGTGTGCCTCAACGCTAGAAATATCCCTTTTGATCAAAGAAGGAAACAATTACTTACACACAGCTCTAAACATGACCAAATCCTGTTAAGTATCAGCCTGCAACACAAACCTCATATATTCAACATAAGGGGCCTTCAATTCTCCGCCCCAGCTGTCTTCAAAGAGGCAGATGGTGAACTGACTGAAATATGCTCTGGCCACTGGGGACCAGAAAACTGGGGCCTTGTCTTCCTGATTCCCGACTTGCCCGAGACAGAGGGCAAGCCAAAAATATCTTGGCATGGCTAACAAGAGAGTATGGTTAAGTGCAACTCAGAGGAGATCGCTTGGAAATTCACTGTGTTTGAGGTTTGTTTGTTTGTTTGTTTTTTCCAGAGAATCTACTCCAGTCCACACCAGATGCCCAGTAATGCTTAGCCCTAAGGCCCACGACAAGGCTCTGTGCTATGGTGGTTCATTCATTCCATGGTTTCGAGAAGAGGCCAACTCTCACTGACATTTTGGTATTAAATGCTAATTCCATGCTATCTTTCCCCGTATTTTAGGATTTTCTGAAAATAGAGTCCTTAAATGATTGACTTAGAGTTAAAGACAGTCTTTAGGGAAGAAGTTTCGTGTCCAGAAACCTTTAAATCCTGCAAAATCTGCATTAGACTGCTAAAGCGACCATAACAAAGTACCACAAACGGGCTGGCTTCAACAAGAGAGATTTATTTTCCCACAGTTCTAAAGTGTGAACTGTGGCAGTCTGAAATAGAGGTGTCAGAAGGTCAGAGAGGAAGAATCTGTTTCAGGCCTGCTCCTGGTGGTTTGCTGGTGATCCGTGGCATTTCCAGTGTCTGGCTTCATCTTCACGTTGTGTTCTATGTGTGACGGTGTCTAAATTCCCCCCTTTCATAAGGACACCAGCCATATTTAGGGTCCACGTAATCCAGTACAACTTCATCTTAACTAACTCCATTTACACAATCCTTTTTCCAAATAAGGTCATATGCTGAGATACTGAGGGTTAGGACATCAACATAGAAACTTGGGGACCAAAATTAACAGAAGAACCCCTGAAAGTGCATGCACAGGTAAAATATATTCACTTCACCCTAACCTCCCCCAAAATCTTAGCCCATTCCAACATCAATTCTAAGTCCAAAATCTCATCCAAATACTCTTTAAATTAGATGTGGGTGAGACTTGCAGTATGATTCATCCATCGTTGAGCAAAATTCCTCTCTACCTGTGAACCTGTGAAACCAGACAAGTCATCTGCTTCCAGAGTGGGAATGTCTATCCTCTCCCTGTCCCACTGTAAGATCAATATTCCATCACAAAAAGAATAAGGTAGCAGATGGCTGTTTCAAATGTGTGAAGTAGATCTGTTCTCTGCTTCTCAAATCCCCCTCCAAGACTCCGGGCCTCTTTAGGATGAAGTGGAAGCATCTCCTCTTGCCACAACAAATACGAGAAATATCTCATCTGTGACACGGAGGAACCTACAGGACGTTATGCTTAGTGAAATAAGCCAGTCACAGAAAGACAGATACTGCATGATCTCACTTATGTGTGACATCTTAAAAAGCTGAACCATAGAAATGGAGAGTTGAAGACGGCGGAGGGGGTAGGTGCTGGAGAGTCTCGGTTAGATGGTGGGAAAAGTTGAAGAGAGCTATTGTGCAGCATAGCAACTGCAGGTAAGAATTACATGTTTATATTGGAAGATTTCTAAAAGATCTGTCTTAAATGTTCTTACCACAAAAATATGGGATGTTATGTGAAGTAATCCATATATTAATTAATTTGACTTAATCATTTCACAGTGCATGTCACAGAGATATGG